>NC_141608.1:31098279-31434529 GCF_047967505.1 Dipteris shenzhenensis | reverse complement strand
ATAATTATAGCAATGCTCCAAATTATAAATGCTTTTTCCATATTAATGTGAATAAGATACAACAAGTCAAGACTAGGAGTAGAACTACCTTGAAGAATTTCCTTAGATGCAAGAAGTAATAGGAACAAACACATAGGGATTACAAGAGACAAGGACATGCAAGGGTATAAGGATAGATAGGGATACAAGGATAGGCAAGGATAATACAAGGATAGGCAAGGACATGTAGAGATAGTACAAGGATAGGGGGGGACACAAGGTTAGGTGGGCATAAAGAAACAAGTGTGGAGATAGGGACCGGTGGCTGGTTAGGCAAAGATGGGTTCAGATGAGACTAGGGCAGATGTGTTAAAAAGTGGGACATTTGGTACAACAAGGAAGATGGTAGTATCATCTCACATTGTCAACTTGAACACTAGTTTGGTAAGTCCATGATATAAAAGTATTCTTTTTAGAGTTCCAAGTTTGTTTTTTAGTGGTTTGAATCAAGATCTAAATTTGTAAGTATCCTTCAAAACATATATAATTGTTGACTTGTTCAAGAACATGGGAAAAATACTTCTATACACAAAAAGCTATGATAATGCCTCCATTTTCTTTGCAACAATTGTGTGGTTGTTTTTTGGACCCATACACGTTGTTGGATGAACAAATTCAAGCATATAACTATATTAAAAAAATCTACATGTAGTGGTCTCAGTTTATTGAACGTAGTTTTAGTATAGAAAATAAATATGGGTGAAACATTCAATAATAAAAATTATCTTATGGTCTTGGCATTGAATAAATATGTGTATTTT
This sequence comes from Dipteris shenzhenensis, assembly GCF_047967505.1. Taxonomy (NCBI): domain Eukaryota; kingdom Viridiplantae; phylum Streptophyta; class Polypodiopsida; order Gleicheniales; family Dipteridaceae; genus Dipteris; species Dipteris shenzhenensis. Next base: position 31,433,729 of record NC_141608.1, on the reverse strand, counting down.
ATCATTGGGCTACACCCTAGTCAAAGTTAGTGCCTATGAGACCTATGTTCTATACATATAACACAGTTTAAACCTTGAGCTTTTGTTCTACATCATATAATAGAGCATCACTTCATGAAAGATCGTTTTTTGATCGTTCAATTAGGGTTCAAAAGCTCATAGCCTAATACAATGGAGATTATTCACCATTGAAACTTTCTATATCATCTAGTGCTTTTAGATTACAATAAAAGTGTAGGAATATTTCTTATATAACCCATATTATCATGTATAACCATGCATGCACTACATTACTCTCTAGGCACACTTACAATAATTCATTAAAAAAGATGATAAAACCCTCATATTCAAACAATTTAACTACTTGAAAAAAGCAACATTATATTTCATACACGAATAAGCCTTCATCCATATATAGAAACCTCAAAGTAAAAATCCAATTTAAAAAAATCATTGATTACAAGTCATTTTTAGCGTCTTTAACACTAAAAATAAGGGAAAACAATAGCTCAAGCTTAGATAGATTACTAAAATTTGGAGTTTTTTATTCAAATAGAGTTTTTTGACCACACACCAATGATTATAATTTTATAGAGTCAAAAATTCATGCATTATGACCTTGTAAGACCAAATTTTGCACTGTTTTGACAACTAGGATTTTAGGGTGGAGAAAATTTATAAACTCTAATCCTAGGACACCTAATTATACCATAGAATATTTTTTTGATAAACTTTGGATTATAAGAAAGGACATGATGAACATAGGATATGAAAATTCACTGCATGTAGCTTGTGAGGATTCCTAAAAAATGGCCACTTAACAAGACATTTTTATGTCCTGTTACCAAACTAGTGTAAAGCAATACTAAAAACAAGAAAGAGAAGAAGGGCACTAGTATGAAAGGGATAAAATGGAGTATGTGGAGTACTTCCCATTTGAAATTGAATATGAGGTATCTAAATTTCTATTGTGAATTGCTTTTAAGCACAAGTCAATATATATATACAAAATCTTGACTAATTATTATAGCTATGTAAATGACTTAGTGAAGAGCGTTGCCACTAGCTACATGTGCCTATCTCTTGCCATTCCACAAAGGCACAAAAACTCCCATGCACAAGGATAAGGTAAAGCATGACAAGTTACAGGAGTACACATTGACTTCTTTTTGGATAACAGTCACTAAATGCGAGAAAGCTTTTTATAAGTCAAGAAGTGGGAGATGTATTTTCTTAATGAAAGAGTTTTTACATAAGCATAAAGGCATGCATTTTGGTCAATGCTCCAAAATTTGTAAGTTGTAAGATATCATCAATGGGTAACATGAAGGTACAAAGTATTTTAAAGAGATGTATTTGCTCAATGAAAGAGTTTTTACATAAGCATAAGGGCACACATTGTGGTCAATGATCCAAATATGTAAGTTGTAAGATATAATCGATGGCTAACATGAAGGCACAAACTATTTTGAAGAATCAACCATACATTGATATCTCGCAACATTTATGGGTAGAATGAATCGCCTTTGAAAGACCAAAGAAGTCAGTACCAAGGCCTTGTGAAAGGGCAAAAAGATCATCAAAATTAGATTGTGAGTAAAAATTTATATTATATAAGTAATATAAAGGATTCATAAGTCTTATAAACAAAAAGTAATGATGCTTTCACTTATTTTTGCCATGTTCTATTTAAATTACACTTTCTCACTTCATACGGAGAATGGCACTAGTACCATTCTTTCAAAAGCGATTACAATTTGATCATTCTTCCCAAGGAGAGAGTAGTAGTAGTGCCATTCTTACTCTATGAATAATGACACTAGTGCCATTATTCAAAGCCTCATTAGGGTACTGGCATAATGCATTCTACATAAGACCATAGAAGTCTAGAGAGAATGGAATTGAAATTAGCTATGATATATGTACAGGTAACATGTCTTGACTACAATGTGCCTTTACAATTTTCTTGTCAATGTTCATAACCATATGCTTCATATCAATTGCAGCTGTATTTATGGGTATCAACTTTGCCACCAATGATAATGGATGCGTCAATTTTATGAGCAAAATCCTATGAGCAGGTTTATCTGAGCGTGTTTTTCAAGAAATTTAAAAAATTGTATTTCTTTACGAAACATGGGTTTTACACTTTTATTTTCACTAGAACTAGATCCCTTTATCATAAAATATATAGAATTGTCACTCATTCAATTTTACATAACATGGATTCTCTTCTTCATAGGCATCGTTTACCCTTGTTATTACCTTAAAAGTGTTGAAAAATAATTCCTTTAAGAAACATCCCTTATAATCAATTTCAATGTAATAATATTATACATATATAATTACTTATTAAACACATTTATATCAATATGTCAAGAGATTTCTAGTGTTTTAATAGCATAAATAACAAGATATTTATGGATATGTTTCTAAAGAAGTTTAAATTAGTATTAACTTGGGATTATATATCACTCTCATAAAATACATGTAATATTTAATACTATATATGAAAGATTTTCCAAAATACAACTCCATAGATGTGCTCAAATGGGGTTTTTTGATTAATTTGAGGGGTACATGACTATATTGGATATTGGATGTGAAAGTTATGCCACTTTTAAAAGTGTTGTCCATGGTAGTTTCGCTAGTGAAACTACCTTGAAAGACCTTTAGAGGGGTTTTGTTGGTGAAACTACCTTGATGGATTTCTTCAATGAGGTTTCTTTGGAGAAACCCTTTCATGAGGCTAGGTTTAGAGAGGGTTTTCAATGTCACCCCCTATTAAGTAAAAGTTGTAAGAAGGATCATAAGGGAATTTTCATAGAGAAGTCTACTCTACATGTGGGTTTCTTCAAAAGCTATCTCATTATGTTACTCATCATTCCCAAAAATTCATGTAAATATTTATGTATTAAATAGGCATTGCTATAATACTTTGCATAAGTGAAACTATGTTTTGTTCCGATCTATTTTTGCCATAACATAGTTGGAAGCTCTCTCTTTCCTTGGCTCAGACGCTCGGAAGATTTTGCTTGGAAAATGCTCATCCCTTGACAACCATATGGTCACTTATGAGGATGGCATATATACAAGGTGGATCAGGATGTTGCAATCTATGAAATACCCAAAAGCATCAACCAATTCTTCTGTATTTAAGGCATTTATTGGGGTTGGATGATGACAATTTTTGAATGATCAAAGATTGGATTGAGTTTTGTGAAATTGTCCCATTCAAATCTGGGCAAGACAAGGACATCAATAACACATCAGAATGGCCATGGGAACAAGCAAATCTAAAAGCACTTCAAGAACGGCTCCTCAAAGTGTTCAACTTGCCACACCCATCAAGAACGTTGCAACAATGGGGTGACCTTGCAAGCTATTTCAACATTGGCATAGAAGTTTAGCAATACTTTCATGTATTTTGTGAGATATGGCTCTAAGACAAGCTACAAGTTGGCAAGACAACACTAGACTTCCTTTCCCACAAGCTATAATAATGTATGTCGAATGGATTATAAGCAAAAAAAAAGGCACATCTAGCTTGACATTAGGGGAGAAATGGGGTCTCAAAAGGGCCTCCAATTAGTGTTTCCTAATTTCAAGGGATTAGAGAGGGATTTGAGGTGTACCAATGAGAGTGCTAGAAGGTGTGGGGCAATGGTATGTTGAGGTGGAGGGTGGGTAGGCCTGCAAAGATCCCCTATTGGTTGCTCCCCTTACACTAGGGACCACACCCAAACCATCCCCGAGGTAGTTAATAGAGCGAGCAAGAAAAAGCGAGCGAACCGAATGAAGCGAGTGAGTTTTTCCACAATTCCTCTTATGAGAACAAATTTGAAACCGAACTTACTATAGCAAGATGTTGTCATAATAAGTATACCAATATTCAAACTTACAATCCACCCTATCATTCAATTGAAGAACATAAACATTACTTTGTCTGGTAACATTGAACAATATCACTTCATCCATATGTCTAGAAAACCCTAGTCTCATTATAAAGCATTGGATAGCATCATACATAGAACAATGGTACCATATTCAAAACTAATTACCAAACTCATAACATAATTGACTATTGAGACACCACTTCACTCGCAAAATGTACACCAACACTACCACTTTCCAAATGTGTCTAGGGTTCACCACAACAATTATCAATCTATGAAAAAATTAGTGTTTTAAACCATGTTCTAATACTCCTGACATTCATCATCAAGAAAGTAGTTGCGTGCATGTGGATTATCTAATTGGCACTCATCATATCTCCTATCAGCTAACATGAATCTTGCCATTTTTTCTACATAGCATGGCAACAAACTACAACAAAACATACAATTCAAACCAAAGTAAGTCAAAGTGGAGCAATGAAAATAATTTCTAATCAGAAGAACTTGCCATCCTTATAATTCGCTACTATTAACTAGAAGAGAAATCAATGCATGAGGCTAGACGCTAGGCATGGCGATGCTCGAGGGCCATGGAGGAAAATAGAAAGTGAGGGAAGAAGAATTAACGTAGGTGGGGAAAAGGGATTAAGAGGGGTGGGAATGAAGAGGGAGAATATGGCACAAGGAGGAAGGAAGAGGGGGAAGAGGAGCATGTACATGATGGGAGGTGGTATGTAGAAATGGAGACATCAAGGGAAGAGAGTCATGTTTTATTGGAAAGATGGGGGGAAATCAAAGTACTAGCTAGGTGGCTTTACAAGAATGAGCGTGTTCCATCAAGGAATAGCCCCCTCCTTTTATATCCAAGAGAGGGGGTCTCTCCCAATAAATATATCCTCCCACATGCATGGTGTGTGTGGAAAAGTCTCCTATGTGGGCTAGGCGGTTACACACTCTCAATTGTGTGCGACAACCCTTGGCCTCATTTTTCCACATATATCAACCCCCATATCCCAAGTCTAATATACTCCCTTGGTCTCTTCCCAATTTTATAATACGTTCAAACATCTAGGAGGACAAGTGGAGGGTTGGCACAAGGAGTCTTGCCACCTCATCCTACTTTCCCATTATGTAACTTGCATTCTTAGACTTTCCATACCCCACCCCACATGGGCCTATCCTACATGGAGGGAATAATCCAATATAATATCCATCTCCACCTATTTTATATTACTTCTCCCATGGTCCTTGGGTCATATCTCACTAAATGTAGGTGTGGGACTGCCTAGGTGGAGGGGTGGTACATGGAGGACCCATGCCACCTTATCATTTTATATAATTACTACCATGGATTATGTACAACACACCTTATGGCTCCTCTTATGTGGAAGGGTGGCACATGGGCATGCCCTACCACCTCAACCTTGGGCCTTATGCACACCATATTTTATTATACTATTGCCACACATACAGGCACACACACATATTTATGCCTTTTACTTTGGTCAAATTTATCCATAATAGTTCCCCCCCCAGGAAGGGAATGCACAGCATTTCCATGCCTGGGACATCACGAACAAAGAGGGGTTTGAGATAATGCTTGTTGATCACCTTCTTGCCATATGGCTCATGCAGCTCCTATACTTGTACAGACCCATTGCTATGTTCCTTGATGACTGTGTATGGACCGGTCCACAGTGGAAGGAACTTTTTATGCATCTAGTGGTCCAATCTATTATCAAAGCATAGCACAACATCCCCCTCAGCAAAGTGTCTTTCCCATCCCTTGCGAATCTTAGCATCCATGCAGGGTTTTTGGATCTCTATTTGATGGAGTGCAAGGCGTCGGGTTTCATCTAGCTTCTCAAGTTGTACCAACCTGGCCTCTACATGTTCATCTTCTGTCATTCTCTGTTCTTGTCCCAATCTCAAGGCCGGAATCTCTATCTCTAGTGGCAAAACTGCCTCAGTACTGTACACCAACTCAAAAGGAGTGTGACTTGTGGACGTTTTATGGGTGATATTGTAAGCCCACGGCTTTGGTGACCTTCTGATCCCACGGGCTCCTATTCACTGTGGCCATTTTCCCCATGGTTTTACAAAGGAGGCCGTTGGTTTGCTCTGTTTGTCCCATAGATGCTGGATGATAGATGCTAGAAGTGTGATGATCAATACCCATGCGATCCATGAGCAACTCCACTACTTCATTTAAGGATGGACTCCCATGGTCAAATACTATTTCCATGGGTGTCCCAAACCTTGTGTAGATATGTTCAAATATGAAATTTGAAACTGCCTTACCGTTTGTAGCGGGGAGGTCAATAGCTTCAGCCCACTTAGTGACATACTGAGTGGCTACCAAAAGATACTTCTTTTTGCAAGCAGTCATGGGTAGGGGCCCAACAAAATCTATTTCCCACTTTTGAAACGGATGGATGGACATCACCGAGTGATGTTGTCCAAGACGCAAATAATTCCTACCAAAGAATTGGCATGGTTCACAAGTTTTGCAATACATGGTGACATCCTTGAACAAGGTCGGCAATAGTACCAAGCATGTAAAATCTTCTTAGCTGTATAGTCATCGGCATCGTGGCCTCCACAAAATCCATCATGATAATGCTTTAATACCTTAGGTACATCTGCATCAATGGCCCGTCTTAGTACCCCATCCATGCCTTGATGGTACAACACCCCATCAAAGAGAGTGTAGCGCCTACTATCTCTATGGATCTTCTTTCTCTCATAGTTAGTACTTTATGGAGGAAAGGAGAAAGTGGTCAGAAATCTATCGATACCACCATACCATGGATCCCCAACTTCTATGGCCGCTACAAGGGTTACATCGAGGCATTCCTCTAAATCAATCAAAGTATTTTTCAAGTTGGAACAACCCCCTTTTACAATTTTGAAAGAAAAATCATATTCTTGTAAAACTGCCAACCATTTGGCCAACCGGCCCATGGGATTTGGTGATTGAAGAACCTACTTTGCAAGACCAATACTGCAGATTATGATGAAGGACTTTCCAGTCACATAATGCTTAAATTTCTCAATGCAGAATACCAAAGACAAAGCATGCTTGTTCGGTTTGGAGAGGGCTCCGAGGTGGTATGACTTGTTTTCCCGAGGTCAAGGATCTCTATGTCAAAATCCTCAGTGCTTGATTCACTTAGAAGATTCACCCTTGGAATATTGGGACATTCCGTGTGATAATGACCCTTATAGTGGCACTCGTAGCACACAACATTGGCACATTCTCTTAGAGGGCAATTGGCTTGATTTCTGATGCCCAACATCTCAAGTCAAAGATCATTCAGGGCCTTGGCTAGGTCATTGTCTCCGGGTTCTTTAGTAGAAGGGGCCGAGGGAGTAGTGTGACATGAAGTTGGGGGTAATAAACTTCACGCACCTCTTCACTTCCTGCTGCTTTTGAACTGACTGACAAAGATATTTATCATTGAGAATGGGACATTAGAAAGAAGCTTTTATGCCAAGATACCACACCATACTTTCCTCCCTCACATGAGAATGAAGATGGTAACATCCCAAGTGATGTTGTAATTAAGCATAGGGAGAAGGAAAGGATCAGTAGAGGCCATAATCTCAGTGAGCCAGTAGGGGGTCAAACTGTCATGAAAACTGCCCTCCACCCATCCTAATTTTGCTTGAGCAGGATGCTCCCTCAAGACTCCACCTTCATCAATGATCCACCCCTCATAGATTTTGCCTAGAAGAGGGAAAGAAGTTTGCATGGTGGCTCAGGAAAAAGATGGACCATGTGTGCACAGTGAGCAGCCGAATAGAAAGAACTTTTAAGGCTTTAAAAGAAAGAAAGGGGAAGAGACACTCAAGAGAGAGAGAACCTGAAGTGACCTTCATTACAAATAGAGTGAGAATCCACTCCAACACTACAAACACAAGGGAGAAGAAGAGGTTTCATGCATACAAGAGGGAGCGGAAGCTCCAAGACTACTCATAGAGAGAGAATAAACTAGAGAGAGATGGACTCAAGAGTCTACATAAGAGAATATCTATAAGAGGGAAAGAAGGCTCATGGAAGAGGCTTGGGGAGACTAGAGCTACAGCAACATGAGGCCTAATGGTGGAAGAGATTAATGAACGGGGGAGAGGAGGGCTCCTTTTATAGAGATTTTGTTACCCTCCTTCACCCATTTACAATTGCTGCCTATAGATTCCTTTCCCCATCAATCACATAAGCACGTATGTCACCATCCATGTCCTTTTTGGCTACTCTTGCCATGTGTTCCATCACAAGATGCTCAAGACTCTTAAAATATTGAGAAAGTCAAGAGTCTCCTCACATGGAGCCCATAGGGACCCTCTCTTTTCCACATGTCCACGTCCTCCTTATTCCACATAGGAGTTCTAAAAGGATTCCTCTTGACTTCACACTCCTCCACATGCCTTCCACACACTTGGCATGTGGCCTCTCTTATATTATTGGAACACATGGACATGAGCCCACCTCTTTATATGACTCACTCTTCCTATTTTCTAAAAACTCCATAATATCCAATACACAAATAACTCTCACCCCATACCAAGGTATTTATTATTCATACCTATGGTATTTACAATGAGCCATTCCACTCATCCTCTCAATCCCATACAATATCATAGAAAATAGAAATAAGTGAGAGCCACTAGGCTATCACTTGATACTCAAACTCTTATCAAACATAGAGAAAAACAATACCAATGCCAAATTAAAAATATCAATTTTTGGCGTCACATCTTCCCCCCCCCAGCAGATCCTCTCTAATACAAAGAGAGTCTGCTGGCCCTCAAGGTGGTCGAGCATAGAAGAATTTAAGGCGATACTCATTGGTGCATCCGGGTATCACCATGCCATCAACCTCCTGAAGCTGATAGGTTCCATTCGTAAACTTCTTTTTGACTCGATATGGTCCCTCCCATCGACCGATAAACTTTTTCTCTAGCTGCTTGTCCAGACGGATATCAAATCTCATTACCAAATCTCCTTCTGCAATATCTTTATTCTTGCGTAATTTGGTGTCAAAACGGGCCTTGCGCCTTTTTTGAGAAGATTCCAAGTTTTGTAAGGCCTGTAATTTGCATTCATCCAAGGCTTCTAGCTATACCAAGCATTGAGCATAGGCATCCTCCTATCCTTCTATTCTTGCAACAGCTATGCGAGGACTATAAATGGCTTCTATTCCATACACTAGTTGGAATGGTGTAAACCCAATAGCTAGCTTGTTTGTGGTTCTGTAAGCCCATAAAACTTCTGCCAAGTGCCTATCCCAATGCCTTTTCTTGGTGTCAACAAGCTTTCCCATTAAATTGCACAACAATCCATTTGTTTTCTCAACCAAGCCATTACATTGGGGATAGTATGGCGTGTCATGCTACGATTTATCTTTAGCTTATGCACCACATCTTCAATTAGTTCATTTCTAAAAGAAGTTCCTCCATCAGTGAGAATTTCCAAAGGACAACCAAAGCGTGAACAAATTTGATCAAAGAGAAATTTTGCAACTGTTCTTGCCTTGCTATTGACTATGGCGTTGGCCTCTGCCCATCGAGTCACATAATCTGTGGCCACCAATAAATAATGATTGCCTTGAGATGAGCGAGGAAGTGGTCCCACAAAGTCCAACCCCCACCTCTCAAATGGTCCATATGCTGGAATAGGCTTCAAGGGCCCAGGAATCAACTGTCGCCTTCCAAACTTTTGGCATACTTTACAACTTGGACACCATTCATATACATCCTTATGGAGGCATGGCCAAAAGTATCTTGCATTAAGAATTCTCCTAGCTGTGCTTGTTGAAGCAAAATGACCAGAGCATTCATGACACATTTCTAGGATTCTCCTAGTCTCCATGGGATGGACCACCCGACGGAGCACCTTATCTTTTCCCAATTTATAAAGAAATGTCATCAACAATAGTATAGGGACAAGCCTTCCTTACCAATCTTTGCTTCTGTTGTGGAGTTAAACCTCGAGGAAACATGCCTTCTTCCACATATTGCTGAACATCTTGTACTTCTGGCCATCCAGTGTCTACCAAAGAAACCACCCCCTGGTCTTGTACTACAATGGCTTGAGTAGCTAACTCATCTACCTTTTGATTTTCTTTTTGTGTTTATATGAACAAACTTGCAAAAATCAAACTGACTACATAGTGCCATAGCCTTTTGATTAAGCTCCTTCAAATGAGGACTTCTTGTCTTGTAATGCCCTTGCATTTGCTTTATAATAAGCTGAGAATCTCCTCTTACTTCCAATTCTTTAACTTGACTTTGAAGACAACCCTCCAAACCAAGAATCAAAGCATTATACTCAGTTGCATTGTTAGTTGTGATACCTGGAAGCTCTTGTCCTCTTGCCCATACCTCTTGACCTTCAAGATTCATCAAGACTATCCCCCCGGCTCCTTGTTGGCATGAAGGACTAAAAGCCCCATCAAAATACAAAACAAAAGCTGTTGGTGGTGTATCCCTTTCATCTTTAATGTTCTCCTTACATTTCTTTTCTTCTCCTAGATCCTCCCGTCCTGTGAGCAAATCTGCCATAGTGGACCTAGTGGTATTTTCAGTGACAAAAGAGAAAGAGAACTCTTGAAGCTCTGACAACCATTTTGCAAATCTCCCCCCAGGATTAGGCTTGCGAACTAGATATGCTAATATAGACTGAGAGGTAAGGAAGAAAAATGGTCGAGGTAATAAATAGGAGCGAAACTTTCTGATGGAAAACACCAAAGAGAGAGCTTGCTGCTCCATTTCTTCATACCTTGTTTCCACATCTGTAAGCTATCGGCTGGCATAATATATGGGTTGCATTCTACTTGCCTCTCCTTTTTGTAGCAATACAGCACCAACTAAATGTAAAGATACACTTGGATTTACATAAAAGTCTTGAGACCAATCAGGGGGCTTCAATATTGGGCCCTTACTCATGGCCTCCTTAAGTTGCTGGAAAGACTCTTGTTGCTCTACATCCCATTGGAAAGAAACTCCTTTTCTTGTCAACAAGTTCATGGGATGCACTATCTCTGTGAAATCATCACAAAAGCATTGATAATACTTGCTCTTTCCTATGATTCTACGAACACCAGTGACTCTCTCAGGACTTGGCAATGCCATGATTGCTTGAACCTTGTTAAGATCCATTTGAAGGCCTTCTTGAGACACAATATGCCCCAACAAAACTACTTTTATTTGAGCCAAATGATACTTGCTGGGATTTAGACACCCTTTTGCTTCATCAATCCTAGCGAAGGCCATCTTTAACTTCTCCATGTGATCTATGTGCCGAGAATAAATGCAAAAGTCATCCAAAAGCACTTGTATGAACTTTCCCAAGTAAGGCTCCAGGACTTGACTCATGAACCTTTGAAATGTAGCTGGTGCATTAGTCAACCCAAAAGGCATCACTCTGTAAGCAAAAACTCCCCAAGGTGTGACAAATGATGTTTTCTTTTGATCTTCCTTTCGAATACGAATTTGAAAGTACCCAGAATACCCATCACATACAAAATACATCTCATGCCCTGCTACTTGGTCTAGTATTTCATCTTGGAATGGCAAAGGAAAATGATCCCTCTTAGTGCATGCATTCAAAGGATGAAAGTCCACACAAACTCGCCACTTATTTCCTTTCTTTGGTGTGACAACTACAGGAGATATCCATTCTGAATCATCAACAGGAAAGATGAATCCCGCCTCAAGTAGTTGTGTTACCTCTTTCTTTAGTGCCTCAGCTTGGATCACCCCCAATCGCCTTAAGCGTTGAACAACGGGCTTGCTTTCTAGCTTCAACTCAATCTTGTGCTCCACAAGAAACCTGTGAATAGCTTGTTGCAAAGAGACATGGAAAATCATCTAGCATATCTAAGTACTGGAGCTTCTCACTACCTGATAGAGAATCACCAAGAAGCTCTTCATTGCATTGGCATCATTTAATGTGCTCCACATCCTCCACATGAAGTGTCTCTACAGGATCTTCTTGCACCACCACCTTATTCCTTCCTGACTCATCCCGATCAGCACCAAGACAAAGACCAAAGGCCACTCCTTCCACCTCACCCTTTGAGTTGGACTCCTCGGAGCTACACCTTGTCTCTTCTTCTTCATCGGTTAAGTCAGAGCTTGAACTCTCTGATGTTGAAGAATCCTCCTTGACAACTTCCTTTTTGCGGCTTCTGATGTTGTAGCGCACCTTCTTATCATTTCCTTGCAAAATCAATTCTCCAATATCCCACTTTTGAATAGCCTTCACCTTGCATAGCCAAGGCCTTTCCAAAATCAATGGATAGTCACGTGCATCTGGCTTGGTAGGGATCACCTAAAAAGTAGTCGGCATAGAAATTCCACATACATCCACTTCTAGATTCTTCACAACTCCCAAGGTCTTAACCCTAGTGTTGTCAGCCAATTTGATGCAATAAGGAGAGGTAGTACTAGAGTATTTTAAATCAGCATCTATCATGGTCTTCTTACTCATGACATTAATCGATGCACCTCCATCAATGTACACATTAGAAATCACTTGACCATCAATGATCACATCAACCATAGGTACATCATCACCAACATCTATATTTACCTTTTGAACAATAGGAATGGCACTTTTCTTCTTTTTCTTCTTTGACACTCTTGTGCTTGCTAATTTTCCCCATTCCTTCCGTAGTTTTGGAGACAAAGCAAGTAATTGACCAAAGGTGATATGAGCTTTCTTTTCTTTAAGGTCGGACAACAAGTCATAGCTTCTAATTCCTTGTCCTAAAGGAAAGTCTGACTGGCTAATTCTCCTTCTAGATGCCTTTTTTTTCTTACTATGGTGTTCCTCTTCTTGATGTTCCTCATCTACTTCTTCCTTGCTTTCTTCTTCTTCTTTTGCTTTACCACGCCCCTGTTTAGCCATCATTACCTCTCTTTCCTCATCCCCTGAAGAAGCTAACAAGGATACTTGTTTTTCTTCTTTCTTTCTCAATCTAGGATACTTGGGGCGATAGTGACCTTTTTCATTACATTCATAGCAAGTGACCCCACTCCTATCTCGAGGCCTATCTTCACTCTTTGGTGCTCTAGGTTGTCGTGCATTAACCAAATGCAATTTCAAATCAGCAAACTCTGCCATCAATTGGAAGATATTATGATCTAACTCAGAGGACTTTGGTACCTGAGGAGTGCCCATTACCTCCACCTTAGAAGTTGAAGTTGTTGAAGACACAAAAGAGGATTCGATCATTAGAGAAGCTTCTTTCTTGGTCGCAATGCGAAGTGCCTCCACGTATGTTGTTGAATCTTTACTCATTACTTTTGAGCAAAGACGAGGCTCCAAAGCCATAACAAATTTGCTCATCTTTAAGTGCTCCATCCTTGAGAGACTTTGAGGGGCTGATGATGCAGATGCCAGAACTCGCAAAGCTGCCCTTTCATACTTTGTCCATAAAGTTTCATATCGGATTGCCAACACAGAGACCAACTCACCCTCTCCTTGATAGAACCGATCCAATCACAACATCAAAGCATTTGGCGACTCTACTGCCCCAAATCTCTGCTTCATCATTGCTACCACCACTTGGTCCCAATCCTCCTTGGTAGAGTCCGACAAGGTCTCATGCCAACTCAAGGCTACACCTTCAAGAAAATCAAGCAAAATCTCCGCCCGATCCTTCATGGATCATCCAAAAGCTGGCATCCTCAAACAAAACATGGAACAATCCCCAATCTATCATTGTGCCTGCTGTCGGCATTGTCGATTCACCAACATATTCAACAGTGCAAACATAAAGGATATGATCATGGTCACTGTGCGAATAGCTTGAGCATCACCTTCACAATCTTCAAGTTCTCTTAAACGGGTTGCAATCTCTTCTAACGGAGTTCTTCTGGGCATCTTCTTTATCTCATCAAAACACATGCCTCTTCTAGGCATAACATGCAATCAAGTACACCCAAGATCATTTAGTAAGGTGGGATGAATCCAATACCAAATGTACCCGGCGTCTCCACCAAAAGATGTGACATGAAGTTGGGGGTAATAAACTTCACACACCTCTTCGCTTCCTGCTACTTTCGAACTGACTGACAAAGATATTTATCATTGAGAATGGGACATTAGAAAGAAGCATTTATGCCAAGATACCACACCATACTTTTCTCCCTCAGATGAGAATGAAGATGGTAACATCCCAAGTGATGTTGTAATCAAGCATAGGGAGAAGGAAAGGATCATCAGAGGCCATAATCTTAGCGAGCCGGTAGGGGGTCAAACTATCATGAAAACTGCCCTCCACCCATGCTAATTTCACCTGAGCAGGATGCTCCATCAAGACTCCACCTTCATCAACGATCCACCCCTCATAGATTTTGCCTAGAAGAGGGGAAGAAGTTTGCATGGTGGCTCGGGAAACAGATGGACCATGTGTGCACGGTGAGCAGCCAAATAGAAAGAACTTTTAAGGCTTTGAAAGAAAGAAAAGGGAAGAGACACTCAAGAGAGAGAGAACTTGAAGTGACCTTCATTACAAATAGAGTAAGAATCCACTCCAACACTACAAACACAAGGGAGAAGAAGAGGTTTCATACATACAAGAGGGAGCGGAATCTCCAAGACTACTCATAGAGAGAGAATAAACTAGAGAGAGATGGACTCAAGAGTCTACATAAGAGAATATCTACAAGAGGGAAAGAAGGCTCATGGAAGAGGCTTGGGGAGATTAGAGCTACAACAACATGAGGCCTAATGGTGGAAGAGATTGATGAACAAGGGAGAGGAGGGCTCCTTTTATAGAGATTTTGTTACCCTCCTTCACCCATTTACAATTGCTGCCTATAGATTCCTTTCCCGATCAATCACATAAGCACGTATGTCACCATCCATGTCCTTTTTGGCTACTCTTGCCATGTGTCCCATCACAAGATGCTGAAGACTCTTAAAATATTGAGAAAGTCAAGAGTCTCCTCACATGGAGTCCATAGGGACCCTCTCTTTTCCACATGTCCACATCCTCCTTATTCCACATAGGAGTTCTAGAAGGATTCCTCTTGACTTCACACTCCTCCACATGCCTTGCACACGCTTGGCATGTGGCCTCTCTTATATTATTGGAACACATGGACATGAGCCCACCTCTTTATATGACTCACTCTTCCTATTTTCTAAAAACTCCATAATATCCAATACACAAATAACTCTCAACCCATACCAAGGTATTTATAATTCATACCTATGGTATTTACAATGAGCCATTCCACTCATCCTCTCAATCCCATACAATATCATAGAAAATAGAAATAAGTGAAAGCCACTAGGCTATCACTTGATACTCAAACTCTTATCAAACATAGAGAAAAACAATACCAATGCCAAATTAAAAATATCAATTTTTGGCGTCACTAGTAGGAAGGAGGGGGGCTCATGGGCGAGGCTGGGGAAATCTTCCAAGTGGAGGTTGAGGATATACTCCTTGTTGAGGGTAAGCATCTAAGGGAGAACCATACATTTGAGGTGGAGGCAGTGGATACATCCCTAATGAGGGGTGGGGTTATGCCCCTGAGTTAGACCCCCCAAGTTGTTGTTGCAAGAATTGAGGGGGTTGCAGAGGGACAATCATCTTCTTTGACACAGGGTCAGACTGAACTTTATCAAACTTTTGAGCAATCTCATGTGCTAGCACCATAGTTTCTGGATTCTCCCATTTAAGTTTGAGGTGGAATTTGTCACTTACTCCTGCTACAAGGTAGCGCAGCACATGCTAAGTCATTCTAGCTCAAAATTCGGCATTTGTTCTCTTGCGTGTGTTAATTAAACGGTGTAGGAGCATGGTCTCTAGATCCACATATCAACATGCCGTCTCACCTTCTGACTGCTTCAAGTTTGCCACCTGTAAGTACACATTCTCCGGCTCCTCTTCTTTGCCGAAATACTTAATCATCACTGCTGTCAGCCTTGGCCAGCTTTGGCAAATGTCTTCAACCTGCTTCTCATACCACACTTGAGCCAAACCCTCTAGAAATGTGGGAAGAACTAATAGCCATCTATCTTCAGTAAGAAAGTTTAGAGAAACACAATGGTGCTTGAAGGCCACAAGATACTCATTTGGATTTTCTTTAACCCGTCACACAGAAGATGCGTGCCGTCACACAAAAGATGTGCAAGAACCCAAAAGATGTGCAAGAACCATAGGCGGAAGGCACAAAGACTGAGAAGTTTTGCAGCCACAGAGATGGAGAACTACGAGCAAAAGACACGCAAATTGGAGGTGTAGCAGCAGAGAACTACACACCGAAGGTGCTGCAGAACTACACCTAGCTGTAGGAGTAATGACTTATGCCACTAGTTGTGGAGATTTCAATCCCATTAGCTACACCAATACTATTAACTAGAAAATATGCATGAGGCTAGATGCTAGGCATGGCGACGCTCGAGGGCCATGGAGGAAAAGGGAATGTGAGGGAAGAAGCATTAACATAGGTGAGGAAAAGGGATTAAGAGGGGTGGGAATGAAGAGGGGGACTATGGCACAAGGGGGAAGGAAGAGGGGGAAGAGGAGCATGTACATGATGGGACGTGGAATGTAGAGATGGAGACATCAAGGGAAGAGAGTCATGCTTTATTGGAAAGATGGGGGGGAAATCAAAGTACTAGCTAGGTGGCTTTACAAGAATGAGCATGTCCCATCAAGGAATAGCCCCCTCCTTTTATAGCCAAGAGAGGGGGTCTCTCCCAATAAATGCATCCTCCCACATGCATGGTGTGTGTGGAAAAGTCTCCCATGTGGGCTAGGTGGTTATGCACTCTCAATTGTGTGTAACAATCCTTGGCCTCATTTTTCCACATATATCAACCCCCATATCCCAAGTCTAAGATACTCCCTTGGTCTCTTCTCAATTTTATAATATGTTCAAACATCTAGGAGGACAAGTGGAGGGTTGGCACAAGGAATATCACCACCTCATCCTACTTTTGCATTATTTAACTTGCATTCTTGGACTTTCTATACCCCCCCCACATAGGCCTATCCTACATGGAGGGAATAATCCAATATAATATCCATCTCCACCTATTTTATATTACTTCTCCCATGGTCCTTGGGCCATATCTCACTAAATGTAGGCATGGGACCGCCTAGTGGAGGGGTGGTACATGGAGGACCCATGCCACCTGATCATTTTATATTATTACTACCATGGATTATGTACAACACACCTTATGGGTCCTCTTACATGGAAGGGTGGCACATGGTCATGCCCTGCCACCTCAACCCTGGGCCTTATGCACACCATATTTTATTATACTATTGCCACACATACAAGCACACACACATATTTATGCCTTTTAGCTTGGTCAAATTATCCATAACACTACCAACAAAAATAAAAGAAAAAGGCTAGATTAGGGCCTTACGAACAATATCCAAACGATCAAAATTTGTACTTTCTTGATTCAAAGGCACCTGTAAATTTCACTATCTACCATATTATAAAGAGCTAAATAACATTTTCAAAGTCCTCAATTTTAACATTCAAAATATATAGCAAAAAACCTAGGGTTAGTAGCATACTACTCATCAAATGGATTTGTGACAGGCTCCACACTCTCTTCCATCATGCTCTGACTTGATCCATTTTCTAGAATGATCTGCCACAAGTGGCTCAACAATGCTAGCCACAATACCACTGTCTGAATCAAATGAAAAAAAAGGTGTGACAAGCATGCATAAGAGGGGCTGTACCACAACCCATCTCTAGAACCAGACCTCCAGGAACATAGAGAAGAGATATAATGCAACCTACAAAAAAACTACTCCTCTCTAGTCCACCTCGTGCTAGCTGAGAAGACATCGGCATGATTGTTCCTTGCAGAGGGAGGTGTGTAGTGAGTCTAGATATCTTCACATGGATCAATCAATAGTTGTTGGAAAAGTGGAAAGCTCTCCTCCCAAAAACTGTTGGATTCTTCTTTGCTCTATGTATGAGAGCTAATACCGAAGATTGCATCTGGGAACCACATGGAGAAAAAACATGCACAATATATTGACTTCAACTAGCAAGCATTATAGCATGAAAGAAGGCAATTTCAAATCACACATAAACAAACTGTAAAGTAAGACATTTCAAGTAGGAGTTGGTCCTCTCTCATTAATTGGATAGCCAGATGGAAAATCAAGCAATATAAAATTTGAAGCCCACTTCACCTTCTTACCCATCCTCTTGTAGTCCTGATCTTGACTAGCCACTGTAATGAAAAACCCATGCAAAATAGCATACTTATCATTTCTTTTAGAGTCAGAAAAGTCTTTGCCCATGGGAATGTAATCACCAACCATACAAGCAAACAAAGGTGTGATGCCATGGGCCAAGGAAATGTCAGGTGACTGTGATCAATGGAACACATATTGCTTCAAAATTCTTGAGATTGATTCTCCACCTATATGCAAAAGCAAATCAATTACAAGCAAAACTAGTGATAAAAGAACAACTCCATAAGTAGAACACCACCACACCCTTACCTGCACTCTGTGTGTGATTGATTTCATGATGCATAGGACTAGATGGTCCCTCATCTAGAAAGAGAACAATCATAAACTTATTAATGCAATGTCAAAATGAATTCAAGAAAACAACAACAAACAATCATAGTGTATCTTCCTTACCTTTTTTTGTAGCATGTTCTTGTTTCTCTTTCTCTTTCTTATCTCTCCTTGAGCTTCCCTCCACCTTTGTCCTTACTTACTTCACTGGCTTTTTGTGAAGCATGTGTTGTACAAGTCTCTTTCCTGCACTAGTACTTGTCCTTTAGGGAAGTGTATCCACCAGGGACAATGTGCTAATTCCCATTGAGAGAGATGGTGCATTCTAGGTGGATACATGCATGCAGCATGACCATCTCCACCCAACTCTTGCACAAATTTGAAATGTCAAAGATCCTTTTCTCTGTTGCTAAGTGGGAGATATATCAACCAAGAAACAAAAAAAATTTGGATGTCCCAAACCATTAAAAGGTCAAGAAATCAGGTGGAACAACCATCAATGATTGTGTAATTACATGAATCAATAGCATGAACATAGAGAAATAAAAAGTAAACATTGGATTTGAATTGAAATCATACCTATAAACCACCCTATGGGCAGCCATGTCCAAGTCAAATAGTCCATCTCCTTTTTTTCCACCCTTATTCTCCATCTTTGTTTCCTTTGATCTTAGCAACACATAACATATGCTTTCTCCCCTCCAGTTTTATATCCTCCATGTATTTCTTTTCTAATCTCAAATCAAACTTTGCAATGAGTTGGAGCTTCTCCAATGTCATGCAAATAATATGTGTTTCTATTCCGCTCTAGCTATTGCTAGTAAAATATAATTTCAATACCAATATATAAATTTGAAAGTTACTTGTCTCTTTATTCAGTTATATTAAATGTACACCCTTACTGAATGAAATACATGGAGGCATCATTCAAGTTACTATCTCCATGCTGGCATCTTGTTCAATGATTTTCAATATTCTAAACAAGTAAACAAATTTTATTCAATAAAGACTTACAGTTAAATGACCACCTTGGATGTTAATAGGGGCAACTCTACCAACTTTTTAGTAGCAAGCCATTTGCATTTAACACATAGAGAGACAAACTTGCTCTATCTCTTCTCTCCCGTAATCCCTTTTAGTGTCTCTTTCAGCACTTCTCTTTGCTCCATTCTCTTTGGTCTCCAACTTGTCTATTCCATTTCTTCTTTTGCCTCCTTGTCTCTGGAACCTTTGTGTAGCTAAATGTTCTCTTGTTCTTTGGTTGGTGTTACCTAGTGCTACATCTTGGCTTTAGCATTTGAATCATGCCATTTTTAATTTTCATTCACTTTGGAGAACATGAATCATTGACCATTTGTTATGACACTCCTTTCCTTTAGGTTTCATTGGTGGAGCTTAAGGAACACTTTCACATTGAGAATGAGGACATTGAGCTGCATCAAGAAATCAGAATAGATGAGCTTGCCATTGTGCTTCCAATGGTGAAGTTAGAGGATGGTCAAAAAGGGTTCAAGATTAGTGGCAGCCAACAATCAACTTTAAGAGTCCATATACTTGATAAGAGAGGTAATTATGGTGACTTTATGAATCTTGGGGTGAATAGGGTGGTTTCGCTTATAAAGAGGATGCCTTTGAATAGTTCTCTTCATGTTGTGCTCAAATCTGCAATTCAGGTGGAGAAGGTTATTGAGCTTCCTCTAACTTATGATGGATACAATGTCTTCAAACTTCCACCTATGCCTAAGGGTTCACTAATGTTTGGAATGGAATAGAATGCTGATGGCCATGTTAGGACAAAATATTCCACATGTTCACAAGACTGCTTCAATGATGTTGTGAGGATGAGTAGATGTTCAGGTTATTTGAGATGTTGTAATTTGGATTGTCCTTTCCTTGAATGAATGGAATTTCTAAATGATACACAGTTGAAAGGAAAGCTTAGGAGGCCTCCTCTACTTGATCCCATTGATCCAGCTTTGGGGTCACTTGTGTGCAAGCATTGTGATGCAATACTAGAGTGTGTTTACCTATGCACTACTATTATATATTATTGCTTTCCCCATGGCATGCAAAACTCAATTCTCAAAGAAGAGCCATAGAAGGAAGAAGGGAAGCCCTGGGGATTCACAGGGGGAAACTTATGATATCACGTGAGTGTACAATAGGGGGTTTTTTTGAAATGAGGCATAAGCTTATACATTAGGGATGGGGGCCCTTTTTTTTCCCCCAATATTGAATTTAAGCTAGGGGGACCATGTCATATTTAAGAAGGGGGGACATACTATAGGTCACCTTGGGTAACTAGTCCAAACAAGTTTGATTTTGTGTATGGTTTTAAATAGTCATAGGGAAAGTAACCTAAATTTGCTTATTGTGTAATCTAAATGCTTGAGAGAGAAAGTAGATTTAAGGAAAGGGGAGGACATAATGGAATTTTGGTGGTATCTTATAAGCTTAAATAGGGGTGTTTTATCATCCTACGTGGATCTTAAATAGGGGGTTTTCTTGAAGTTCATGCACGCAAGTGACGTCCCCCTTTAATGAAGAGTGAATCCTCTAGGAAGGGAAGTTCAAGAAGATGCAGTGAAGATGACAAGATGTGCAGTGCATGTGGGTTTCCATGACCATCCAGTTGAAAAAGGTAGAAGTCGAGCAAAGGAAATGCAAGTAGAGGATCTCATTTCAATGCGTGCTAAGTTGAATAGAAAGTCCTTGTTTGCTCTTTCTTACTGCTTTCGTAGGAAGAGCTGGGTATTCTATGTTGCAGGGTTCCGAGGCTTTTTGTCACCTACAGATATATTGGGATTGTCGGTTGTAGTATATGTGTAGCTTAGGACCTCGAGTCGTGTTCCGGTGAGAGACGTAGGCTTAAGTGTGGTAAGCAAACAAAGTGCAAGCATGTGTAAAAGGCACGTAAACCATCTTTGTTGAGGTAATGAAGGCTTTCGCCTTCATTGGGGGTTGTAGGGTTTAGGAAGAGTTTAAGGGTTCAAAAGGAGGTTCCAGGGTTTAGAAAGAGTTCCAGGGTTTAGGAGTTCCAGGGTTCAGAAGGAGGTTTTAGGGTTCAGAAAGAGTTCCAGGGTTCAGAAAGAGTTCCAGGGTTTAGAAGGAGGTTCCAAGGTTTAGAAGGAGTCCAGGGTTAGAAGGAGGATCCAAGGTTCAGAGTAGAGTACATGGTGGAGAACTCGTCTCCCTCGTAGATCATGGATTTTAAGGGTTTAGGAAAGCATAGGAGTGGGAGAGGAAGAAGGTGTAAGAGCATGGGTGAAAGAAGAGAGAGGAGGAAGGAGGAGGAGGGAAGAGGAGGAGGGAGGGGCAGGAGAGAGGAGGAGGAGGAGGAGGGAGGAGGAGGAGGAGGAGGAGGAGGAGGGAGGAGGAGGAGAAGGAGGAAGGAGGAGGAGGGAGGAGGAGAGGGAGAGGGTGGGTTACAGGGTTGGAGGAGAGGGGAGAAGGGTTGCAAGGTTAGGACATGCTTTTGGACGTGCAGTGCAAGGAAGCATGGACACTTGAGACAAATGCTTGGAATACCAAAGTAGACTCAACACAATGCCCCAAAGAGTGTGGGCTTCATTCCATTATGGGGTATTTATACAAGTTGGAGAGCTTCTCTCTCTGCATGTAATACAAAGTCGTATCACAAAGTTGTAACACAAAGTTGTATCACAAAGTTGTAACACAAAGTTGTAACACATTCTCTCTCTACATGTAGAAGTTGTAACACAAAGTTGTTACACAAAGTTGTAACACAAAGTTGTGTCACAAAGTCGTAACACATTCTCTCTCTTCATGTAGACAAACTCGTAACACAAAGTTGTTACACAAAGTCGTAACACAAAGTTGTGTCTAGAAGTTGTAACACAAAGTTGTATCACAAAGTTGTAACACCTTCTCTTTCTTCATAAGTTCATGTTGGCACAGAGTCAACATACTCCCGGATCCATTTTATTACCCATCCTCAGGTTATGGCTTATTACGATCACGTACCTAGGTTGCCATGTTTTTAGTCCAGTGGCTGTGGAACTTGTGTCGTGCCAGTCGATCCTGCTGGAGAGCCTTAGCACCATACAATTTTTGCGCAGTTTCCAGGTAGCCTGTATCTACCATTTGCTCGAATAGAGATATGTGGCGTGCCTCCAAGAAGATCACTCTTTGATAGAGTCGGCTTGTAATCTGAGCATCAATCCGTTCATTGGGATTAAAGCTGAGTGGAGGCAAATGGGAATCAAGGTAACATGGGACCTCCAAAATTAATTCTAATGTTTTACAGAATATGGCACTTTGGTGAAGGAAGCGATCAATGTTGCCGCGCATTGTTTGTTCATGCTGCTGAAGTGCTCAGATCATGGTGCCTTGGATATTCCATTCTACACCAGAGTAGGGTTCGATCATTGGCCAATTAATGACTCGATCTTCAGCCAAAGTGTGTATGTTGGCTTCCCATTTTTTACGCCGTGGAACTGCATAGAACTTGGGATGGGTTCTGAGACATGGAGGTGCCTGTAAGTACTCCTTTAAGAAGATTACATCAAAGAGCTGTGAACATTGTGGGAGAGAGGGAAGGAGTCTCACTTGCGGCTTTCTCACATGCACAATGGGGGAATACACACAAAGGTGGAGGCTAAAAATAGTTTTCCTCTTCTTAGTTGTGTAAGCCAAAAGAACTCTAGTACAAAGAAATAGAAGAACCCTATATGTGGGTCTCAAACCAAACTCAACTAACTAAGGTGGCATACTAACTGAGCCACGACCTAGTGTAGATAAGGATAGCTGTCATCCAGCTATTATTCGTGGGTGGTGTACCAACTGCATCTCCAGCTAACAAGTTGGTGAGATAAATGCACAACAGTCACCCTGGCATATCGCGAGTGGAGCTCGATATCTCAACACTCCCCCTCGAGCTCAATCCCAAATCCTGCACACCAAGCAGGTCTCTGAGCTTGCGCAGCTTCTCTGCGTCCAATGCTTTCGTGAATATGTCAGCTACCTGATCCTCTGTGCTGACATAAACTAGATCAATAAGACCTAGTAAAACCTTCTCCCGCACATAGTGATAATGCACCTCAATGTGCTTTGTTCTAGCATGAAAGACTGGGTTCTTTGCCAAATGTATACTGCTCATGTTGTCACAATGAATGACAACCGGCCCATCTGATGCATATCATAAAGTAGCTTATGCAACCAAGCTACCTCACATGCAGCCATTGCTGCACCCCTGTACTCAGCCTCTGTGCTCGACAAGGCAACTGTAGGCTGTTTCTTGCTGCTCCAAGTGACTGCAGCACTCCCAAAAGAGAACACATATCCACTGGTAGATCGTCTATCAGAAATACTACCAGCCCAATCAGCATCAGTGTATCCATGCAACTGTATCCGAACCCCAGCCTCATAAAATAGTCCATACTGCAATGTGGACTTCACATACCTGAGTATGCGTCTAGCCGCATCCAAATGCGGTTTCCTTGGAGCCTGCATAAACTGACTTACCAACCCAACAGCATAGCTCAAATCTGGCCTGGTAATAGTCATGTAAATCAAACTTCCTACTATGCGTCTGTACATAGTAGGGTCTTCCAGAAGCTCACCTGCATCTGTGCTCAGCTTCACATTCTACTCCAAAGGAACTGAAATAGGCTTACAGCCTGTCATCCCATATTTGGACAGCATGTCCAATCCATACTGCCTCTGCAAGAGCTGTATCCCACTTGGTGATCTAATCACCTCAATGCCCAAGAAATAACGCAGCTATCCCAAATCCTTCATCTCAAACTTCTGCCTCAACAGCATTTTCACATGAAGGATATCTTCATCACTATCACCTGTGATGATCAAATCATCAACATAAATGACTAGCAGCATAATCCCTTTCTCTGTTTTTCTCACATAGAGTGAGAAATCTGCCTTGG
This sequence comes from Dipteris shenzhenensis, assembly GCF_047967505.1. Taxonomy (NCBI): domain Eukaryota; kingdom Viridiplantae; phylum Streptophyta; class Polypodiopsida; order Gleicheniales; family Dipteridaceae; genus Dipteris; species Dipteris shenzhenensis. The sequence goes on along the minus strand of NC_141608.1, from coordinate 31,409,399 downwards.
AAATCTGAAAGCCAATAGTGACAAGATACTGTCCTATCTTGTCAGACCATGCTCTAGGTGCTTGCTTCAAGCCATACAAGGCTTTCTTCAACCTGCAAACAAACTCAGGATGAGTAGCATAACATAACCTGCTGGCTGCTCCATAAAGACCTCTTCTTGCAAATCACCATGCAAGAAGGCATTCTTTACATCCATTTGATGTAAAGACCATCCCTTTGATGCAGCCATAGCAATGGCTGCTCTTACGGTTGCCATCCTTGCAACCGGGCTGAAAGTTTCTTCATAATCAATGCCATATGTATGTTCATACCCCTTGACAACTAATCTTGCCTTGTATCTATTCACAGAACCATCTGCATTGTGCTTGATCTTATAAACCCACTTACAACCAATTGCATTCTTGCCTTTAGGCAAAGGCACCAATTCCCATGTAGCATTAGCATCCAAGGCATCCATTTCTTCATCCATGGCTTTCTCCCATTTTTCATTTCCCATGGCTTGCTCAAAAGAAGTGGGTTCTGGTTCCTGTATCACTTTGACCATATAGGCATAGTGAATGGCTGTAAATCCATCATATTTCAGCCTATCCACAGGATACCTAACCCTGGTAGACCTGCGCAAAATAGGCTCACTTCCAGGTGCTCTCAAAACATCCTTGGTCTTCCTTACTCCAGGTGTAACAACAGAAGGAATACCCAACTCATCATCAATGCTCTGTTCTGAGCCACTGGATTCACCATCCACACAAGAGTGACCTGCATTCACATCATACATGGGCTGATCTACCTTCTCTTTTGCTTTTCGTGATACCTGCGTACCACTCTCTGCATTGCTTTGAGGGGATTCTCCTGATTTCAATCTGCTTGTCCATGGCGAAGTATGTGAACCACTGGTAGAGGACACTCCAGGTCCACTGATATTTTGTGATTGCTGCTGTGCATTCTGTGCAGCATTACCATTTTGTGCATCTACATCAATCATCACATTTACTGGTTTATACCAGCTGCTCATCTCATCAAAAACAACATCTCTGCTCACTGTGAACTTACGTGTAGAAGGGTTATAGCATCTATACCCTTTCTGCTACAAAGAATAACCAATAAAGACGCACTTCTCAGCTTTTGGATCCAACTTGGACCTCAGCTCATCTGGCACATGGACATAGGCAATGCAACCAAAAATCTTCAAATGAGAAAGATCTGGTTTCCTACCAGTATACATCTCCTCTGGCATCATGCCATGTATTGCTGCAGTGGGAGTCATGTTCATTATATAGACTGCTGTAGCAACTGCTTCAGCCCAATAATAATTTGGTAGATCTTTTTCATTTAGCATAGCCCGAGATACCTCTCCAATATGCCTGTTTTTTCTTTCTGCAATTCCATTTTGCTGTGGGGTATGACTGCATGAATATTGCTGCTTTATACCATGCTCCTGCAAGAACCTTGCAAACTCATTTGAGAGGTACTCTCCCCCTCCATCAGACCTTAGGCATTTTATTTGCAGGCCTGTTTCTTTTTCAGCCATAGCTTTGAAAGCTTTGAAGTGCCCAAACACTTCACTTTTCTTTTTCATAAAATACACCCACAGTTTTCTGCTGAAGTCATCAATAAATGTGACAAAATAGTGACAGCCTCCAATAGATGCAGCTTTTGTAGTCCACACATCAGAGTGGATTAATTCCAATGGCTTTTTACTCTCTTGAACATGCCTAGGAAAAGGTTTCCTTACCTGTTTCCCAAATTGACAGGCTTCACAAATCTTGTGCATTTCTGCAACCTTGAATTTTGGCAATCCTGCAACAATATTTTGGGCTTGCATTGATTTAAGTCGCTGTATATTAACATGACCAATGCGTTTGTGCCAGATATCAATATCTGCAACTACACCAGTCCCATGTGCAAACATTGCTGCACTCAATTCAGGCATGTCTGCATCCAACGTAAACATCCTGCCCTTCTTCTTTCCTTTTGCTATCAAGCAACCATTATTTTTCATATCCTCAACAAAGCATCCATGAGGATTAAATCTGACCTGCAAGCCCTGATCAACTATCTGACCAACAGAAACCAGGTTCTTGGTGATGTTCGGGACATGAAATACATCAGACAAGTATTTCTTTTTCCCATCCTGCATAGACAAAGGAATTTTGCCAATCTGCACAATAGGATGTGCAGTATCATCACCAGTCTCCACAAATCCTGGCTTTTCCATTTTCCTTGCATCTTGCATCCATTCTGCATGACCTGTCATGTGGTTTGATGCACCTGAGTCAACATACCACACATCATTTTGTTCTTCTGCACTTGTCACAGAATTGGTCATATGCTGCACCATAAATAGATGCTCATTTCTATCATCACCCTGCCTGCTAGAAGATGCATAATTGCCTTGCTGCAATTTTCCGTTCATAATGTCATTCTGCTTTTTGTAGCAGTCCTTAGCCATATGACCCATTTTGCCACAATAGTAGCATTCAACATTGTTGTTTGCATTTTGGCTTCTCTGCCATCCACCACGGCCTCTTTGGCTCCCCCTGCCTCTAGAGTTACCACGTCCTCCTGCATAGGACTGGTTTTCTTGCGTTTGCTGCATATTCTGATTTCTACCACGGCCTGCAGATCGGCCTCCTCTACCTCTGCCAGCATTTGAGTAGAAGACAGTTTCTTTTGAAGTTCCTGCTGAAGAAGATGCACCCCCATTTCTCTGCTCTTCAGAAATTAGAAGAGCAATCAGCTCCTCAAAATCAGGAAATTTTTCACGGACGGCAATGGATGTCCGAAACTGTGCATAATCCTTTCCTAGACCATTCAAGGTCACAGAAACCAAATCATCATCAGCTACTGGCGACCCAATGGAAGCAAGTGCATCTGCAATTTTCTTCACTTTCATGTGGTAGTCATTTATGCTCAAATTTTATCTCTGCACATTGTGCAACTCCTGTTTGAGTTGCATTTTCCTGGCTTGGGTATTTGTGCTATACATTTTTGCCAAAGTATCCCATGCCTCCTTTGGCGTATTTGCATCTTGAATATGCACAATCATGGAGTCCAAAATACTCATAGACAGCCAGTACATAACTTTCCTGGCTCTCTCATGCCATCCTTTGAATGCTTGCATTTCCTGTTGACTGGGAACATTAGGAAGAACAGGTTCTTCTTCATTTCCTATAATGAATTCCCAATAGCCTTTTCCCATCAAGAAATTCGTCATTCTAAACTTCCATGCCTGGAAGTTGTTCTTGTCAAGCTTTTCAGTGACAATCTGTGAAAGAGAATCAGATGCCATTACAGAACACTGCAAAATATTCTGTCACTACAAAAAACACAGCTTTTGCCTCACACGGGCAGATCTGCAAAACTGACAAAAGTGGTATTTCACCACACAGTCACTTCCTAGTGACGATTTTGCATCAACAGGCAACAAGCATGAATCTTCAACTCCCAATATCTCTACACACAGGCATACGATGCAATTTTTGCGGCACCTTTCCACCGACTAGCCGTGCAGTGGTCGCACAGCCAAAAACAGGGCCTTTTTTTGAGTGCCTGCGAAGAACTTCTGCCTTCAAAACGGGCCCCGAAACGGCCTCAAATCAGCATATATTGCACTCTCGCCACACCGTGAAGGGCATCTCAATCTGAAACAGTGCACTCCTGCACTTCTGGCTGTGCTACCTGTAGAGATTTGCTCCCAAAATCCAAATAGGAAAGCAACACTGGTCCTCTTACCAGGACACCACAAACTTGGCTTGCTTTCTTGAGCTCCTTACCACGAACAAGGCTCTGATACCATGTGAAGATTGTGGGAGAGAGGGAAGGAGTCTCACTTGTGGCTTTCTCACATGCACAATGGGGGAATACACACAAAGGTGGAGGCTGAAAACAGTTTTCCTCTTCTTAGTTGTGTAAGCCAAAAGAACTCTAGTACAAAGAAATAGAAGAACCCTATATGTGGGTCTCAAACCAAACTCAACTAACTAAGGTGGCATTGTTGAGAGTTGTGGTGCCATGAGCACTTGTAGAGCAAAGGTATGAGCAAAGGATAAGCTGCCACATGGCATGGAGGAGATATCCCACATGTGAGCAAGCAAATGGATGTAAGTACCCTCACCTATAAAAGGGAGGTTCATTTGAAGTAATATCAATCAAGCACTTTTGCACTATCTCAAGATTCTCTTTATGAGTCCAAGCTAATCTATCTTGGAACCTAATTGACTTGAGATACATGTCATGAGCACTCTCTTCATCATGTTTCCACACAGGTTCCATCCACCTTAGAGTGCTCCATAGATCCTGAGGCACACATGTTTTGTCATGGTATCAGAGCTTAGGTCTAGTCTCCTAGATTAGTTGTAGGTTGCCTTAGGAGCATGTGTTTTGTCATAGGTTAGTTTTAGTTTTAGATTGAGTGAATTTCGTCCATGAGAATTTGAGATATTTCCGTTCTTGTGAGAGCTAAATCAATCTTTTAGATTGTGTGGAAGAGAGAGACACATTCATGATCATGCCTCTTGAGTGATTGTTCAGATTTGAGAGCATTCTTTGAGAGATTTTTGCTGAGAGGAAGAAGAGATTTCCGTTCATGCCTCAGAGATTTGGTGAGAGTCTGATTCACAAAGAATCCCTACGCGTCTTCTTGTGTGTGAGAGAGAAAGAGTTTCTACAACTCTATCTATAGCCAGCCAAGGCAACGCTTCTTCTACCTTGACTCTAAGGAAGCAGATTGTAGCAAAGGCAACTCTACAAGCAACTAAAGCGACCTAGCAGGCTATCTACATTGCCTAGAGCAGCCAGCCTTCAAGATAAAGCACCAGCGACTTCTACAAGGCTCCCGCGACTTCTACAGCCATAACAGCGCCAACGCCATCCGACTGACCTTGCAAGCCTCAAGCCACAAACCTCCAGCATAGGATGCAGATAATCAGCTCGTCTCGGTAGTAGCCAACAACACAGCACATCAACAATAGCAAGCGGCTTCTCCTCCATCTCCTGCGACTCCTCCACCCAAACGATTCTAGACTGTCTCCAAACGATTCTAGACTACAGCAGACTCTCAACGGAAAGTTATCTCTAGGCTTCAGCAAATGACTCTCGGCCCAGCAGAACTATACAACCATCGACGCTCCAGCGCATAGAGCTATAACCGAAGGACGAGTGGTGCAAATTGGCGTCAACAGAAGAGCTGCAGCTCGTCTCGCGAAAGAGTCTCATGAGCTGTGAGAGGAGCTGAATGCTCCATAGAGTGACTACCTCCTTAGCGGAGCTCAAACGCAAAATTTTTGAAGCTTGATCTCCAACTAACAACTTCATCGACAGGCGCGGCTTCAACTCCACGCCGCATCGACCGTCGTCTCTAAGGCATCCACAAAGTCTCTAAAGTCTCAGAAAATGCCATGTGGTGGGATAAGAGGTTACTATGGTAAGATTTAACTCTACCTTGGTCGATTGTTAAATAAACCCAAGTCTGGTCAACTCAATCCACTATACCATGGTTGAGGCTTAAGGATAGGTAAGAATGACACATGGCACAGTGCCACCTAAGCACACAGCCCCTGCCAAGCACAGTCCTGCAAGCAGCATGTGAATAGCCCAGCCACATCATCAAAGGCCTTCTTCTTGATCAAAACTTCAACAAGCCATAACTTGCAATCCAGGAAGAATTTGGACACGCTCCAAAAGGGAAAAGTGATCGCCTTTTCAAGCTCTACGCGCCTGTTAAGTCAGAATCATTGTATGCAAGTAGACACTGCCATTGAAGCAAAAATGCTCAATTGGTAAGACCTTTGCAACCATTGGAAAAGCAAAGCATGAATGCAAACATCGATGTAAAAAGCAAGCCAAAAGCACAAGTGTATGAGATGACCATAGCAGGAAGCATGGCATCCACACAAAAAGCATTAAGGCACATGGAAGAACAAAGCATCATGCATGAAGCTACACCAAGCAAAGCAGCAAATGAGTCATCATCAAGCTATGAGCCAAAAGGTGACATCAATGGAATGTATTGAGAAACAAAAACCTTGCCAACCTTGCCTATGTTTTGTAAATCAAGCCTGACCACCTGAGAGTAGCTATGAAAGTACCCAGGGGAGGTATTGACATGTAGAAGCCACACTTGACCACCTTAAGTAGCATGCATGCACTAAGGGGAGGTGATGGAATGTAACTCACATCTGACCACCTTGCAGTAGCCAAAGGATTATGGCACCAAGGGGAGGTGTTGAGAGTTGTGGTGCCATGAGCACTTGTAGAGCAAAGGTATGAGCAAAGGATAAGCTGCCACATGGCATGGAGGAGATATCCCACATGTGAGCAAGCAAATGGATGTAAGTACCCTCACCTATAAAAGGGAGGTTCATTTGAAGTAATATCAATCAAGCACTTTTGCACTATCTCAAGATTCTCTTTATGAGTCCAAGCTAATCTATCTTGGAACCTAATTGACTTGAGATACATGTCATGAGCACTCTCTTCATCATGTTTCCACACAGGTTCCATCCACCTTAGAGTGCTCCATAGATCCTGAGGCACACATGTTTTGTCAGGCATACTAACTGAGCCACGACCTAGTGTAGATAAGGATAGCTGTCATCCAGCTATTATTCGTGGGCGGTGTACCAACCGCATCTCCAGCTAACAAGTCAGTGACATAAATGCACAACAGTCACCCTGGCATATCGCGAGTGGAGCTCGATATCTCAACAAGAGCTTGGGATGGCGCCAATCACGTTGTGGATCCAATTTGCTAATCCAACCTTCACTTATTTGATGCTGACGAAGGTTGGTAGGAAAGTTACCCAGGGTCCATCCACCGCGAGTTTTCATATCAGGATATTTGCTCCAAAATTCCTTGATGGGGTTACTGGGAAGTGGTATCTTATCAAAATCATACCCATCAGTGGAACTTGGCATGGGTGTATGAATTGGATTATCCAGATTCTGATATTCAAAATCAAATACTGCATCATTTTCTGTTGATGGAAGCACCAGAAGTGTCGGAGGTGATGACGGGGTCGGGAAAGAATCAGGGGACATGGGGGAGAAATATGGCTGAGTGATAGTGGCGGAAGGGGGAGCAGAGGGGAGGGGGGGAAGAAATGGGCAAATGGTTTGAGCAGCTTGGTAATCCTCAAGGGTAGGATTAGCAAGGGAGGGGAAAAAGCTAGGTGTGAGGGGCTCGTAAGTTTGTGACTATTGGGTAAGTTGAAAATGGTGAGAGGCATGAGCAAAGAGACGATGGAGGGAATAGATGTTAGGATGGAGCTCGGGGAAGGTTAAGAGGGTGGTAGCAGCAAGGGGAAGTGAGGTTATGATGTTGGCAGAAAGAGTGGTTAGATATGGGAAGTTGGATGTGAGATAGGCCTTGTCATCTTCCAACACTTCTTTGTGCTGGTGCGATGGGACAATCAGCTGTATGGGTGGGATGTCGGTTATGTCGTGCCATGCAAATAATAGGGATGGCATTTGTAGCAATGGCAACAAACCTGCAATAACCGTGAGGGGAGGACTACCCATGAGGCAGACATATGCAATGAAAGCATCCGTCCTGAGTGTTATAAACCCAGCATGTGTAGACAGGCAATCAGAAGATATTCTTCTCATCTTCAGACAAGTCTTGGAAAATTATGGGCAAGGTTTTAATCCTGATTGATCGTTTCCAGTTGATTGTTGGATGAGCAGATATGATCTTGAGTTGGAGTTGCTTCCCTTGGATAAGCACGCGTGCGTTGAGGTGATCTTCCACTTGTAGAGCAGCCACAAGCTCTTCATACACCACGGTTGTGCATTGTAGTGGGGCGTCATTGGTGTTGTCTTCCAATGCCTCATTGTTGTGCACTAGCAATTGGAGTTCAAGCTTGGAGATGGCTATTTTTTGGGAGTGCATCTCATTCATTTTTTCTTTGTACTGATGGTAGATGGTTGTGTATGCCTCCTTAAGCTTTTTCATTTGCAAGGTGACCTTTGCCTGTTGAGGAATGTCTTTAGTGGTATTGGACCATTAGTCCAAGAACTGGGCTTATGAAGTGCTGGCCTCTTGAACAGTAGCAAGTTGGTCTTTTAAGAGTCGGCACTCCCTTGTAAGCTCATCAATGCTAAAGGCACGTACTGCCAAAGATTGTTTCATGTCTTCAAGCTTGTCCTTGCAATCCTGGAGCTCTTCTTCTTTGTGAATGAGAGTGAGTCGAGCTTGTGCCACTACCTCTGTTTGTTGCGCATGTGCAGATGTCAGGGAGTTATAGGAGGTCTGTAGGATTGCCATTGCTTCTACTGCCGCAGTCAGTTGTGTTTGACTTTGGTGGAGGTTGGAGGTCACATCCCTTACAGCCTTCTCTTGAGCTTGGAGAGCCTGGTTCATGTGCACTTCTTCTACCTCCTTCTCATCTATCTGTGCCCGAAGTGCCTTGACCTCTATGGCGATTGCCTGGAATTGGTCTTCGATTTCTGATGCCGTCTGCCTTTCCAATTCTCTTGCATATGCTTCCTTAGCCAAGCTAGTGAAGAGTTCTGACATTTGGGTCATTTGGCTAGCTTGATGTTGGAGAATGACAGACGGTGATGAGGTCTGGCGATATTGCTGATACAAGTGGTGCCCATGTAGCCATCCCGATGATTCTGTAGTACTTGGGGGAGGTTGTTCCAATGGCATTTCAGTCCCTTGTGTACAATAGTCATACTGCTGATCTGGCACTAGCTCTCCTTGGGGCTCATCGACTGGCATGGTGTCGATGGGCGGTTCGAGTGTTGATGTGGTCTCAAGCTCTGGTGCTGATTGTTCCTCAGGTTCGGGTGCCAACCTTGTCTCGAGGGTGTTGTTGGTGGAGACTTAGTGGTTGCAGTTGTGCATCGAGCTGTAGCATTTCCTTGGGCAAAAGACATCTGTACTTATCAATGTGATAGTTGGAGCAGTTGATGACAGCTCCCATACTGGTGAGAAGAGTATGTCCAACTCCTCAATTGGCTTTGGAGACTGGGGCAGGGTCATTTCTCTTTCTTGTAGTTCTTTTTTGATGATTATAGCCAATAAGTGCAGAATTTTACATTTCTGGCTTGAAGAACCATCGAGTTTTTTGGTAAAGAAAATGACGAAGTGTTGGACCCAGTCTTGTTTTAGCTTCCTACTCAGCAAAACAAATGTGCGGAGTGGAAGGGAGCGTTCCTTGCCGTTCTTTATTCCCAAGATTGTGGATAGAAATTGTGCTGCTTGAGGCGAGGGTCAAGGATTGTGCGAAGCAATATGCCATCACTATGGATTAGGGTACCCTTGGTGAGGAGAGACTATACTTCGATAAACTTTGCATCAGCAGACCGTTTAGGGTATTGGCCACCTTGTTTTGGTAGAGAGAAAGCCCTTTGAATGACTGTACTGTCAAGGATAATGTTCAGTGGGCTCTGCTGTACAGTGATTGTACCGTACTTGCCATCCGTTGCATTGCTGGAGTAGTAAGAGTGGAGAAAGTCCTTGATGTAGGTGGTCATGATAGGACTATCCTCCAAGGATTTGAGGCTCTCATGCGAATTGCCTAGACCCCATTGCTCTAAGTAAGATGTTGCTTCCTAGGAAAGAGCATAAGTCGATGTGGGTGGCTAGACAAGTTCCAATGATTGGGCCTTGTTAACGGTTGTGTAGGCCAGCTGTGACTCGGGTGGCATTTGTTTTGCTTGGACATGCATTGAATCTTCTTCGGAGCTATCACTTTGGACCACGAACGCCTGTGGTCTCCGTGGTTGAGAGGATGTAGATGGCTGCAAACTCTGGAGGGGGTCCCGTGGTTGAGGCGGTGGGCTCTTTCTGCACATCCTTTTTAGTGGCGGCATCTTTTCTGAACCTGCATCCATGTACATGTAGTGTACCATTGATCATTAAATTGATTGGCATGCCTGTATGACCTTTTTGTGTGTGTGTGGGAGAGAGATCCTTTTTTTTTTTTTTGGTTATACATCCTTTGAGAGTGTGGAATGAAAGTGTGGGGTACAATTATTCATGCAATCATCTATGTGTCTAAGCGAAAGCGTGTGAGTGCATGTGACCTAGTAGCTAAGTAGGGACTAACTATATGCTTTTTTTGCTGGGATTTTTATAGGGCAGCTAGAACTCATCATCACTTCTGAGCTCTAGGTAAAATCGATTGAGGCTACCTATATGTGTGAAGACGTACATATGCAAGTGAGTGCTCGTGATACAATCTAATCCTAACTAAGGAAGACTTGGTTTCCCAAATCTTCGTTTTTGTCGAGGATGGCTCGCGTGTTGATGTAGTAGCGCTTCAGTCGGCTCCCGTTTATTGTTGTGTTGAATTGGACTCCATCTAGTGTTTCAAGTAGCACAGCTCTGATGGGATTCATCTTTCGTACTCGGTAGGGTCCTTGACCTAGATACTTCAGTTTTCCCTTGTGTACTTTGGCATTGTATAACAGGACTAAGTCTCCTTCCTTGATGTCTTTAGCTTTCAGATTCCTATCAAACCATGCCTTTCTTCGATGTTTTTCTGTTGTCATGGCATGATAAGCGACTAGTCTTGTCTCTGTATGCTTTTCCAACTGACAGAGCCTTTCTTTCAAGGACTCATGATCACCCATGCGTTCCTGTACTGCGATGCGTAGACTTGGTATTACAAATTCGAGTGGGACCACGGCTTCAAGGCCGTACTCTAATTGAAAAGGTGTGTTCCCTGTACTGACCTTGAATGTGGTTCTGTATGCCCATAAGGTTGCATTCAGTTTCTCTGCCCAATCAGAACACTGCGGTTCTACTACCTTGGTGAGGATATTGCATATGATTTTTTGTTTGTGGATTCTGCTAGCCCATTCCCTTGGGGGTAGTAGGGTGTGCTTTTTCTATGGATGACCATGAAGCCAGACAAGAGTTCTTGGATTACCTCATTGACAAAATGTGTGCCTCTATCCGACACAATTTCAATGGGGCATCCGAATCAGGTGATCACATGTTCGTACAAGAATCTTGCTGTGCTTTTGGCATCTTCCTTTCTGACTGCTTTAGCTTCAGCCCATTTTGTAAAGTAATCAGTGGCCACAATGATGTAGCGTGCCTGTGTTTTTTTTGCTGCTGGATGTATGGGACCCACATAGTCAATCCCCCATTTTTCAAATGGTTGCTGTGCAACAACTGTTGTTAGGGGATTGAAGTCTTTGTGTTGTGGTTTAATAGTTCATTGGCATACATCACAGCCTTTTACATATTCATAGGCATCTGCCCATAGTGTTGGCCACCAGTAGCCTGCGAGGAGAACTTTTCTTGCTGTGGCTTCCCCTTGGAAGTGTCCTCCTGCAATGCCTTCATGGACTTCACTCAGGATTGGTAGGATCTCATGAGGCATTACACATCGTCTTAATATCTGGTCCTTGCCCATCTTGTACAGTTGTCCTGCAATGAGTTGATAGGGTGCAGCCTTTAGAATCAATTTTCTGGCATCTACTGCTTTCATGTCAGGGGGTAGTCTTCCTGCCATCAAGTACCCAATGATATCTCCACACCATTCTGGAATAGCATCTATTTGAAATAGTGTGGCATCTGGTAAGTCCTCTTCTACTCCAGTGGCTTCTTCTCCTGTCTTGACTCGAGACATGTGATCGGCAATGTAGTGTTGGGCACCTTTGCGGACCACGATTTTGAAGTTGAATTCTTGCAGCAAGAGGAGCCATCTGGTTATTCTTCCTGTGGTACACGGACAGTTCACAAGATAAAGTAATGCTTGATGGTCGGTGTAGAAGACAAAATCATTTGCGAGTAGATAGTGCCAAAATTTCTTTACACTGTACACCATTGCTAGGGCTTCTCTTTCTGTGGTTGTATAGTTGATCTTTGCATCATTGAGTTGTCGACTGGCGAAGTAGACGGGGTAGTCTTTCTTATGTTCACCAGGTTGACAAAGCACACTCCCAATTGCATACTTGGATCCATCAGTATGAACATGAAAATCAATATCCCAATTGGGAGATATAAGGATGGGTGCTGTGATTAGGCGCCACTTTAAAAGCTCAAAGGCTTGGTCGCACTCTTCGGTCCATAAGAACTCCACTAATAATTTGGAAAGTGGTCTAGCTATCATGGCATACCGCAATATAAATCTTCTATAATAGCCGGCATGTCCCATAAAGACCTGTACACCTTTGGAATTTGTAGGAGGAGGCAATTCCATGATGATTTTGATTTTGTCGATGTCAGTTGCAATCCCATGTTGAGAGACGATGTGTCCCAAAACAACTCCGTGGGTGACCATGAACTGGCATTTTGTTGGATTTAGGGAGATGCCATACTCCCTGCATTTGATTAGTACTTCTTCCAGACATTTGAAGTGGTCCTGTTTGGTTGAATGGATGCACAAATCATCCAAGAACACCTGTAAAAACTTATTCAAAAATGACTTGAAAGCTGTGAACATGACTCGCTGGAATGTGGCTAGGGCATTACAAAGGCCGAATGGCATGACTCTATATGCAAAAATACCCCATTCTGTAGCAAATGCTATTTTTGATTGGTCCTGAGGAGCAATTTGCACTTGGTTATAGCCACTGAAGCCATCCAAGAAGCTATATATTTCGGATCTTGCCACCTTTTCCAACACTGTTTCTGTTAAGGGTAGGGGGTAGCGATCCCTAATTGTGGCGACATTCACATTTTTCAAGTTTACGCATATTCTGAGCTTCTTGTTGCATTTAGGCCCAATCAGTGTGCTCTATCTCGTAGATGAATCCGGCATCTAGGAGTTTTTCCAGCTCGTCATAAACCATGGTGCCATATTTAGGATTTGTGCGATAAGGTCCACATACCTTAGGGCGAGCACCTTCCCTTATAGGGATCATGTGAACTACCACTTCTGGTGAAATTCCTTTCATCTCTTTGTATGACCATGCTAGGCAGTCACGGTATTCCATTAGGAGGTCTTTGAGTTTGCTTTCATCTTCTTGACGGAGCTGTTTCCTAATGAAAACCAACTTTTCTTCCTCCCCTTCAAGGGCGAGGTTTATTGTCCGTGTTTTTGCCGGTCCCTCATAGATTGGAGTTTCTCCAATGCTATCAGTTTCTTGAACTTCAGATTCTCTGATTGGTCTTGGCATTGCTATTGGTGCACTGCCACTTGTATAATTCTGAAAGTATTCCAGCACTTCTCGAAGATCGGCCTCTGATGGGGTTGAACCAGCCTGACATGTGTCATGTGTACTTGGTGGCATAGTTGCATTTAGTAATTTGTTAGGCTCTTCTTTTCTTTCTTTTTCTGAAGTCTCTTGATCGAGCTTCATCCGCACATGTGGCTTATATTTCCGAAACTTCTTACGTTGGGAACTGTGGGGTAACTTTTCCACTGGTAAGGTGTTTCCAAGTAAGGGTTCATGTGTTGCACATACTCCTTCCAGTCCCTCAGGGGACCATTCAAGAGGTGGTGGTTTTGATTTTGAGGGGACTGTCTTTGCAAGGTACAATTCGACAATCCTTGTTTGGACTCGTTCGAATTCATTGAAGTGCTCGGCCTTGGCTTTTTTGCGATTTCCTCCTGCAGCTTTCTTGCGGGATCTTCTGCTATTATTCAACTGTGGAGGTTCAACTGTGGGGAGCTCAACTGCCATTAGGGCATGCAGAATGGCTGGGTCATTATCAAAGATTTGATCTCCAATTTCAGCATTCGTAGCCTCTGTTTCAAGGTCCCAAGGAAAATCTGAGTCATCATTGGTATGGGTACCTTCTTCAGGTTCATTATCCCATTCGAGGTCAGCCATAAAGAATGGCATCTCTAGATCGATTGGTTCTTCATGTGTTGGTGGAGGATCGTCGACCTGGAGTGCGTTAACATCTATCTGTGAGAAGATGGGGTCTAATGAATGGCAGTTGTCGATGGTTGCCAATGTTTGTATCCAGTTATTGACATTGCTTTGTGAGTCACCTGCTATGGCATGCTATTGCAAGGGAGCTGATTTGCTCGAGATTGTCGTGGAAGATGTGTCATCCAATGCTCTTCAGTTTGGGTCCCAAACGGATCAGTTTCGAGGGGTTAAAGGAGGGGTAAATGTTGCGTTTGGGGGGTCCTAATGGTGGTGTGAATGGACTTTAAGTCCAACCGAGGGGTTGAAACCAAGTTGATCTAGTTAAATGAAGTTAAGTTAGATGCCTAATTAGTTAGGGTTAAACTGCCCATAGTTAGTTCAACTAACCTAGTTAGGGTAACTAACTCTCAGTTATACTAACTGAGCTAAGGTTAAAAACGTAGTTTAATACTAACCTAGGTGAAAGATAACCAAACCTAGCCTAGTTTAACTAACCTACTTTAACTGTAGTTAAAACTTAACCGTAGGTTAATACTAACCTAACCTAGTTATCCTAACCTAACTGAGTTAGACTAACTAGCCTAGGGTTAACTAACTAACCTAACCTAACGTAGGTTAAGCAACTAACCTAACCGCAGTTAGTCACTAACCTAAGGTTTTTTTTCTTTTTTTTTTTTCCGGGGGGTGGTGAATTGCGCGACTGCGGCGCCCGAGGGGGGGCGCTGAGAGGGGGTTCGGGGGAGAGGGGCGGCGTGGGGGAGGGGGTGCGGCGACTGGGGGCGCGAGTGAGGGGGTGGAGGGGAGAGGGGGGGTTTTGTGACGGGGGACGGCGGGGGGGGTTGTGAGCGGGGGGACGGCGGGGGAGGGCGGGGGGTGGCACGGGGGGCAGGGGGTTAGGGGGCGGGGGGTTAGGGGTTGCGCGGGGGCGGCGAGGGAGGGCGAGGGGTGGCGCGGGGGGCGGGGTGTTTGCGAGGGGGGTGGGGGGCGGCGCTGTGTGCACCGCCGCGGGGGCGGGGGGGTGGGTAGCGGGGGGGCGAGGGCTGTGAGCGGGGGCGGGGCGGGGAATGGCGTGGGGCGAGGGGCAGGGGGTAGCGCGGGGGTGACGGGGGAGGGCGAGGGGTGGCGCGGGGGGCGGGGGTTTGCGAGGGGGGCAGGGGGCGGGAGGCGGCGCTGTGTGCACCGCCGCGGGGGTGGGGGGCAGGTAGCAGGGGGCGGCACTGTGTGCGCCGCCGCGGGGGTGGGGGGCGGGTAGCAGGGGGCGGCACTGTGTGCGCCGCCGCGGCCACGGGCGGGGCGGGGCGGGGCGGGGGAGGGGTTAGAGAGGGGGTTAGAGAGGGGGTTAGAGAGGGGTGGCAGGGCTGGGGGGCGCACGGGGGCGGTGGCGGGGGGGTTGGGGGGTGCGCGGGGGCAGCGGCGGCGACGCTGTGGAGCGCCGCCGCGGGAGGGGGGGTGGGGTGGGGTGGGGTGGGGGGGTGGGGTGGGGGGTTGAGCGGGGTAAGGGGGGGAGAGAGAGAGGGGGTGGGGGAGAGAATGAGGGGGAGAGAGGAGAGAGTGAGAGAGAGTGGGGGGGAAGGGGGAGAGAGGAGAGAGAGAGGGGGGGAAAAAAGAGGAGAGAGAAGAGGGGGAAAAGGGGAAAGAGAGAGGGGGTGGGGAGGGGAAGGTGGAGAGAAAGGGGGAGGGGGGAGGTGGTGGTGGAGGTGGAGGGGGAGGGGGAGAGGGGGTGGTGGAGGGGGAGGGGGAGAGGGGGAGGTGGTGGTGGAGGGGGAGGGAGAGAGGGGGAGGTGGTGGTGGAGGGGGAGGGGGAGGGGGAGAGGGGGGGTGGAGATGAAGGGGGAGGGGGGAGGTGGTGGTGGAGGGGGAGGGGGAGGGGGAGGGGGGAGGGGGAGGTGGTGGTGGAGGGGGAGGGGGAGAGGGGGAGGTGGTGGTGGAGGGGGAGGGAGAGAGGGGGAGGTGGTGGTGGAGGGGGAGGGGGAGGGGGAGGGGGAGGGGGGGGTGGAGATGAAGGGGGAGGGGGGAGGTGGTGGTGGAGGGGGAGGGGGAGGGGGAGGAGGGAGGGGGAGGTGGTGGTGGAGGGGGAGGGGGAGAGGGGGAGGTGGTGGTGGAGGGGAGGGGGAGGGGGAGAGGGGGGGGTGGAGAGGGGGGTGGAGATGAAGGGGGAGGGGGGAGGGGGAGGTGGAGATGGAGGGGGAGGGGGGAGGGGGAGGTGGAGATGAAGGGGGAGGGGGGAGGTGGTGGTGGAGATGGAGGGGGAGGGGGGAGGGGGAGGTGGAGATGAAGGGGGAGGGGGGAGGTGGTGGTGGAGATGGAGGGGGAGGGGGGAGGGGGGAGGGGGGGAGGTGGTGGAGATGGAGTGGGAGGGGGGAGGTGTAAAAAAGAGCAAAAAACCTGAAAGACGGAAATCGGAAAGCAGGGAGAAGTGGTCACCTGAATGCTCTCCAAGTCTTTCTCGATGTAACGGGATTGTTGCGGAACAATGGGACGGTGGGTGGAAGGCTAGGTCATCGCTGCGAGAAGGGCTCAATGTCACTTACATGGCGAGGATAGGAGTAAGGGGGTGGTCGATGGAAAGGGAGGAGTGTCTTGCGTGGGGCTCGGAATGAAGAAGAGAATGGAGGCAAAAAGTGAAAGATGAAGAATGGGGGGGTGGAGTAGGTTTTTATAGGATTGGATTTTAGGTTTAGGGTTTAACCCTAAACTCTTCCCGAGCCATAACTCTTTATGGAGAGCTCGGTTTGCTTTTCTGTAAAAAGGTAAAATGATCAAAATTGAAAGCTCTACGCATCCGTGTCCACTACCTAGCCTGATTGTATATCATGTGGCTTCTATTTAAGAAATTACGAAAATTTCTTAAGGTAGTAACTTAAAGTGGATGTTTGGGGTTGATATGTTTGGCTAGAATTGGAAAAAAAATTTACTCTCCTTGCCCTTGAGTGTTATGTTCGTGAAAGTTTGAAGTAGTGACTTGTTTTACACATACCTATGTATGTTTACTCACTACTTGAGATGCTAGTCTCCCCGGCAACGGTGCCAAATGTTTGCTCTTTCCTACTACTTTCGTAAGAAGAGCTGGGTATTCTATGTTGCAGGGTTCCGAGGCTTTTTGTCACACCTACAGATATATTGGGATTGTCGGTTGTAGTATATGTGTAGCTTAGGACCTCGAGTCGTGTTCCGGTGAGAGACGTAGGCTTAAGTGTGGTAAGCAAACAAAGTGCAAGCATGTGTAAAAGGCACGTAAACCATCTTTGTTGAGGTAATGAAGGCTTTCGCCTTCATTGGGGGTTGTAGGGTTTAGGAAGAGTTTAAGGGTTCAGAAGGAGGTTCCAGGGTTTAGGAAGAGTTCCAGGGATTAGGAGGAGTTCCAGGGTTCAGAAGGAGGTTCCAGGGTTCAGAAAGAGTTCCAGGGTTCAGAAAGAGTCTAGGGTTTAGAAGGAGGTTCCAAGGTTTAGAAGGAGTCCAGGGTTAGAAGGAGGATCCAAGGTTCAGAGTAGAGTACATGGTGGAGAACTCGTCTCCCTCGTAGATCATGGAGTTTAAGGGTTTAGGAAAGCATAGGAGTGGGAGAGGAAGAAGGTATAAGAGCATGGGTGAAAGAAGAGAGAGGAGGAAGGAGGAGGAGGGAAGAGGAGGAGGGAGGGGGAGGAGAGAGGAGGAGGAGGAGGAGGGAGGAGGAGGAGGCGGAGGAGGAGGGAGGAGGAGGAGGAGGAGAAGGAGGAAGGAGGAGGAGGGAGGAGGAGAGGGAGAGAGTGGGTTACAGGGTTGGAGGAGAGGGGAGAAGGTTTGCAAGGTTAGGACATGCTTTTGGACGTGCAGTGCAAGGAAGCATGGACACTTGAGACAAATGCTTGGAATACCAAAGTAGACTCAACACAATGCCCCAAAGAGTGTGGGCTTCATTCCATTATGGGGTATTTATACAAGTTGGAGAGCTTCTCTCTCTACATGTAACACAAAGTCGTATCACAAAGTTGTAACACAAAGTTGTATCACAAAGTTGTAACACAAAGTTGTAACACATTCTCTCTCTACATGTAGAAGTTGTAACACAAAGTTGTTACACAAAGTTGTAACACAAAGTTGTGTCACAAAGTCGTAACACATTCTCTCTCTTCATGTAGACAAACTCGTAACACAAAGTTGTTACACAAAGTCGTAACACAAAGTTGTGTCTAGAAGTTGTAACACGAAGTTGTAACGCAAAGTTGTATCACAAAGTTGTAACACCTTCTCTTTCTTCATAAGTTCATGTTGGCACAGAGTCAACAGTCCTCTTGTAAAAATATCAAGGTGTCTGTGGCACAAGACTTTGTGATATGGTTCTAGCAAAGGATGGGGTTGTTGTGGAGCCGCTAGATGATTGAATGTTCAAAGAAGTGCTTGAAACCATTACACCAATGACCCAGAGAAGGAGGCTTTAGGGAGTGGTGTAGAGAGCAAGAAGTGAGGCTAGAGGAGGGGATGGTGGAATGGATTCGATACTTGATTTAAAGAGGAGATGCATATATCCATACCTCCAAAGTATCCTTTTTCTTGAACAATTGTAAGATGAACAATGACCACATATCTTCAAAATGTCGACCATTGGTCCAAGATCAGGAGTTGATCTAGTGAATCGCATGTGGCGTGGTGGAAGCTTGGGACCACAATGGGTTCATTTTGACCATGTGCATCGAGTGAGGGGATGGTCAACAATGGGTGCTCATGTGTATCGCCCATTCATAAGGGAACTATTAACTATAGCAATATGTGAATTCAAGGTGGAGGATAACCATGCTCAGGTTCAATTCTGGGAACTACTGAACAATACAATGGAGAAGAATGGTTTTGAAAAACCTCAATTCCGTGGATTCATGGTAGATGGAGCAGGAGCAAATTGGCTGGCTGTCCGCATTGTTTACAATGGTGGACTTGAAAATGTGATGGATGGTAGAGAAAGAACTTGTGTTTTCCATTGGGAGATGAGCATGGTTGAGCACACAAAATGATGCATTAAGCCACAATTTCAAGAGGAGCATAAAGTTCTATGTCAGAATTGGAGAGAGGCAATAACTTTAACTTCTATAGACCAGTGCAAAGAGACATTGAATTTGTATTGGTCCCCCATTCATGTGAAGGAGGGTGAGATACCAACATTGCATATGTGGCTAGCTTGGTGGGATGTTAGAGTCAACTAGTGCAGGGGAATGTTCTTGCGGCAAGAAGAGCACTCTGGATTTGTTCCTACAGTGAACCTTTCAGAGACAAAAAATTATAGCATGAGAGTAGCACATGGACATGCCAAACACATAACATTGTATGATGCTTGTGTAGCAGATCTTACAATGAGCGTCCTTCAGAGTGCCCACTACAATGCCTTTATGAATGGAAAACACTTGGGTACACGACCAAATTTGGATGCTCTACATTGAAGAATACTAGATGGTAGTGGGTTTGCTAAAGGGGATAGAAATAGGCTTGTGGATTATCACACACAATGATTGAAGAGGCGGGGATACAATCTCCTGAGATGCATAGACCAGTAACAGAACAAGAGGGGCTCAAAATGTTCAACATCGGTCCATGCAAATGATAATCGACTAGAATACATCATAGTGACAACAAGGAGAGTGATAGGAAAAAGAAGACACGTTGATTTTAAAAGTCCATTATAGGATGGGGTTTGTAGAGAGATAGATATTCATGAAGCCAATTGGGTGATCAGGAGAACCAAACCACATAGCATTGTCACATGCTTTGGCTACTTGGCAAAGAGTCAGAGATGATGTGGGGCACTAATCAATGCACTTGGTAGAACTGCAAGTTATGGTGTGCCAGCCCCTTGTTTTAAGGGAAGAAGGCAACATTCTCATGGAGTGACAGAGCAGTTTGTATGGTTTTCTAATACTTCTGTCACCCATACATGGAATATGGACAAATCCATTCAAGGTTTCCTGGGGTCTCTCTAGGTGTATGGAAGGTTGCAAGTGGGACATCAATGACTATAGATGAGAGGGGTGCTCTTGTAAGGTCAGGGTTTGTATTTAATAGTGATGATTCTATTGGTGTGATGGGGCCTCCTTGTGCACAACAGATTCATACACGTAGCCATCTGCACCCTTCTCATCATGATGGCAAGCTTGTTTCATGGAGAAGTAAGTTGAATAAAGATTTCAAGGAAAGGATACACAAGGCAGTTATAAAAAATGGGGAGGTGGTGAGAGAGAACATCATTATTCCACATGAGGTGCATGTATTCCATGTTCGTACAGCAGGATCAATGTCCAAGGGGCTAACATATAGTGTCTCGATTTTAGAGTTCCCATGTTGCACATGCCTTGATTTCACAGAAAGGGAAGCAAGAAAAAGTCCCTACATACCTTGCAAGCACATATACTTTGTACTTATTTGTGTCTTGGGCTTGGTTGAAACGGTACATCAGTTTATGCATCAGGTTGCATTGACAAAAGTTGAATTGTTTCAAGCTCTAGATGGTAGAAGAAACCCATCAAGTATATAGTGTGTGGCTTGGATATTATTTTTTTGCATTTCCTTTAGAAGTGGATAATACATGTAGGTGTGCTTCCATGCATGAAGCTACACTAAGTTGTATTTTTTGAAGGTGGAAGAAACCCATCAAGCATGTAGTGGGCAGCCTAGATTGGGCAGCCTAGATGTACTTTTTTTATATTTCTTTTAGAAGCGGATGATATACATAGGTGTGCTTCCATGTTTTGGCAATGCACAAAAAACATTTTGTAAAATCATTCCAAGGGTTGGAAGATATTTTAAAGCATCAAAAATTTTATGTTGAATTTTTTTTTGTATGACATGTTTTTTGTACTATGGAGTTAATAACTTTTAGAAAAAAGGTGTCTTGTGACAACATGAAGAGCATTTAATGTAATACGTTACTATATAGTCTCAGTATTGAAAGCATTCAATGTTTTATTTTCTCATTACTTTTTCATAGAAATGGAAACATTATTTGAACATGTACTTCTGGAAACATGGTAGCCAAGATGCAGGCGAGTGGGTAAGTTTTCTTTGAACATAAATTGTGAGTATTGCATGGTAATTGGCTGTGTTGAATGAATATGATGTGGCTCTTATTAAACACATAACAACATGCATTGTTGTTTGTCCATGCTCGCTTATTTGGCCTCGCTTGCTTTTCTTCGCTTGGTTTTTGGTAATCCCCACCATCCCCCCCCTAACCCATGTTTGACCCTCCTACCAGGTGCACCTCCCCCACATGAGCCCAAATCTACCTTCAATGAGATGGTAGGCCCCTTGTGGCAGGGTTTTCTTCTCCCCTCCCTCTTTCTAGGGCCTCGACCCCCTATTGTTCTAGTCCAGCCTTCCAGTCCCTCCTTTTTTGAATTGTGAGGATGCCCTCCCTTGCATTTGCCCTCTTCCCCCTCTTTCTTTGCTCCCTCTTGCTCTGGCCTGCTTGCCGCAGCTCTTCTCTCTCTCTCTCTCTCATGCCTTTGTTGGTGCTGCTCTATCCTTCTCCATCTCCCTCTGTTGTGCCTCTGTTGGAGCTGCTCTATCCCTCTCCTTCTCCCTCTTTTGTGCCTCTATTGAAGGTGCATTGCCCTGTGTAGGAGTCCCATTCTTGCTGTTGTAACCTTTGCAAGCATGGTGAGGAGCAAGGCTACAAGACCATGCAATGCTGTGATCTCTTGTGTCTTCCACAACACTAGAAATGCATTGGATGAGTGGATACCTTGCACCTATAGCTTAAATGACTAGATAGTGATGAAAGGATTGGCCAAAGGTCCACATAAGCTTCCCAAGAGCAAGAGCGGTGATATTTTACATGAGTGGAAGGGGTGCATCTTGAAGTTCAAGTTTGGGAAGAAAGTATGGCTCGCAAAAGTGCAACATATCTACATGGGAAAAGATATGCGGCTTCCCCCATCATTCAATCAATCTAGGATACTATCATATTGTGAGCCTTTCTATCCATGTACCTTTTTCACCTGTACATGTAATGAGCCTTTTATTATAATTGGGAGGATGAACTATCAAAGTAACAAAGAAGTCATGTCAACAATATAACATAATCATAATTATGCTAATGCATCACGATTATAGGTACACTAATTCTACTTAGAATACCTGTAAGACCTTGTGCCAATCATGGGACTTGAGCCCAATAAAATTATTGTCCTTTGAAAATGCTCCTTTCAAGCAATGCATGTACCCTATCGGTGTTTGAAAAGAGGCAATGTCTACCTTGATCGCTGCCTCCTCCCTCGTAGAGAGGATCCACGTTGCTTTCGGGAGGACAACTTTTCTCGAAACATGCACTTAGGGCCACAAACGAGACATCCTATTCATAGCACGCAAGTCTTCTCGCGCTCCTCTCGAGTCTTTGGAACCAACCAAGTGTGCCCAAATAGTAGCCCCCACATTCTTGAAGATATGCATGGGATCCAAGAGACGATTGATTTGTAACTGACCCCAATAAGGAAGCTTGTGAAAGATCGATAGCCTCTTCATACCAGGAGGAGGTTCCTCTCCATTCGCCATCCAAGCTTGAATCCAGTCACTTGCCTTCAAATATGATGGTGGTGGATCAAGCTGACCTCCATGTGCGAGATGGTCGAGCGGAAGGTATTGAGCATGACCTTCATAAACATTTTTCCTCATATGTTTGGAGTAGCGTGCACCACCAATGCAAAAGGCTAATTTCAACATACACCTTATCGATGACTCATGGGCAAAACCATTGGGAATACTGAATGGTGTGTCAACAAAAGTCACAGGAGTCCACTTTTCCCTTCAATTCACAATCTTGGATCTCCCCAATAAATCCTATCAAATCTTTGTGGAATGTGCTTGGTTGCATGAAGCATCAGTCCTCCATGATTGGGGAACTGATAGATGGACAATCCAAAACTGTGACACTGCAGTCAGAGTAAATGTGGGGATGGGAGAAATAAAACCAATTGTGCCTAAAGTTTTGGATGAAACCTCTTCAATGAGGATCTCAAGAAAATCAACTCCCTGCAACAACATGCCATAGCGGGTGATACACAAAGCAATGTCAATAATTGGATACAGACATTGGCAACCATCAACAACTACCATCCTCTCATAGATCGATGCTAAGGCCATGCAAAATGACGTAGCCATTCTGCATGCTCTAATGGCAGTCGAGCTTCCCAAAGTTGAACCTCCAAAGTTGAATAATAGCATAAGATCCCACAAGAAAGCTGAAGGAGGAATTTGGAAATTTTGTGTTTGGTTTCTAAGAGCTCTTATTCATGGCATATGTTTTCCCTTCGGACTTTGAGGAGTGGGAACTAGTTGTATCATTCATAGGTAAGTTCACTGCGATTCATTGAGGATTTAGGTAAGCAAATGCATGCAAGGGAGAAGTTGGCCTCCTTGCAAATGAAGAATGTGTATTGGTATAATGCAACATATGTCACTCCAAGGACATCATCAAGCTATGGCCATCTGCAAACCATTGCACCACCACAACTTCAAGACATGGATTACAGTAATGTGGACTCAAGGACATTGCAATCATACATTGACAAGATTGCAAAGGATGTGGGCATGGCCATGAAGTTTACATTTGGATCCAAATGGGCAAGGTTATCTTGGTTTATGCCTCTGCATATTTTTTCTTCTTTGTTTCACAATATACATATGCATAGAACAAAAACTATGTGGTCCTACAAGCGTGTATATGAAAATGCTCTTGAAGATTTACTTGGGATGAATTGGGGAACCAAGTCAGGTGACCAAAAGGGTGATGTGCTTCAATGTCATGCATGTAAAGACAATGTGGTTATTATATACCATTTGTCATGCCAAATGTTGTATTTAGCTTTTTAGTACCGGCGTTGGAAGAAAACAAATGGCCGATGGCTTCTAAGATAGGTCAAGAGGAAGCTTCCATCTCCCAAATGGAACATTGCATAGCACCTCATTCCATCAACATTGCCAATGAGTAAGGGATAGAAGCCGACAACACTATAGTGGTGGTAAGTTCGAAGATATTTTTTATTTTGATGTTCTTTTGGCATAATTTGTTTTGTCGGTCTTCTAATGTTTGTTGAATTGCTGCAAGAGCGTTTGAGGTTGATGAATTCTCATCTCAATGGGGTAATGTTCACAGTGATGGTGGGATCATTCTTTGGCCCATTACCTCGGCGAAGTTGCAGAGCACATCGTGGTCTTCCATAGCAAGTTTTCTCCTCGAGGGCCTACGGAGCTGTTGAAGTGCAAAGCATTGTCGCATGCTATCGGATACTCCAACACTACTTAGAATGCCAACAAAGTGATTTTGGTACACACCTAGCGAAGGGAGTGCAGAGGAGAAGATTGGTTCATGTGTGTAGATGCTATCATGGAGGTGGTGGAGCTAGAGGAGGAAGGGTGGAAGTAGCATCATGTGTGTCTAGCAGTGTTCTTCACTCGTGCCATTGAATAATGAGAGTTATGGTTTTTAAAAACATTTTAGATAGGCCCATCATCTTTTGACACCCCTTTTAATTACGTTTAGGGTTTCATCGTGCGCCTCGCCCTTGCCTTATAACCCTTCCAACCCCCCCACCCTTGTCGCCCTCCTCCCCGTCGACCTCCCCCTACTTGCCCCGCCGACACCCGTTGCCGTCCCCCATACCCCCCATCCCCCCACCCTTGCTACCACTCCCCCCCCCTTTGCCCTGCCTTGTGCCCCTCCCTTCTCTTCCCCCTCCTTCACCTTGTCCCCACCTTCCCCAACCTCATTACCTCACATAGACCTTGGATTCCAAGAGTGAGTATACAAATTGTGGTCAAAATAAGCAAGATATTCAAAAGTGAGTACACAAATTGTGGTGAAAATAAGCAAGATATTCATTTCATAAATATATACTATTACACCATAGCTTCTGTTGCTGGTTGGACCCATTTGCTCCCTTCTCTCACTCCAGCTTGCAACCAAGTGTGACTCCTCAACTCTCTATAGATGCTTTCCAAGCACTATGCCTTCTATTCTTTGATACAATTTGATTTGCTTTTGCAAGTTTTGATGCCTTTGCCTTTTTAGACTTCAAAGTCTTGCCTAGTAAACATCTAAAAAACTAGTCGAACATCTCATGCAATGTGTTGCTACAAGTGACACCACCACCATGCCTTGAGTTCTTGAAGTAGGAAGCCTTGGCTCTAGAGTGTGACTTCTCCATGCCTTGTGTATTCCAAATGGACAAAGGGCCCCGATTTTGTACAAAATATGGTCCATGTGCATAGAGAATATGCTGCAAACATGATGAGCATCATTTCAGCAACAAAAACTTTTTATAAAGCAAGTGCTATAAATATTACGATGGAGCCAAGATTACCATGTAATGCATAATGTGCGACTCCCCCCATGCTTTCACCATAAATTGCATAAACTCTTTCACAGCCATCTTGAACCTTTCATAACACATCTCATCGATTTGAACCTGGTGAAGCAATTTTATCAATGCATATACCTTTGTCCATACTTTAGCTCTCAAAGTTGCTACTTGAGGATGAGAAGCCTTATTGATCATGCATTCACACAATGCTTTCTAGTATTCCCAACCCAAAATATTTTGAGACAATGTATGTTTGTCACTTTGTCGAGATTGTGGTTTGATAGGAATTTCCTTGCCTTCCCTACACCCATGGAGACTTTTGCAGGAAGATTATGTGTTTCCCCAGACATTTTCTTATCCTCCTTAAGTTTGACATGTTCTCCATGGAATCCCATCTCTGATAGCAACTTCTCAATTTTGCAATGCACTGTGTGGATACTTCTTGTGGAATTAAATTCCAAGCATAGACAAGATACAAATACAACAACTTATTTGAGTATCCGCAGTTCTGTGTGTAAAGTACAAATGTGTACTCTCTTTAGTGGAATGGACAAAATGGGATCCCACTTTGGATCCTTCTTGTTGTGATTTGGGAGCTTGTGTTTGGCTACAAGATAGAATTCCATTCTCCCATTGTAAGCTAGCCTTTTGCTTACGTTGCAAACACTTTTTGTCTTCAGATCGTCGATGGGATTTCTGTTCTATCTAGAACCCATGTCAATGTCTCATGGCAGTCTTTTGGAGTCTCAAATGCAACAAGCCACCATATATCTTTCTTTGATTGCATTGAGAAATCTTGCTCTACTTCCTTGTTCCCTTAAACAAAGGCTGAGGCTTTATTCATAATGTAGATGCTCACTCTCTCTAAGTTGTGTTCTTTCCCCAATTGAGCTTCATCCATTTTGATGATGAATATGAGATTTCCATTGCAATCTATACAACAAAAGAGAGAAATTGTTAGGATAAACATGATATAGGAAATGAACTAAGTAAAGTGCAATGCTATAATGGATTTCCTCTTACCATCTTCTCTCATGCCATAGAATTTGACCATTGCTTGTTGTAGTTTCTCAACATCTAAGTAGACATTGTTGAAAGCATTCATCTCAAAGGTTTGCAAGCCAGATTTCTTTTTACTCTTCCAAGTCATTGTGCCCCATGCAATGGTACCCTCCAAGCATTTCTCTTGCATGTTGGTTTGTTTCTAACCGTGCACATCTGATAGACCAAGGTGGGCACTGTAGACTTCTCATACTTTCCCAAAATAGTAGACTTGAAAATTTTGAAAATAGATGTGTAAGCTTCACGACTTACATTGGCAGTATCACACATCTCCTTTGCGTCCACAATATCCTTGAAGTCCTTCATCACCTCTTCAGCATCTTGCACATGTAGGCACTTGTGTCTTGGATCCCTTAGTATCCCAATGACATCGCTTGACTTCAATAAACTAGCTAGAGCATATGAATAGTCAATATCATCCCCGTCCATTCTTTCCATCACATCTTCCATGAAGTTCCTAAAGAAGAACACAAGAAAAACTTAGTCACAAACAATGTAGCACAAAAGAGTGTAATTTCATTGGAACATTTTGTAAGAAAACAATACAACGTCTGTGCTCAATAGATAACAGGATCTCGTATGCAAGAGAGAAAAGCAGATAGTATGGAGAATCAAAAATTTGATTACTATAAAACTAATACAATAGATGGCGCTGCCTCCCAGCCCTGCGCTCCTATGAGAGAAGCTTCGATGGCATGCCAAAAATAGTAGAGGACGGAGTATGGATGCTAAGGAATCAGGGTTGCTGTAGCCAGTGATGATAATAGGCTTCACAGGCCTGCCCTTATATAGCCACCAATTGTAGTTGGTTAGGCTCAATTGGGAGACCAACCTACTTCACCCAAACCGGCCAACTAGAGGTCGGTCCCAAAATAGGCCACCGACCACACGATAGAACCATGGCACAGCATAGAGCAACTAACCTACGGTATCCATTTGGCCCACAGCCATCCGGGATCATCTGGGGCTCCAAACGGGCCTCACAACCCAAGACTGCTGGGCTACCTCGGGAAATGCTCCATCTACCCTCAGTGCCGTCAATCATGGGATGCCTTCCCGCACTTGCATGTAGCCTAGTTGGCAGTATGCCAACTCTATCTGAAGCCAGCCATCAGGCCACACATGGCCCCCATCTGGTGTCCCCAAACCAAGACCTACCTGTAACCAAGCTACTCAAATGCCTTCTCCTCATATGGGGGATTACAAGTAGAGTTAGTTGGTTCCCACATAGTTACACGAGAGTGGAGCATTGATATCTAACACCCCCCCTCAATGTCCACCCGCAAGTGAACTTACTTTTTTGGCCCAATGCCAAGTCGATGAAGATGCCTCTCTAGTAAGTCTCTTCTAAGAGCCTTCATGAAGATGTCCGCAGCATTCTTTGTAGTCGAATAGTACACCAAGTCGACCTCTCCATCCATGATGAGCTCGCGTACAAAGTGATATTGAATCGCAATGTGTTTTGTGCAAGCGTGGAACACAGGATTCTTTGCAATCGCCATGCAACTCTGATTGTCACATGATAACTGCGTAGGCTTATTATGCACTGCACCCATGTCCCCTAAAATCCTCCTCAACCACACTACCTCACAAGAAGAAAAATATGCTGATTTTTTGTACTCAGCCTCGGTAGAAGAAAGAGCAACTATAGGTTGCTTCTTGCTGACCCATGACAACTCTCCAGATCCAAGTGAGAAACAGTAACATGTCAGTGATCTCCTGCTGTCCACATCTCCTGCCCAATCCGAGTCACGGAATCCAATCAAAATGTTGCCCTTGGTATAGGTGATGCCATAATCAATTGTGCCTTTGATGTATTTTAGCACCCGCATCCCTGCCCTCCAATGGTTATCCTAGGGCTTATTGGAAAACTTGCTTAGTACAGAAGTTGCAAAGCTGATGTTCGGCCATGTGTTGCACAAGTAAATCAAGTTGCCCACAAGCCTTCTGTACTTCGCTTTGTCCACCAGTGGTGATGAATCCTTGTTTGAGAGCTTCACATCAACCTCCATAGGGGTACCAACTGTCTTGCACTTAGCCATGCCAAATGGCTTCAGTATCTCTCCAGCATACTTCAGCTGTGAGATGAAGACCTGTTTTGGCTCTTGCCAAAATTCAATCCCCAAACAAAAATGCATGAGTTTGAGGTCTGTCATTTCAAACTCTCGTGCTAGCAAATGCTTTGTCTGCGAGATCTTCTCTTCATGGTTCCCTATTATGACAAAGTTGTCCACGTAAAGGACCACGATCATACATCTGCCTCCTTCTCTGTAGTTATATAAATTTGCATCAGATGGGCTCCTCTTGAACCCGTTTTGCAGAAAGTAGGCATCAATCCGCTAGTACCATGCTCGTGGGGCCTATTTCAGCTTGTAAAATGCCTTGTTTAATTTACGGACTTTACCTTCTGAACCGAGGATCACAAAACCTGGTGGTTGTTCCACGTATACCTCCTCCTTGAGATCTCCATTCAGAAAGGCAGATTTTACATCCATCTGAAACACGGGCCAACTTTCTTGTGCTACTATAGCCAAAACACTACAAATTATGGTTAGTCGAGCTGTGGGAGCAAAAGTATCCTAATAATCAAAACCATGTACCTGTGCGAATCCTTTTGCCATGAGCCGAGCCTTGTACTTATCCAACGTGCCATCGGGCTCATACTTGGTCTTGTATACCCACTTGGTGCCTATTACCTTGCATTTTGGTGGTCGATCCACAAGGTCCCAAGTGTTGTTCTTCATTATGGAGCCATACTCCAACTGCATATCCTCCATCCACCTATCATCACCCTGTGCCTCTTCAAGACAGTTGGGTTCATTAACACGGATCACCTCTGTCATCAATGCATAGTTGACCAAGTGTTCCTGTGTCCTTTGCTCCTCTAATCTCTTGGACCCGATATTGGTGTTCAGATGGTTCCTCCTCAATGGTTGGAGGTTCTCTGCCATCCAAAAGCTGCTTTACCCACTTCGGGAATGGCTGTTGCCGTTGTGGTTCTGTAGGCTCTTCTTCCTCTTCTTTATCTTGAATCGTCCCAAGCATCATTGGGGGAGTTCGGTCTACTAATGGTGGTTGTACTGGATGGATATCCTAGTCCTGGTTGTCTGGGAAGGAAGCATCCTCCTCCAATTGATGTGGCTATTCTAAGAAGACCACATCGCGACTTACTATTACCTTCTTGGTAATAGGGTTATAGAGATGGTAACCCTTCACTTCTTCTTCACTTCTTCACTGTAGCCTAAGAAAATACACTTCTCGCTCTTCTGTTTCCATTTGGTCCTGTTAGCATCAAGGACATGCACAAAACAGTCACATCCAAAAACTCTGAAATGTGCAGCTAAAGATTTCTTACTAGAAAAGACCTGTAGTGGAGTCATCCCATTCACAGCCTTTGTGTAGCTACGATTCAGAATGTAAAGTGCCGTGTTACATGCTTCAGCCCAGAAAGACTTTGGCAAATCTTTCCCTTTCATCATACTCCTGCCCATTTCATAGATGATGCGCATCTTCTGCTCTGCTACTCCATTTTGCTGTGATGTATGTGGCGGGGGTTTCTGCCTCTTGATCCTATGACTTTTGCAGTAACTTTTGAATTCACTTGATGTGGACTCTCCACCTCTATCTGATCTCAACTTCTTTACCTTTCTCCCCGTTTCTTTCTTGACCATTACATGCCATTCTTTGAACTTACTAAAAGCCTCATCTTTAGTCTTCAAGAAGTATATCCATATCCTCATTCCCTACCAGATGTAGAGAGGTATACCAATCCTTCTGACTGGTCATGTGGCACGATGCACCGCTATCAATAATCCAAGGTTCATGTGCAGGTACATGAAATGCCTTTGTGCAAATCTCCTCAATTGCTATGAATAGCTCTACTGGTACTGCTTGTGTGCTATTGCTGGACTCTTTCTTTACTCTGTTCTTCTCATCTGCAATCTTCTTCTGGCACTCATTCTGCTTGTGCCCTGCCTTGTTGCAATAGAAGTACTTGATCTTCTTCTTTCTCTTTTTATCATCAGAAGAAGATGGGTTACCAGAGTCCTTACCCTTACCTTTCTTTGATCCAGCATAGAAAGTAGAATCTTCTCTAGTCCTCATCTTTTGATGCATCTCCTGCTCCAGAAGCATGGCATTGAAATCCTCAAAGTGAGGGGTAGATTTCTATTTTGCATATTCAAAGCTGTAACAAGACCATCATACTTTGGTGGGAGAATCCATATGCACCTTCGTGCTAGATTCTCGCTGGTGATGGTGATGCCAATCGTAGTCATTTGATCGCGCAAATTCTTCACCTTGGTAATGAACTTCTCAGCTGTTTCAGACTTGGACAGTTTCTTGTTCGTGAGTTGTATCTAGATTCTAAATCCGCGTCTGATTCGTGGTCTCATACTGAACTTTCAAGACCATCCATGCCTCCTCTGCTATGGTGACATGTTAAATAAACGCCATGATAGAATCACTTACACTGCAGACAATAGAACACAGCGCATCTACATTTCTTCTTGTCCATGCGAGAATCTCATCCACAGTTGGTACTATCTGTTGTGCTACTTTGGCTAGATTCGGTCTTGGAACTGGCTTTAGGTCCACCCCAGTAGTAGTATTCAGAGCTCATATGCGCTTAGGATGGTCTTCATCTTGAACTTCTAGAGTGGATAGTTAGTGCCGTCCAACTTTTCGCTTTCGCCGAACGGTAGGATTCGCAGTCTTGTGGGCTGGGCCATCTCTCACAATTTGCTCACAAATAGAAACACACTACCAAATCTTCTTGCTAGAGCCCAAGCTCTGATACCATGTAAGAAAATAATACGTTTGTGCTCAACAGATAACAACATCTCGTATGCAAGAGAGAAAACTAGATAGTACGGAGAATCAAAAATTCGATTACTGTAAAATTGATACAATAGATGGCACTGCCTCCCAGCCGTGCGCTCCTATGAGAGAAGCTTCAATGGCATGCTAGATACAGTAGAGGATGGATTCTAGACGCTAAGGAATCAGGGTTGCTGTAGCCAGGGATGTTAATGGGCTTCACACGCCTACTCTTATATAGCCACTAGTCATAGTTAGTTAGGCTCAATTGGGAGACCGACCTAGTCCATCCAAACCGGCCGACTAGAGGTCGGTCCCGAAATAGGCCACTGACCACACTATAGAACCGTGGCACATAATAGAGCAACTAACCTACGGGTTCAGCCCACAGCCATCCGGGATCATCTGGGGCTCCAAACAGGCCCCGCAACCTAAGAGTGGGCTACCCTGGGAAATGCTCCATCTACCCTCAGTGCGGTCAGTCATGGGATGCCTTCGTGCACTTGCATGTAGCCTAGTTGGCAGTATGCCAACTCTATCTGAAGCTGTCCAACCATCAGGCCACACATCGCCCCCATCTGGTGTCTAAACCAGGAAATACCGGATAACCAAGCTACTCAAATGCCTTCTCCTCGTATGGGGGGACTACAAGTACAGTTAGTTGGTTCCTGCGTAGTTACATGAGAGTGGAGCATTGATATCTAACACCCCCCCTCAATGTCCACCCGCAAGTGAACTTACTTTTTTGGCCCAATGCTAAGTCGACGAAGATGCCTCTCCAACAAGTTTCTTCCAAGAGCCTTCGTGAAGATGTCCGCAGCATTCTCTGTAGTCGTGAAGATGTCCACAACATTCTCTATAGCATTATATGTAACCAAGCTACTCAAATGCCTTCTCCTCATATGGGGGGATTACAAGTAGAGTTAGCTGGTTCTTGCGTAGTTACACGAGAGTGGAGCATTGATATCTAACACATTTGATAACCAACCTTGTAGCCTGGACTCTCCTCTTTCTAGCACCACCAGTGGGTGCCAATGCATCCATGTTATGTAAGTACCTTCTTTTTTAGACAAGAATGAAATAAAGAAACATGGAGTCCTACAATGCTTGTGCTAGAAAAAGAGTCTAGAACCACATGGCTTGCTCTTTTTAATTTTGCTTGAAAGTATGTACTTTTATGCTCTTTGAAATTGGCCATCATTTCTCTATCTATGTCTATCTTTCAACTATGCCTCTATGTATTTTTATATAGTATCCTTCTATGCTTGTGCTATACACATATTGGTAAGAAAAATAGCTAGTTGCTACATGGCTTGACCTAGTGTAGTGTCTATATATGTTACATTTGCAATTTAATAAAACAATACAGTCAAATCACACGACTAAATAAGGTTAATGATTTTCCTTAATTTATCATATGCTACAAACTAACTTTCCCTTCCTCTTTTGTTTAATAGATCTTATAGGGTAGGAGTAGGGTAGCAACATTGGAAAACATCACAATGCTTGGCACATGCATAGGTGTCTTTGGCTGTCGTGGGTCACCATAGACTAGCCTAAGCACCCTTTGATTTGTTACATCACCAAAGAAATGTCCACTAGATAGCCCTTAATGGGCCTCTCTCAAAATTTTGGTTTGCTTGTGGTGGGGGACACATTAACAAAGCATTGCATTGGAGCCTAAGTGATAAAGGATGCTTGTGATGATACAAAAATTTAGGCTATCGAGGGCAAGTCACTTATGCTTGTCTTGAGACAAGTGTGGTCTAGGGATGCTAGTGTCCACTAACTGGTACATGTCATCATAACAAAGCAACTAGGCATGAATTCTAGAGCATCATCTTGTGCAACTTTCTCGATCTTGAATAGTTTAGCATCTAGAAATGTCATCCATAAGGCAATCAGGAAGCTTCCTCAATCTCAAATAGGTTAGCATCTAGAAATGTCACCCATGAACCAATCAAGCCTTCCCCTACTTTCCAACACAAACAGGTAATTAACAATTGCATGCTGAATCTTGAAGTTATGAGAATAATATAAAAATCAAATTCTTGCAACATCAATAACATCCATCGAGCTAACTTGCAACATTTGGTTTGTTGACAAGGTGCAATGTGCTGAATGGTCCACATGAAAGATAAATTTGTTGCCGAGGAGATATTACAAAAACTTGTCCATAGCATAGGTCATGCCAAGGTCTGCTTTTGCTATTGTGCAATAATTCTTCTTAGCCTTCAACAACCTCTAACTTGTACTGTACAACAATAGATACCACCCCTTAGTCTTATGTTGCATTAACACTATGCCAATAGCCACATATGATGCATCAACAAATATATGGAAGGGTAGCATCCAGTTCAGAGGTTGGACAATTGGGATTTTAGCCAGAACAAGCTTCAAATGGCAAAAGGCTTCCTTGTTCTAAACAAATGGTAGCATGGGGAGGAGTAGTCACATTCATGAAGTGCTAAAGCATCTAGCTATGCCAATGAACCTAGTCAAGAAACTTGGCCAACTAGGTGTTGCCTCTATGCCAACATGGACTTAGGTAGCACAGAATGTGTGTCTAGAATAGCTCCTAGAATAGTAGGAAAGCTCTGCTTGTACTTGCATAAGGCTAGGAATAATCCCTATCTGACTTACATGTTCTACATGCAAGCTCTACATATGATTCCTACATGCAACATGCAACTCCTACATGCATGTTCTACATGCAACTCCTATATGCAACATGCAACATGTGAGTTCTACATGCAACTCCTACATGCATGTTCTACATGCATGTCCTACATGCAACATACAACTCCTACATGCAACTTCTATATGCAAGTTCTATACGTAGGGAGAGAATGTCTTACAATTCCTACATGCACAGAGGAAAGCTCTCCAACTTGTATAAATACCCCATAATTGAATGAAGCCCACAATCTTTGGGGCATTGTGTTGAGTTCTAATTTGGTATTCCAAGCTATTGTCTCAAGTGTCCATGCTTCCTTACACTCCACGTCCAAAAGCATGTCCTAACCTTGCAACTCCTCCTCCTATCTCCTCCAACCATGCAACCCATTCTCTCCCTCTCGTCCTCCCCCCTCCCCCCCTCCTCCTCCCTCCTCCTCCTCCTCCTCCTTCTCCTCCCTCCTCCTCCCTTCTCCTCCCTTCTCCTCCTCCCTCCTCCTCCTCCATAGAAGAGTAGGGTATACTCAGTGTGTAGGGTTTTGAGGCTTTTTGTCACCTATAAATATATTGGTGTTGTCGTTTATAGTATAAGTGTAGCTCAGGACCTCGAGTCGTATTCCGATGAGAGACATAGGCTTAAGTGGGGTAAGAAAACATAGTGCAAGCACGTGTGAAAGGAACATGCATCATCATGGTTGGGGTAATGAAGACTTTTGCCTTCATTAGGGGTTTAGAAGGAGGTTCAAAGGTTAAGATAGAGGTTCTAGACTTTAGAAGAGGTTCAAGGGTTAGAAGGAGGATCCAAGCTTCACGGTAGAGTAAATGGTGGAGAACTCGTCTCCCTTGTAGGTCATGGAGGTTAAGGGTTGAGGAACTAAGGATTTAGGGCGAGCATAGGAGTGGGAGAGGAAGAAGATGTAAGAGCATGGGGGAAAGGAGAGTAAAAATTGTAAGACATTCTCTCTCTACATGTAGAGCTTGCATATAGAAGTTGCATGTAGGAGTCGCATGTAGAAAATGCATGTAGGAGTTGCATGTAGAACAGTGTTGCATATACGAGTTACATGTAGAACATGCATGTACGAGTTGCATGTTGCATGTAGGAATCGTATATGTAGAACTTGCATGTAGAACATGCAAGTTGGATTCTTAAGAGGGATTATTCTGAGCCTTATGGAAGTATAAGTGGAGCTTTGCCGCTACTCTACATACACATTCTATGCTACCTAAGTCCATGTTAGCACAAAGGCAACATACTCTCGGATCCATTTTATTACCCGTCCTCAGGTTATGGCTTATTTTGATTTCGGAGTTGGGATGCCATGCATGTAACCTAGTGGCTGTTGAGCTTGGTATGCTATGATAGCTACTAGACCAGACATTGCATTTGCAGTGGGAGTTGTTAGCCGCTATATGGCTAATCCAGGAAAGAGGCATTGGGAGGCAGTTAAGTGCATCATGAGGTACATGAAGGGTACCAAGGAGATGTGCGTTTGCTTTGGTAAAGGAGACATGCGTGTACTTGGGTACACAGATTCAGACTATGCAGGGCATGTGGATAGTAGGAGATCCACTTTTGGTTATGTGTTCACCTTTGCAGGTGGTGCAGTGTCGTGGATGTCTCGCGCACAGAAGTGCATTGCTTTGTCTACCACAGAGACTGAGTATGTTGCAGCCACAGAGGGTTGCAAGGAGGCTATATGGCTTGATCGGCTAGTGGGAGATTTGGGGATTTATACAGGTGTACCGACATTGCATAGTGATTCCATGAGTGCTATTCAGCTAGCACGGAATCCGATCTTTCATGCAAAGACCAAACACATTGAGGTCAGGTACCATTTCATCAGGGAGGTACTTGAGGACAAGCGCATAGAGCTTGTCAAGGTTCATACAAATGATAACCCTGCAGATATGCTGATGAAGAGTCTACCTAGTCAGCAGTTTGAGTATTGTCATGTATTGATGGGCATTGGATAGTATGCTCACTGGTTGTTCTCCCTTAAAGGCACATTGTCCTTTAAGTGGGAGGTTGTGGGGGTTAAAGGTCACTGTGCCTTTACCCCAGTTATGTACAATACTCAAACACATATATAAATGAATGAAAAAGAAGATTAGGGTGATTCTGCACCCACCAAACTTGTGTGGCTCTCTGTCTCTCTCTCTCCTTCTTCCGTTCTTGCTTCCGTTGAGAGCACTCTCAGTTGATGAGGTGGCCATTACAGGTACCGTTCATAGTCGGTGGATGTTTTTTCTCGAGCGGTTTATGAAAGCTTTGAAGGTATTTGTAAGACAAAGAGCCAGAGCATGGCAGAGGAATGGCTTGTGCAAGAGTCATTAGTATATATCACGGAGTTTCTTGCATGCATGTATCCCGATATGCCGCAAGCTTGGCATAACAAGGATGATGATCGCATCCTTGTCAAGGTTCCCCAAGGAAAAGGGATTGAAAGAAAGATGAGCAAAGAGAAAATGGAAAAATTCAATAAGTTTTGTATCCTCAATAGCAAGGAGATGTAGAAGTGGATTGAGAGATATGAAGCGGCCAAAGCAGAAAGAATAAATGCAAGGACGAGATTCAGAGTAATGTACAAGCAATCGCAACCATATCCATGGGATCTGGCTCTTCTCCCCACTCACATGTCACTTGATTGGCTACAACTAGCTCTACGTCGTAAAGTTGAATGCAATGGAGAGACAATAAACGAGTGCGAGCGAGAGTTATCATCTAGATGTATGGTGCATGTAATTCTCTTACCTCTTGATGTAATTAAGTAAATATTTGTGGCAATATACACTATAAAATAGATGCATCTTCATTGTTTTAATGATGCTCTTTTATAGTACAAAAAGTACAGTGCATTATGGTCATATGGACGACATTTTCACGTGGAACACATCGATTCAAAGAGAGTCACATATGATTGTGGAGTCATGGCTAACTTCACACAAGATAGCCGAGCAAGTGCTTCAGATACCAATCTTCTCTCCTCACAGTTGGATTATTGTAGAACCATACGTAAAATCTATGAAGTTTATTTCAAACGATTTAGTATTTTCATTATTGATGTAAAATGGTTTAGAACTATTTACAACGGTCTGCATGTGACAGTGAGAAAAGACAGTAGGGGTTTCTTTGCAATAGACTCCACCAAACTTTAGACCAGTAAAAGTGATACTTTTGTTCTTCCCGAGCACTATGAGCAGGTGCATACTAATGATTTAATTAATCGAAGCTTTCATTTTTAAAGATCCATTGATACATGTACTTTAGCATAATTTCATATATATAATTGATGGCATTTGGCACCCATCTTCAATATAGGTGGTTTTTCATACGAATCATTCTGATCCAAGATGGTGGTACATGATCCAAGTTGCACCATGAAGTAAGCAAATTTTTGAAGATAGAGATGTGGATATGGAGATGACACTACCAATGCCGGATCCAATTGATCTAGATGAATCTAGTGAAGAAGATGAAGATCACAATATGAGCCAAGAGGAAGATGCACATAATGACATCATATGGGAGGAAGATGGAGATCACGATATTGAGGAAGAAGACGACGATCATCAAGAATCACCACACTTTATTGAAGAAGATGATCAAGTACTCTTAGGTGAACATACGATGCTAGAGTATGATGATGATATAGGAGATCAACTCGGTATAGAGTTAGAGATAGACTTGTTTGGCACGTTAGACTTGGCTTTGGATGGAACCGTTGATGTAAATGCTCTTCATTGATTTTTTTCATCTCAAACTTGGACATGAATATATGAGCTTCAAAGGCTTCATGTACATGCTCTTGTACTTTTATTCTCTCAAAGATCAAACATGTATGAAAATTTCAAAAAAATTATCATTGAGAAAAACTATCTTTTAAGGTCAGTATGGGAAAAAAAACTCTTTGTAAAACGTCATTAGAGAAAACTATCTCAGTCTCGCTATATAACGACCATTACCATGTCTTTTGCTCAATCCTCTACTGTCATGATCATAATCCCTATTTTTTCTTTAACAACATTGAATTTATGAGCAAGTTTATATGCTTAGAATTTGCATCGTTATGTTGGCAGCAAAAATTTAAGCAATAAGACATTAACTAGTTGTTGAGCCATAGCCATTTAAAATCTCAAACATCTCTCATGCTATGGCACTACTAATTAGTTGATGCAAGTGATTTTAAAAAAGGTGATGTATAGTAGTTCAGCAATTTGTCACACACTTTGTTGTATGTTTTGGGCTTCAAGAAACTATCACAACAAATCACTTGAGCATCCTTGCACAAAGAGATGAATATATTGAATGAGGCATGTCCAACAAGTACCTAATTAATGCCACATGTAGATTGATTTAACATACCTTTATGTTATAACCAATATGTGTGAGTATATGGTTACATAGGAACAAGTTCTAGCATATTATGCCTTTTGGAATTATTCTCTGAGCCTATCCATAAACTCTTTATCAAGACTAGCTAGTCTTATAAATTACTTTGAGCCTTATGCTATCCATGCAAGGACTTAGTTTGTGTTCTAAATAAGGGTTGATAGCTCCCTCTAGGAATAACTATTGCACCCAAGTGCAGTGAGATACTACACATTCAATGACTTATCCTATCTAACCCTTTTCCTCTCGGCTCATAGTTTCCTAAGATACCCTTACCCTTCACTCACTCAACACCTTAGATCACTCCACTAAACAATCTCATGCTTGTCATAGTTAAGATGGGTCATAGTTAAGATGGGTCTACAAACTTAGATGGTGAGGTTGATGGATACAAGGCTAGATTGGTAGCCAAGGGATATGCCCAAGAGTATGACATGGATTATGAAGGGAATTTTGCACCAATATTTGCAAAGATGATCATAGTTAGGACATCTATAGCTCTTGCCTCTCACTTTGATTCCTATCCATCAAATCAACGAATGTGCAGAATGGCTTCGTTACTGATGTTTGGATCAGGAGATCTACATGACAAAGACTACAGAGTATGCTAGAGCACAAAGTTCGCAAGTTGCAGAAGTCACTTTATGGCCCCTCGTGCATAGAGTGCAAGCATTAATCATCATCCCTCGGCATCTAGTGCCTTTTAATGAATTTCCTGGGGTTCGATCCCACTAGAATAAAAACACGTGGTCTAGTTACTTATATGGCTTTGTCACGCGTTTGTGATCCAACTAACCTCTACATGTTACAACCACTAGAAATGAAGCACATCAAAGTTGATATCTCTGTTTTTCAAGAAATCAAAGGGTTGAAGATAACAAGTGCATGGAAATTTGACTACATCCACTTCATTGAACACAACGCTAAATTCCAATCCTATAATCATTGAGCACATTAACATAAGATTAAAGACATACTTTCAAATGTAAACATTCTTGCCTCACAAATATTTTGCCCACAAGAAGTACACCACAAATCTTCTCTTGACCCCCATATTCTAAACTTCAAACATATCAATCAATCAATGGGCGTTGGAATTTCTACTTACTACAAAAGCGAAATAACTCTTATAGGGCAACAACATTTATTCAATGCTTGATCACTATATTTTAAACCTCAACCATCAATAACTATAGATATAGTAAATGTATACAAGCCACCAACAACAAAAACAAATATTGTTATCCAATCGCTCTATAGCATCCTCAAAAATTTAGACACAAACATCCCTACTTACATCCTTAAGGAGACTTCTACAAAGATTATTATATTAAGAAAAGTAACATGGAGAAACTGAGGAGAACTCCTCAAGTTCATAGAATAATACAATATGAAACAACTCATCAATCAACTACAATTCAAAATTCCACGTCATATCATATTTGGACAAACAAATTCATCAACAAGAGACTTTCTAGAACACACTATGCATATGGATGTGACCATTGAGTAATATACACTACTCTTTCATAGAATATTTACTTCATTGGTACTTCATTGGCAAGCCCTTTGAATGTAGTTCATATTGTTTTAGTATGAGAGCAAAAAGTTGTTGCAAAGACTCTATAGGAGTTGTGTGATTGCATATGGACAACCCACTCTATTCGTTAAAAAAGAAGCCTTCTGAGATTTAATATTTAAGTGATAAATCCATTAGATTGTGGCGGAGAGCCATTAAGAACATCTATTACATGGAGCCATAACGACTCAATTTAATTAATGGTAAAGGTGGATGTCGAGTTAATGTGGCTAAAAAGAACTAGTTTCATTATTATTTTTGGTTGCGATCCGCGAACTACTAGCTCTCATTTGGCTAAATCTCACAAGAAATCAAAAGGAAATTAAGTTGATAACTACTTAAGCAAGGAACGGGCTGGCTTATATGAAGATTGGCTTATATGAAGATGAAATGGGCGAAGGTTTTCCGGTTGATCCTGCAGGCGAACTAAGAGTTGATCCTGGCGAGGCTGATTCCTTGATGGGCGACAACTGCCTACGAGGTATAGCTCGCTTCAAACAGAGGTTATGCCTGAGTCGCAAGCGGGGACCCCTAGAAAGATGCAACGAAGATGCCATGATGGTGATTCTTCGATGACCACCTGCGGACGGTGGTTGTGGTGGTAGACGAGGAGGAGCTGATGGACGGGATTTGAGAGCGGGATAATCAGCTATGGCTTTGGATTGACAAGATCCTGCTGCTTTTTCGTCTGCAGATCGAGCTAGTTTCCGGCACGGGTCATCAGATATGGCAGCTTTGAATGGAGCTACGTTGAGGCAAGGATAGTCATCAGCTATGGCTTCGCGACGAGATATTGCTTTGAGGCGATGATCATCAGCTATGGCGTTCGACGGAGCGTCGATGAGGAAGTGGTCGTCGGCTATGGCGTTGGATGGAGCTTCGTGGAGGTCGGCTATGGCTTTGGATAGAGCTTCGTTAATGCGGAGCTGATCATCGGCTATGGCTTTGCATGGAGCTTCGTTGAGATCGTCAGCTATGGCGTCTTTCAAGCACGGATAGTGATCAGCTATGGCGGCAGCTTTGGATCGAGTTTGCAGATAATCGATGGACGGAGCTTTGATCAGCGCAGGAGGCTGCAGCCGATCGGCTCGCTTGTGCAACCTGAGCTGGGTGATGATGCTCGGATTGCTGGACTGCATGTCGTAGAAACCGAAGATGGCGAGGTTGTGCTGCCTGCGATTAGTTCTGGCGTACTTGATCGGTTCGAAGCTCGTCTTCCTCGTTGACGACGACGATGATGGTAACGATGAGATTGCAGATGAAATTGCAACCTGTTGCTTGCCTACTGTTCGATTGCAGATCCTTGATCTGTCCGGCGACGGTAGCAATTCGAAGTGTTCTCCGAGCGTCACTCGCTTCTTCTCGTTGCCGATTCTCGACGAAATCTGCTGCCTTACTTCAGCTGCATGGATTGCCGGAGCTCCCATGACTTCGTCGTGATCATCAGCGGCTTCCCATTTCATCTGCTGCTGCATCACTCGCCCTCGATCTTCTTCCTCAATTGATGACGATGTTGTTGATGATGACGATCCCGTCTTCTCTCGCTCAATCGCGCTGCTAGCTGCCTCCTTCTCCACCATGTTCTTTGGCAACTCAGGAGCTGATGCTTCTTCTTCGATCTTCTTTGCTTTGGCACGCACTTCCGAATTCATCGCCGAAATCTGCAGAAGATGATAGCTCAACGTGATCCTCTGCCGCCTCCCTGCCTCCTTCTTGCCTACCCCCCTCCTGTTCGCCGGGCTCCTCCCTGGCTTTCTCATCATCTCTTCCTGCGGAGATTTCGCATCACCAACACGACCTTGGGGTTCGACCCCATCGCAAACCGCATGCTCCACCTTAGGATTCGATTGCGTCTCGCTATCCACCTGCGTAGCTTCGATGGCGCCAACCAAAGTGCCCGGTTCTTCGATTATGTCTTCTGCAGAGCATACTCTTGGGCTTCTCCTGAATCTCCCGGGCAATTCTACGCTTATGTTGCGACCGGTTGTCGTACAGCGTGCAGATCTCCGTCCAAGTCTTGACGGAGATCGCGACGGAGATTTTCCTCGCCCTTTCCAATAACGGGCACCACGCTTCTTGGTGTCCCTCGGCCCGCGAACAGGATGGGATTGCCTGACTGGAGAGTCATTGTTTTGGGAAATCGGTGTCGCGCTGCGCGTAAGTCCGCTTCGCATGAGCTTTCCCAGTACCGTGCCATATGGCACTAAGTAGTATCGTTTCCCCTGCATGAGTACAGCTGCAGCAGGAACGACGGCCTTCTTGATCTCTGATCGGATCTCTGATCGAAAGAACTCCGGCAGCGTTACGAAGTACTTCGGATGAGCCAACATCACTTCCTGCGCACTCACAGGCCTAGAGTAGGTCTCGATCGTCCCGCCAGGAAGCACAATTATAACGGCAGAACGGTGTTCCCTCGAATCCCTCCAAGCGGTCGATGCTCCTGCTCCCATCTTTCCCCGTTGACGCACTCTCTTTTTTGTATAATCTCTTCGTGTGCAACTTCTCTCAGTGGATCCTGCTAATCGTGCATCCGCACCCAGACGCACCCATAGACGACTACAATCACACCCTCTCCTAGACACCTCTGTCATCAACCAAGCGTAACCCTCAACAACAAGCAGGATCGACTACAGCAATCAACAAGGTATTCTCACAGTCTGCACCACTTCCTCCCAACAAAACGACAACAGCAACGATTCTGATCGCCGAGGACTCTGCAAACCCAAAGAAAAGCCGGCAGCGCTTCCTCTCTTCCGACCGAAGACGCTGCAGGCACCTGCAGCGCCTCCTCAACAATCACTCCTCCAAAACAACAACTCTGGCAACCCAAAAAGGCAGGCTGCAAGCCCAAGGGGTGCTTCCTCTCCAGAACGACGCAAAACGCTGCAAACTTGGTGAATCCAGGGCGAGAAGCGTGCTGAGACAAGTCATGCAAGCGAGAGGCTAAATACTTGAGCCGAAAGCAGACGAAAGCCGGGGGAAACACCAGAGCAGAGAGGAAGGGACAAAAGGAGGTATTCGAGGTTCGGGGAGGAGGCAAAAACAAGGGCGACGAGGTGAAGGCAGAACGTGGTCGTCGAAGCTGCTGTGGTTACCAAAGTTGCTCCTACAAAGCAAAACATATCCACACTGCATAATGCAATGTTTTTGCTGATTGCCTTATCAGTAAGCCCCTCTCCCTTATCTTCTTCTTCTTATTCTTATTCTTTATGTTTTTGTTGAATACTTTCTTCCTTCTTTGGTCCATCCTCTCTCTCCCATACAATATTACCATTTATCAATGTTATAAGGGACATATTACCTACAGTTTTGGTTTCTATGCCAATCCCTCAATTATTCAATCCGTGTTTGTCTTTACCCATAACTTTAGGACGTTCTAACATAGGTCTAATCCATGCTCCCATGTGAGTGTGGCTCATAGCTCCTAGCGGGCTCCTCACTAAGTTATCGATTTACTTCTAGTGATCTTACTGAAATATTGGCTTTGTGGAAG
This sequence comes from Dipteris shenzhenensis, assembly GCF_047967505.1. Lineage (NCBI taxonomy): Eukaryota > Viridiplantae > Streptophyta > Polypodiopsida > Gleicheniales > Dipteridaceae > Dipteris > Dipteris shenzhenensis. Next base: position 31,366,276 of record NC_141608.1, on the reverse strand, counting down.
AAATCTCTCCACGTGACCTTTTCAACTATATATGTAAGCATTAGTTCTCTTTAGCAACAAGATATGCATTGCATGCGTGTGTACAAGTGTATGTATATGTCTATAAACACATGTTTGCATGCGCGTGCATGCACATGTGGATGTGTAATATATGCATTTGTGTACATAAGAGTGCAAATGTGTGTGAATTCATGCGTTTCTACACATTGTGAGTATATGTGTGTATATGTGTCTGTGTGTATGCATGCATGCATGCATGCTTTTGTGCGGGCACGTGTGTGTGTGTGTGTGTGTGTGTACGCAGATGAGGCACTTTCCACCCAAAAGAAAAAGTGTGGATGAGGCACACACATGTGCATGGTCTTATGCACACATGCAAGCACTTATACATGCATATAACCCTATGTGTAATATCTGTTTCTTATTGTGAATACCTATTTTGAGAAACAACTTGTTTTTTACTAAACATGTGCCTATTACTAGCAAACCTGATTTCCCAATTTTGTATCACCATTTCAATAGCAAATTTAAAGCACGATTTGTGCAATTATGCATCTAATGCAATATGGCATACTTTGTAACGTTCTCTGATCATTAGAAACAAAAGATTGTATTCACTATGACTCTTGAGAACCATCACCTAATGTGCACATTAATGGGTGCATTACATTTCTATCCTATTATAAAAGGGTAAATTACTATGAGAGTTGACCAAAACCCATAGGGATCTTTAAAAATGTTTAAGATCACAACCTTGTGACTAACTCTATAGATGTGAGATGATCAATGCACTACCTACAAAATATTTTTCCTTGTTTAGCCGAACTAGTGGAGGGAAACTTAATAATGTTATAGGGACTCTTCATTCTAACCTTAGTCGTGTTTGCATTTGTTGCTACCCCTTTAATTGCCTATAGTTTTATTTAGGACTAGACTTATATTTTGGTCCTTGGAACCAATCGAATTAATGGTTGTAGAAGGTTCCACCTCATAAGAATCTATCATACTCACGATCCTTTGTGATTTTTATAATGTTGCAATAGATCTCCCTTCCACTCTAACCTAGCATTGTATGTATTTGAGACTAATTTTGTTACTTATATCTAGATAAGACATGTTTTTGAATTATGTGGCCAAATCCTAGGGTGCTAACTCCCTTTAGTATGAAAACCTATTGAATTTGGAGTAGGTAATGCATTTAAAAACATGCTATGAATAAAATCTAGTTATATGAGCATGTTGTATTCTACTCTAAAAGAGCTTACAACTTAAACTTTGAATAAATTATAATGCATGCAAAAGTTCCATGATCTTGCGAGGAGGATATTGGTTTTCATATTTTAGAGTTTTTTTTTTTTCGCCTCCACCAAGAGATACTCGCCCACGTTTGCCACATCTTCAATTAGTTCATTTCTAAAAGAGGTTCCTCCATCAGTGAGAATTTCCAAAGGACAACAAAAGCATGAACAAATTTGATCAAAGATAAATTTTGCAACTGTGCTTGCCTTGCTATTGACTATGGCCTTGGCCTCTTCCCACCGAGTCACATAATCTATGGCCACCAATAAATAATGCTTTCCTTGAGATGAGTGAGGGAGTGGTCCCGCAAAGTCCAACCCCCACCTCTCAAATGGTCCATATGCTGGAATAGGCTTTAAGGGCCTAGGAATCAATTGTCACCTTCCAAACTTTTGGCATACTTTACAACTTCGACACCATTCATATACATCCTTATGGAGGCATGGCCAAAAGTAACCTGCATTAAGAATTCTAGCTGTGCTTGCTGAAGCAAAATGACCAGAGCATTCATGACACATTTCTAGGATTCTCCTAGTCTCCATGGGATGAACCACCCGACAGATCACCTTGTCTTTTCCCAATTTATAAAGAATTTCATCAACAATAGTATAGGGACAAGCCTTCCTTACCAATCTTTGCTTCTATTGTGGAGTTAACCCTCAAGGAAACATGCCTTCTTCCACATATTGCTGAACATCTTGCAATTTTGGCCATCCAATGTCTACCAAAGAAACCACCCCCCCGTCTTGTACTACAATGGCTTGAGTAGCTAACTCATCTGCCCTTTGATTTTCTTTTTCTATTTATATGAACAAACTTGCAAAAATCAAATTGACTACATAGTGCCATAGCCTTTTGATTAAGCTCCTTCAAATGAGGACTTCTTGTCTTGTAATACCCTTGCATTTTCTTTATAATAAGTTGAGAATCTCCTCTTACTTCCAATTTTTTAACTTGACTTTGAAGACAACCCTCCAGACCAAGAATCAAAGCATTATGCTTAGCTGCATTGTTAGTTGTGATACCTGGAAGCTCTTGTCCTCTTGCCCATACTTCTTGACCTTAAGAATTCATCAAGACCATCCCCCCGGCTCCTTGTTGGCATGAAGGACTAAAAGCCCCATCAAAATACAAAACAAAAGCTGTTGGTGGTATATCTCTTTCATCTTTAATGTTCTCCTTACATTTCTTTTCTTCTCCTAGATCCTCCCATCCTATGAGCAAATCTGCCATAGTGGACCTAGTGGTATTTCCAGTGACAAAAGAGAAAGAGAACTCTTGAATCTCTGACAACTATTTTGCAAATCTCCCCCCAAGATTAGGCTTGCGAACTAGATATGCTAATACAGACTGAGAGGTAAGGAAGAAAAATGGTCGAGGTAATAAATAGGAGCAAAACTTTCTGGCTAAAAACACCAAAGAGAGAGCTTGCTGCTCCATTTCTTCATACCTTGTTTCCACATCTGTAAACTGTCAGCTACCATAATAGATGGGTTGCATTCTACTTGCCTCTCCTTTTTGTAGCAATACAACACCAATTGAATGCAAAGATACACTTGGATTTACATAAAAGTCTTGAGACCAATCAGGGGGCTTCAATATTGGGCCATGGCCTCCTTAAGTTTCTAGAAAGACTCTTATTGCTCCACACCCCATTGGAAAGAAACTCCTTTTCTTGACAACAAGTTCATGGAATGCACTATCTCTGTGAAATCATCACAAAAGTGTTGATAATACTTGCTCTTTCTTAGAATTCTGCGAACACCAGTGACACTCTAAGAACTTGGCAATGCCATGATTGCTTGAACCTTTTCAGGATCCATTTGCAGGCCTTCTTCAGACATAATATGCCCCAACAAGACTACTTTTATTTGAGCCAAATGACACTTGCTAGGATTTAGACACCCTTTTGCTTCATCAATCCTAGCTAAGGCCATCTTTAACTTCTCCATGTGATCTATGAGCCAAGAATAAATGTAAAAATCATCCAAAAATACCCTTATGAACTTTCCCAAGGCTCCAGGACTTGACTCATGAACCTTTGAAATGTAGCTGGTGCATTAGTCAACCCAAAAGGCATCACTCTATAAGCAAAAACTCTCCAAGGTGTGACAAATGATGTTTTCTTTTGATCTTCCTCCCGAATATGAATTTGAAAGTACCCAAAATATCCATCACATACAAAATACATCTCATGCCCTGCTACTTGGTCTAGTATTTCATCTTGGAATGGCAAAGGAAAATGATCCCTCTTAGTGCATGCATTCAAAGGATGAAAGTCCACACAAACCCGCCACTCATTTCCTTTCTTTGGTGTGACAACTATAGGAGATATCCATTCTGAATCATCAATAGGAAAGATGAATCCTACCTCAAGTAGTTGTATTACCTCTTTCTTTAGTGTCTCAGCTTGGATCACCCCCAATCGCCTTAAGCGTTGCACAACTGGATTGCTTTCTGGCTTCAACTCAATCTTGTGCTCCACAAGAGAGACTGGTGGAACCAATGAATAGCTTGTTGCAAAGATACATGGAAAATCATCTAACATATCCAAGTACTAGAGCTTCTCACTACCTGATAGAGAATCACCAAGAAGCTCTTCATTGCGTTGGCATCATTTAGTGTGCTCCACATCCTCCACATGAAGTGTCTCTACAAGATCTTCTTGCACCACCACCTTGTTCCTTCCTGACTCATCCCAATCAGCACCAAGACAAAGACCAAAGGCCACTCCTTCCACCTCACCCTTTGAGTTGGTCTCCTCGGAGCTACACCTGTCTCTTCTTCTTCATCGATTAACTCTCTGATGTTGAAGACTCCTCCTTGACAACTTCCTTTTTGTGACTTCTGATGTTGTAGCGCACCTTCTTATCATTTCCTTGCAAAATCAATTCTCTAGTATCCCACTTTTGAATGCCTTCACCTTGCATAGCCAAGGCCTTCCCAAAATCAATGGATAGGCATGTGCATCTGGCTTGGTAGGGATCACCTGAAAAGTAGTTGGCACAGAAATTCCACATAATCCAATTCTAGATTCTTCACAACTCCCAAGGTCTTAACCCTAGTTTTGTTAGCCAATTCAATGCGATAAGGAGAGGTAGTACTCGAGTATTTTAAATCAGCATCTATCATGGTCTTCTCACTCATGACATTAATCGATGCACCTCCATCAATGTACACATTATAAATCACTTGACCATCAATGATCACATCAACCACAAGTACATCATCACCAACATCTATATCTACCTTTTGAACAACAGGGATGGAACTTTTCTTCTTTTTCTTCTTTGACACTCTTGTGCTTGCTAACTTTCCCCATTCCTTCTGTAGGTTTGGAGACAAGCAAGTAATTGACCAAAGGTGATATGAGCTTCCTTTTGTTTAAGGTCGGACAACAAGTCATAGCTTCCAATTCCTTGTCCTAAGGGAAAGTCTGACTAGCTAATTCTCCTTCTAGATGCCTTCTTTTTCTTACTACGGTGTTTCTCTTCCTGATGTTCCTCATCTACTTCCTCCTTGCTTTCTTCTTCTTCTTTTGCTTTACCATGCCCCCATTTAGCCATCATTACCTCTCTTTCCTCATCCTCTGAAGAAGCTTCTAACAAGGATACTTGTTTTTCTTCTTTCTTTCTCAATCTAGGACACTCGGGGCGATAGTGACCTTTTTCATTACATTCATAGCAAGTGACCCCGAGTCTTATCTCGAGGCCTATCTTCACTCTTTGGTGCTCTAGGTTGTCTTGCATTAACCAAATGCAATTTCAAATCAGCAAACTCTGCCATCAATTGGGAGATATTATGATCTAATTCAAAGGACTTTGGTACCTGAGGAGCGCCCATTACCTCCACCTTAGAAGTTGAAGCTGTTGAAGACACAAAAGAGGATTCGATCTTTAGAGAAGCTTCTTTCTTGGTCGCAATGCGAAGTGCCTCCACGTATGTTGTTGGATCTTTACTCATTACTTTTGAGCGAAGATGAGGCTCCAAAGCCATAACAAAGTGCTCCATCCCTGAGAGACCATGAGGGGCCGATGATGTAGATGCCATAGCTCCCAAAGCTGCCCTTTCATACTTTGTCCATAAAGTTTCATATCAGATTGCCAATGCAAAGACCAACTCACCCTCTCCTTGATAGAACCGGTCCAACTACAACATCAAAGCATTTGGCGACTCCACTGCCCCAAAGCTCTGCTTCATTGCTACCACCACTTGGTCCCAATCCTCCTTGGTAGAGTCTGGCAAGGTCTCATGCCAACTCAAGGCTATACCTTCAAGAAAATCAGGCAAAATCTCTGCCCGATCCTTCATGGACCATCCAGAAAGCCGGCATCCTCAAACAAAATCCCAAAGATAAGACTCCGGGTCTTCCCCTTGGGTCCCTCGAAACACTGGAATATTCAACATGATGAAACACAAAAAGGAAACACCAAGATCCAAATAATATCCGAAACAAGATCCAAACAAGATCCCACAGAGCCTTAGTATACCAAGACCAACTTATTATGCATAACCACTTGTTAAAAACCCTCCACAATGTGATCCTCAACAAAATCTTCAAAAATAAGTGACCAACCAGCACCATGAAAACATTGTGTATACATGCATTCTAGAATCACCCTTCGCACAATAGAAAGTGCACATAAAAGCTTCACTTATATTGTATTCTTCATCACTTGCATAGCAAAAGAAGTTGAAAGCATTAAGAATCACCACTCCATTGTTATAGTCAAAAACTACCCAAAGACTCAACTCTTCTTCACACCAAGCTGCCAGTGCATGAAACAATCCCCAATCTATCATTGTGCCTGCTGATGGCGTTGTCAATTCACCAACATATTCAACAGTGCAAACATAAAGGATATGATCATGGTGACTATGCAAATAGCTTGAGCAGGGAAGTAGCAAGCTAAGGGTGTCCACTTTTTGTTCACTCCCCAATCCTTTAAAGGAGGTGGAAAAACAAGCTTTTTAGCACACAAAAATGCAAATCTCACCTACTTCCCTATGGATCTACTCTTTTAAGTCTTCGGACACAACATCACACATGCTATTGTGCACACAATCGTATAGTCTGATCGAAAATTTGATGCACACACAAAAAATTTCTTTGTGTCACACAACATGGTTCCAAGGTGGTCACACCTTTGTCACGAACAGAGAGTGTCATATTAAATTCTAAATTTCTCACTCATTTTAGATTAAATGTTATTGAAATTTCGAAGGTGGTCTCTTTACATTATGTAGAGCTTAACTTGATTTATTGGTAATTTTTTGAATGATTTATCTAATTACAAATAATTATTTATAATAAATAAAGTCATAAATTACATGCATTTTAGTAGCACACCACAATTTTTTAGTATTTTGAATAATTAAGCAAATCCAATTCAGTGGAAGGTTAGTAGGCACATAAGGGCGTGTGGTTGAATCATCAAATCCCAAATCCAACGGTTAGATTTAGGAAGATTGAAGTTTAATTTTTACTTTTACTCTTCAAAGGATCAACAAAGAATATTAAAAATAAATCTAGTAATTCTCAAACATGACCAAACATTTCAAAAATGTCAATATTTTTAGCATGAATAAGAGGAAAAAATTTTGGTTAAATTTGACTAAGGGAAACATACGATATGGCCTCTAAGATTGAAATCTCCCTTTTGTGGGGGAAAAAGGGCCACCCAAACCTAATACCAAGACAAGGTAGGCTTGGTATTAGGCTTGGTGAGGTAGGCTAGGAGCATCACCGACCCTAGTGGCAAGCCTTTGGAGTGTGCATGATGTCCATGCGGAAGGCTGAGTCATCTATTTTTGCCTTGCAACCATGCCACGTTGTTAGACCGCGTGGTGCCATGTCATCAAGGAGATGTGACATCACTCCTTGCCATGTCACCTTACATTGCCACACATGCTGCCACATCAGCCACATGTGCCACCTCATCATTCCACATCATAGGAACTCTTGGAGCCATGTCATCACACCTTGCCACCTTGGCATACCTCGTCAACCTTAACACGTCACCAATCCCTCCACCTCAATTTGTCATGTCAATCTACCACCTCATGAATGCCAACTCATCATGCCACATCACATTTCCACATCATGGAAGAGACTCATATATTCCACACCATATTGCCACATCATGACCATCCATGGTGCCACATTAGCCACATGTATACACATCACGATGTGCACGAGGCATAGAATACCTTGATCGAGGTTTATGACCGTGATGTGCGAGGCATAGAATACCTCAATCGAGGTTTATGACCTGCGTGAGGCATAGAATACCTCGATCGTGGTATATGACTGTGGGCATAGAGTACCTCGATTGAGGTTTATGACCTACGTGAGGCATTGAATACCTCGATCGAGGTATATGACCTAGGCATAGCATACCTCGATCGAGGTTTATGACCACGATCGAGGTATTTGGAGGTACAAAACTGGAATAAAATCAAATGATGCAAATATTCAAAATTAACGTTGGATTCTAGCCAATTAGTTTTAATCTTAGCACCTTCTCCACCAATAATAATCAAGAGCAATCTAAGAGCAATCTAGTGGATGAGTTGAGGCTCTCTATAAGACACCACGTTTTGGTTCATTTCACCCATTCTTAGCCATTCTTGCCTCCTCATCACTTTGTCACACCTTCCATCCTACTTTCATTGAGAATGGGTTCTCAAAGCCGTAGAGCTAGTAGATGTGAAAGATGTAGAAACCCCCCCCAAATCTCATTGATGAGGAGCACAAGTGGAAGGCTCTTGAGTGCAAGAGAGCCTCTAGAGCTAGAGCTCGCACTGCTACCACCGATCCACCTCCACCTCTACATCCCACCTCCACCTCCACCTCCAACCCCACCCCCACCCCCACCTCCATTGTCCCCCCATCCTCATCCGCTCCCCTACCTCCAACCTCTGCCCTTCCCTAGCCACCTATATTTTGGCCTCCACCTCTATCTCTTCCCCCTCCACCCTCCCCCCTCCCCCTCCCCCCCTTCCCCTTGGTGCCTCCCTTCCCCCCTTCACCCTACCATCTCCCATTGATCCCCTTGCCCCACCTTGCAGTAGCAGTGTTGCTTCACGACTTGACTTGCCGAAGTCCACTATTCGTCATCGTACTAGCAAGATTTTGCAGTCTTTTTTTAGTGACCTCATGCCAACTTCATAGTTTGCTCTTCTCACGTCCCTAATTGATCACCCTGACTTGGTAGAGTGTAGGAGGCTTGCTGTTCTTGGTGCACGTAGAGATAGGGTTGTATGTAGCGAGGTCCTTAGCAATGTTCGACGTTCCTATGCTTCTATTAAGCATAGGAACTCCGGTGATGCCTTGGTAGCACATCGTGCTATTATGGTTGCCATTAGTAGACCTCATATGATAGGCCATGTGCGTACCGCTTCACGTCTTCTTTAGATTGCACCGCGCACATTGCGAGCAGACATGATTAGGAGGCAAAGTCTAGAGGATAGTGAGACCGATGCTTTTGGGCTTCGAATGGTCGTGCACCTCACAACGATCGATTGTTGGATGACTCCAGTAGGTCCTTCATACAACAGTTTTGGGAGGAGCATTGCAAAGCATCCCCAGTGTTCAAGAAGGCATTGCGGAAGAGGGTGTCATGTGGTGTGTACATTGAGCATGGTGCATGTTTTTTGGAGTGTGCACTCGGAGTTCAAGATTGGGCAGACGTCATTTGAGTGATGCAGGCCATGGTTTGTGTGATGCTCTCAGGAGCGTGACACATGCTGTTGTCACTACCATGTGGATTTTGGATTGATGGTCATAGGGGAGTGGTTTCTACTAGCCCTCATGACGTATTCCGTTCCCTTGATGGTCATAGGGGAGTGGTTCCTACTAGCCCTCGTGACTTCATTCATTCCATATTGTGTACACGAGATGGTGATGCTTTATTCCACTCCCTTGATTGTGTGGGAGGTAGGTGTACTTTGTGTGGTGACTTTGCTAGAGTGCCACGAGTTCCACTAGATACTTGTGATGTGCAGATGGTTCGTTGGCAGCAGTATGAGTACAGTTACTTGACATTAGATGGTGGTGCACAGTCGAGGAGATTGCAACTTGTGGGGAAGGAGACACTGTTAAGAATGTGGGAGAGAGGGAAGGAGTTTCACTTGCAGCTTTCTCACATACACAATGGGGGAATACACACAAAGGTGGAGGCTGAAAATAGTTTTTCTCTTCTTAGTTGTGAAAGCCAAAAGAACTCTAGTACAAAGAAATAGAAGAACCCTATATGTGGGTCTCAAACCAAACTCAGCTAACTAAGGTGGCATACTAACTGAGCCATGAACTAGAGTACATAAGGATAGCTATCATCCAGCTATTATTCGTGGGTGGTGTACCAACCGCATCTGCAGCTAACAAGTCGGTGACATAAATGCACAATGGTCACCCTGGCATATCACGAGTGGAGCTCGATATCTCAACACTCCCCCTCAAGCTCAATCCCAATTCCTGCACACCAAGTAGGTCTCTAAACTTACGCAACTTCTCTGTGCCCAATGCCTTTGTGAATATGTCAGCTACCTGATCCCCTGTGCTGACATAAACTAGATCAATAAGACCTAGTAAAACCTTCTCCCGCACATAGTGATAATGCACCTCAATGTGCTTTGTTCTAGCATGATAGACTGGGTTATTTGCCAAGTGTATATTGCTCATGTTGTCATAATAAATGACAACTGGCCCATCTGTAGACTGATGCATATCATAGAGTAGCTTATGCAACCAAGCTACCTCACATGCAACCATTGCTGCACCCCTGTACTCAGCCTCTGTGCTCAACAAGGCAACTGTAGACTACTTCTTGCTGCTCCAAGTGACTGCAACACTCCCAAAATAGAACATATATGCACTGGTAGATCGTCTATCAGAAATACTACCAGCCCAATCAGCATCAGTGTATCCATGCAACTGTATCTGAACCCCAGTCTCATAAAATAGTCCATATTGCAATGTGGACTTCACAAACCTGAGTATGCATCTAGCCGCATCCAAATGCGGTTTCCTTGGAGCCTGCATAAACTGACTTACCAATCCAACAACATAGCTCAAATCTGGCCTGGTAATAGTCATATAAATCAAACCTCCTACTATGCATCTGTACATAGTACGGTCTTCCAAAAGCTCACCTGCATCTGTGCTCAGCTTCACATTCTGCTCCAAAGGAACTGAAATAGGCTTACAGCCTGTCATCCCATATTTGGATAGCATGTCCAATCCATACTGCCTTTGCAAGAGCCGTATCCCACTTGGTGATCTGATCACCTCAATGCCCAAGAAATAATGCAGCTCTCCCAAATCCTTTATCTCAAACTTCTGCTTCAATAGCATTTTCACATGAAGGATATCTTCATCACTATCACCTGTGATGATCAAAACATAAATGACAAGCAGCATAATACCTTTCTTTGTTTTTCTCACATAAAGTGAGAAATCTGCCTTGGAAATCTGAAAGCCAATAGCGACAAGATACTGTCCTATCTTGTCAGACCATGCTCTAGGTGCTTGCTTCAAGCCATACAAGGCTTTCTTCAACCTGCAAACAAACAGCATGAACATAACCTAGTGGCTACTCCATAAACACCTCTTCTTGCAAATCACCATGCAATAAGGCATTCTTTACATCCATCTGATGTAAAGACCATCCCTTTGATGTAACCATAGCAATGACTGCTCTTACAGTTGCCATCCTTGCAACCGAACTGAATGTTTCTTCATAATCAATGCCATATGTCTATGCATACCCATTGACTACTAATCTTGCCTTGTATTTATTCACAGAACCATCTGCATTGTCCTTCACCTTATAAACCCACTTACAGCCAATTGCATTCTTGTCTTTAGGCAAAGGCACCAATTCCCATGTAGCATTTTCTTCCAAGGCATCCATTTCTGCATCCATGGATTTCTCCCATTTTTCTTTTCCCATGGCTTGCTCAAAGGAAGTGGATTCTGATTCCTGTATCACTTTGACCATATAGGCATAGTGAATGGCTGTAAATCCATCATATTTCAGCCTATCCACAGGATATCTAGCTCTAGTAGACATGTGCAAAATAGGCTCACTTCCAGGTGCTCTCAAAACATCCCTAGTCTTCCTTACTCCAGGTGTAACAATAGAAGGAATACCCAACTCATCATCAATGCTCTGTTCTAAGCCATTGGATTCACCATCCACATAAGAGTGACCTGCATTCACATCAAACATGGGCTGATCTACCTTCCCTTTTCCTTTTTGTGATACCTACATACCACTATCTGCATTGCTTTGAGGAGATTCTCCTGATCTCAATCTGTCTATCCATGGTGAAGTATGTGAACCACTGCTAGACGACACTGTAGGTCCACTAATATTTTGTGATTGTTGTTGTGAATTCTGTGTAGCATTACCATTCTGTGCATCTACATCAATCATCACATTTACTGGTTTATATCAGCTACTTATCTCATCAAAAACAACATCTCTACTCACTGTAAACTTATGAGTAGAAGGGTTATAGCATCTATACCCTTTTTGCTGTAGAGAATAACCAATAAAGATGCACTTCTCAGCTTTTGGATCCAACTTGGACCTCAACTCATCTGGCACATGAACATAGGCAATGCAACCAAAAATTTTCAAATGAGAAATATCTAGTTTCCTACCAGTATACATCTCCTCTGGCGTCATGCCATGTATTGCTACAGTGGGAGTCCTGTTGATTATGTAAACTGTTGTAGCAACTGCTTCAACCCAATAATAATCTGGTAGGTCTTTTTCATTTAGCATGGCTCGAGAAACCTCTCCAATATGCCTATTTTTTCTTTCTGCAAGTCCATTTTAGTATGGGGTATGACTGCATGGATATTGCTACTTTATGCCATGCTCCTGCAGGAACCTTGCAAACTCATTTGAGAGGTACTCTCCCCCTCCATCTGACCTTAGGCATTTTATTTGCAGGCCTGTTTCTTTTTCAGCCATAGCTTTAAAAGCTTTGAAATGCCCAAACACTTCACTTTTCTTTTTCATAAAATGCACCCAAACTTTTCTGCTATAGTCATCAATAAAAGTCACAAAATAACGACAGCCTCTAATAGATGCAGCTTTAGTAGTCCACACATCAGAGTGGATTAATTCCAATGGCTTCTTACTCTCTTGAACATGCCTAGGCAATGGTTTCCTTGCCTATTTTCCAAATTGACAGGCTTCACATACCTTATGCATTTCTGCAACCTCGAATTTAGGCAATCCTGCAACAATATTTTGGGCCTGCATTGATTTAAGTCGTTGTACATTAACATGACCAATGCGTTTATGCCAAATATCAATATCTGCAACTACACCGGTCCCATGTGCAAACATTGTTGCACTCAATTCAGGCATGTCCACATCCAACGTAAACATCCTGCCTTTCTTCTTTCCTTTTGCTATCAAGCGACCGTTATTTTTCATATCCTCAACAAAGCATCCATGAGGATTAAATCTGACCTGCAAGTCCTGCTCAACCATTTGACCAATAGAAACCAGGTTCTTGGTGATGTTCGGGACATGAAATACATCAAACAGGTATTTCTATTTCCCATCCTGCATAGACAAAGGAATTTTTCCAATCTGCACAATAGGATATGCAGTATCATCACCAATCTCCACAAATCTTGGTCTTTCCATTTTCCTTACATCCTGCATCCATTCTACATGACCTGTCATGTGGTTTGACCACCTGAGTCAACATACCACACATCATTTCTTTCTTCTGCACTTGTCACAGAATTGGTCATGTGCTGCACCATAAACAGATGCTCATTTCTGTCATCACCCTGTCTACTAGAAGATGCATAATTGCCTTGCTGCAATTTTCCCTTCACAATGTCATTCTGCTTTTTGTAGTAGTCTTTAGCCATATGATCCATTTTACCACAATAGTAGCATTCAACATTGTTGTTTGCATTTTGGCCTCTCTGCCATCCACCATGACCTCTTTGGCTCCCCCTGCCTCTAGAGTTACCACGTCCTCCTATAAAGGACTGGTTTTCTTGAGTTTGCTGCATATTCTGATTTCTACCACGGCCTCCAGATCGGCCTCCTCTACCTCTACCTCCACCTCTTCCAGCATTTGAGTAGAAGACAGTTTCTTTTGAAGTTCCTCTTGAAGAAGATGCACCACCATTTCTCCAAAAATTAGAAGAGCAAAGAACTCCTCAAAATCAAGAAATTTTTCATCGATGGCAATGGATGTCCGGAACTATGCATAATCCTTTCCTAGACCATTCAAGGTCACAGAAACTAGATCATCATCTTCCACTGGTGACCCAATGGAAGCAAGTGCATCTGCAATTTTCTTCACCTTCATGTGGTAGTCATTGATGCTCATATTTTCTCTCTGCACATTGTGCAACTCTTGCTTGAGCTGCATTTTCCTGGCTTGTGTATTTGTGCTGTACATTTTTGCCAAAGTATCCCATGCCTCCTTTGGCATACTTGCATCCTGAATATGCACAATCATAGAATCTAAAATACTGATAGACAGCTAGTACATAACTTTTCTGGCTCTCTCATGCCATCCTTTCAATGCCTGCATTTCCTGTTGATTGGGAACATTAGGAAGAACTGGTTCTTCTTCATTTCCTGTAATGAACTCCCAATAGCCTTTTCCCATAAGGAAATTTGTCATTCTAAATTTCCATGCTTGGAAGTTGTTCTTGTCAAGCTTTTTAGTGACAATCTGTGAAAGAGAATCAAACGCCATTACAGAACACTACAAAAAATTCTGTCATTGCAAAAAACACAGCTTCTACCTCACACGGGCAAATCTGCAAAACTGGCGAAAGTGGTATTTGACAACACAGTCACTTCCTAGTGACGATTTTGCATCAACAGGCAATAAGGATGATTCTGTAACTCCTAGTATCTCTGCACATAGGCATGTGATGCAATTTTTGCGGCAACTTTTCATCGACCTGCAGAGCAATGGTCGCACAGAAAAACCAAGCCTTTTTTTGAGTGCCTGCAAAGAACTTCTACCTTCAAAATGGGCCCCAAAATGGCCTCAAGTCAGAAAAATAAAGTCCTCTTACCACACCGTGAAGGGTGTCTCAATCTGAGACAGTGAACTCTTGCACTTCCGGCTGTGCTACCTGCAGAGATTTGCTCCCAAACTCGAAAAAGGAAAGCAACACTAGTCCTCTTATCAGGACACCACGAACTTGGTTTGCTTTCCTGAGCTCCTTACCATGAACCAGGCTCTGATACCATGTTAAGATAGTGGGAGAGAGGGAAGGAGTCTCACTTGTGGCTTTCTCACATACACAATGGTGGAATACACACAAAGGTGGAGGCTGAAAGCAGTTTTCCTCTTCTTAGTTGTGAAAGCCAAAAGAACTCTAGTATTTGTACAAATGTTTACCCTAATATTCTAGGAGAGGTTTTCCAAGGATTATAGGATAATCGTGCCCGATTCAATCCACATGTGAGTTTGAGGATCTCAGTGTCATTATGTAGTTGCCTGCATGAGATTGGCATCACTTCAATTCTCCACTGGTGGCAGTCTAGATAAAATAAACTTGTAGATTGACATTCCACAAATTTTATTGGCTGTAGTAGTATAATGGCAAAAGTGCCAATGCACATGTGAGATTAGGATTCCTTGTGCCATTTTTAAGGTCTTGGTATGAGATTGGTACCACTGCCATTCTCCACAGAGATTGACACAATTCCATATGATATCTACATAGCAGAGACAGTGATCACTACATAGAAGAATGCACATGTGAGTTTGATGGTCTCAGTGTCATTATGTATTTGCCAGCATGAGATTGGCATCACTGCCATTCTCCACTAGTGGTAATCTAGACAAACTAAACCTGTAGATTGACATTCCACTATATTTATTGGCTGTAGTAGGATAATGGCAAAAGTTTCAATGCACATGTGAGTTTGATGATCTCATTACCATTATGTAGTTGCTAGCATGAGATTGGCATCACTGCCATTCTCCACTAGTGGTAGTGCCAATGCACATGTGAGTTTAGGATTCCTTTTGCATGTTTTCAGGTCATGGTATGAGATTGGCACCGCTGCCATTCTCCATTGATGGCATTCTCCATAGAGATTGACCAAATCCATATGATCTCTACATAGCGGAGATAGTGATCACTACATAGAAGAATGTACATGTGAGTTTAGGCTTCTCAATTCCATTTATTAGGGCCTAATAAGAGATTGGCACCACTACCATTCTCCACTTGTACAAATGTTTACCCTACTATTCTAGGAGGGGTATTCCAGTGATCATAGGAGAGTGGTGTCCTATTCCATTCCACATGTGAGTTTGATGATCTCAGAGATTGACACAATTCCATATGATCTCTACACAGCGGAGACAGTGATCACTACATAGAAGAATGCACATGTGATAATCTATCATTTGGGATTTACAAAAACAAGTGTGGTGGTCATTTGGGACACATAATGAGGATCTAGGTGGCCTTTCTTGCAACATATGATGAGGATCTAGGTGACCTACTGACTGCACATTCATTGGGGAGACATGGGCATCTATCCCCATGGAGCAAAGCTCCAATACAACCAAATCTCAAGTCATTCAGAGCTTGCCTTCATAGGTCAAAGCCTATGTATGTTTGGCAAATTGGCAACAACACACATTCTTGTCTTTGAGTTTCTTGACATACCAGGGCTTCCAATGCTCGAAGCTTCTTTGCCCAATTGAAATGTTAGGATTCTTATCCATAAAATTGAGATATAATCCGTCTACTAAGCCAACATGGAGGGCCCCTTTCTACACTACTATGAGGAAAACAAAACTAAATACAGTATGTGCAAGAACACAGTCTAATTAAACTAATCAACCTATGGGAAAACAAAACAATTTCAACCCCCAAGCTAGTTTAATACAGTCATATATAATAAAGTATCAGCAAAACAAAACAATTTCAACCACCGCGTTGGTTTAGGATGGTCATAATTTCAACCATTGAGCTGGTTTAGGACACAGTCACAATTTCAGCCACCAGGTTCGTTTAGGATAACCACTATTTCAACTATTGGGCTAGTTTAGCACAATTAGACAATAACAACTATATTGCTTTTTATTTCTAAATTTCACAATTAGAAAATAATAATATATTTGTTTTCATTTCTATACCAATATATAGTTTTTCAATTCTTTATTTCTATTCGACCACAATTTCACTTAGATATGTTGTTTGACTTGAAACTAGCTTAGGACAATCACTTTAAGTCCAAACCATCCCGGTCTAGAAATTAAGTGGTATATGACCAAAATAGTAGTAGGTCATGATTTTGCAAGTATCTCTAGGTCTTTTTAACAAATTACTTCTGTTGTCCCTACCCTATTAGATTCACTAATTCTACCTTCAAGCTAGAGATATTACAAGTGGGACTTAGCTGCTGCTCCACACAAAATGATCTCACATAGGTTGCTCTGGATTATGCTTTTAACGCTTATTGCCATAGGATTAACACTCTTCAATAGGTCACATATATAACTCCCATCACAACCTAACACTTAGACTTCTCACATTGCACCTTAAGGTGTAAGCCTCTATGATGGTGTCTTGAATATCATCTTATCACCAATGTGTATCAAGTTCCTACAAAAAAGTTCCCAATGAGAAGTCCCCTACGAATTGCGTAGAGACCAACATGTATAAATCTCTCCAAATGGAAAGAAGATCCAACTATTTGGGGTTTAGTATTCAATCTCACTTATGTGTTCATGTGATTGGTCTCCATTGAATCCATGATCCCATACACTACTATGTTCTAGCATGCCCTTACCCTTGCACTCCTTACCCTTGTACTCCCTCCTCCCTCTTCCTCCACCTCCTCTCTTCTCTTCCTTCATCTTCCTCCTCCTCCTCCTGCTCCTCCTCCTCCCTTCTCCTCCTCCCTTCACCTCCTCCTTCCTTTGTTGATCCTCCTTCTCAACCCTTTACCCTTTAACATCTTGAAGGAGACTAGCTCTCCACTCCTCAACCTTGAACTCCTCCTAAACCCTGCAACCCTTTCTAAATCTTGGGACTCCTAGTTAGCTCTCTCAACCTTATTCCCTTCTGAAACCTGCAACCCCCTTCTAAAACCTTGAATGCACAACGAGGTGAGATCATCCACCCATCATTGTACAAGCCCTCTTTCTCACCTAAGTGTGTGTGAATGAGAGCTACTTTCCATGCTTTATCTTGCATCGAACTTGCACCTCTCACTAGAATACAACCCGAGCCTATGGCATGCTGTTGAAGGTAGCTGATTTGCTTGAGATCATCGTTGAAGAGGTTTTGGGAGAGAAACTCTCTTTAGCTCATGTTGCAGAGAGAAACTCCATACACTTGGGTCAAAGAACTTGGGTCAAAGAGAGAGACTCCATACACTTGTGTTGGAGAGAGAAACTACATACACTTGGTCAGAGAGAGAATGTACATACAAATGTTATGGAGAGAGAAATTCCATACATTATTGAAGAGAGAAACTCCATAAATTGTGTCAAAGAGAGAAACTCCATACACATCCACACTTTGTGTTAGGAGAGAAACTCCATACCACACTTTATGTCAGAGAGAGACAAGACTCAAAAATATGTATAAATATCTCTCAATACAAAGAAGCTCGCACTCTTTGGGTTTAATGTTTAGTTGTTGTCAACACTGTCTCACTCAAATCAAGGTTCCCAAGATGTTGGTCACCTATCGTCATGCCATTGCTCATCATAGAATAGGTGCTCACAACAATGTCAATAATTGGAAACAAACATTGGCAACCATCGACAACTGCCATTTACTAGACCCCATCTTCTTGTAGATCGATGCTAATGTCATACAGGTAGATCCTCCACTCACACATGAAGAACCAATTGATCTAGAAGTGCCATTCTTTATGGCTAACCTTGAGTGGAATAATGAACTTGAAGAAGGTACCCATACAAATAATGCCTCATATTTTCCTCGGGACCTTGAAACTAAGGCTAAGAATGCTCAAATTGAAGATCAAGTCTTTGATAATGACTTAGCCATTCTGGATGCCTTAATGGCGGTCGAGCTTCCCAAAGTTAAACCTCCAAAGTTGAATAACAGCAAAAGATCCCACAAGAAAGCTGGAGGAGGAAATTGCCGAAAAGCTAAGGCCAAACACTTCAATGAATTCAAACGAGTCCAAACAAGGATCATAAAATTGTATCTTTCCAACCTAGCTCCCTCAAAATCTGAGCCACCTCCTCTTGAATGGTCCTCTGATGGACTTGAAGGAGTATGCACAGCAAATGAACCCTTACTTGGGAACACCTTACTAGTGAAAAAGTACCCCACAGTTCCCAATGTAAGAAGTTTCAAAACTATAAGCCACATGTGCAGATGAAGCTCGATCAAGAGACTTCAGAAAAGAAAAGCCACCAAGAGCCTGCAAACTAAATATAGCCTTATGGGCATATACCAAACCACACTCAAGGTCAATACAGGGAATACACCTTTTCAATTGGTGTATGGCCTCAAAGTTGTGGTCCCACTAGAATTTGTAATACCAAGCCTATGCATAGCAGTACAAGAATGCATGGGAGATCGTGCATCCTTAAAAGAAAGACTCAATCAATTGGAGAAGAATACAAAGATAAGATTAGTCACGTACCATGCCACACAAAAGAAAGGCATGGTTTGACAAAAATCTTAAAGCCAAAGCCATCAAGGAAGGTGACCTAGTCTTGTTATATACAATGCCAAAGTACATAAGGGAAAACTCAAGTTTCCAGGTCAAGGACCCTATCAAGTAAGAAAAATGAATCCCATCGGAGCTATGCTGCTAGAAACATTGGATGGAGTCCAATTCAACACAACCATAAACGGGAGTTGATTGAAGTGATACTACATCAACACACAAGCCATCCCCAACAATAATGAAGTTTTGAGAACCTCAAGTAATATTTAGCACTATATTGTTACACACGCACTCACTAGCATATGCACATTTTTGCACATATAGTTTGCACTAGATTGTTACATGCACAATAACTAGCATATGCACGTTTTTGCACATTTAGGAAGACCTAATCAATTTCCACTTCAGGATGATTGAGTCTTTATTTGCTCTATGAAATCCCACAAATAAGCATATAGTTAGTCCCTACCTATTTGACAGATCACATGCACTCACACAATTTTGTATAGGCACATAATAGATTGCATCAATAATAGTGTCCCCACTTTCATTCCATTCTCTTCAAGCATGCAACGAATTGACAAGCACGACAAGAAGCTATGCCAAAACTCAAGATGAATCGGTAAAAGAGTCTATAGCCTCAGCAATGAGACCCTACCAAACATCGCAAATATCACACTTTCATATGAACTGATCTACAAGCTCAATACTACAGGTGCAATTGCATCCAACATGTATGCAAGATAGCAAGAAATGTTAGCTTCAGCAATGAGACCCCCGCCAAACCTCTTCCCAAGGATATTCAACGACAAAGTCCACAGCCTTAGCAACAAAATCCACTCCAAAATTCACAACCGTTTGCCTCTCCTCAAAAGGAGATAAGCTTCCTGACCATATACCACAAATTGTATGGTGCAAAAGCATAAGATCAGGAGCAACTGGCATGCCACAAGCTCAACAGCCACTGGGTTACACATCCCAACTCCAAAATCAGAATAAGCCATAACCCAAGGATAGGTAATAAAATGGATCTAGGAGTATGTTGCCTTTGTGCCAACATGGACTTAGGTAGCACAGAATGTGTGTGTAGAGTAGCGACAAAGCTCTACTTGTACATGCATAAGGCTAGGAATAATCTCTCTTAGGAATCCAACTTGCATGTTCTACACGCAAGTTCTACATACGATTCCTACATGCATGTTCTACATACGATTCCTACATGCAACATGCAACTCTTACATGCATGTTCTATATGCAACTCCTACATGCAACATGTGAGTTCTACATGTAACTCCTACATGCAACATGCAACTCCTACATGCATGTTCTACATGCAACTCCGACATGAAACATGTGAGTTCTACATGCAACATACAACTCCTACATGCATGTTCTACAAGCAACTCCTACATGCAAGTCCTACATGCAACTCCTACATGCAACTTCTATATGCAAGTTCTACATGTAGAGAGAGAATGTCTTATAATTCCTACATTTAGAGAGAGAAGCTCTTCAACTTGTATAAATACCCCATAATGGAATGAAGCCCACACTCTTTGGGGCATTGTGTTGAGTTCTACTTTGGTATTACTTTGGTATTCCAAGCAATTGTCTCAAGTGTCCATGCTTCCTTGCACTCCACGTCCAAAAGCATGTCCTAACCTTGCAACTCCTCCTCCCCTCTCCTCCAACCTTGCAACCCATCCTCTCCTCTCCCCCTCCCCCCTTCTCCTCTGCCTCCTCCTTTTCCTCCTCCTCCCCCTCCTCCTCCCTTCTTCTCTCTCTCCTTTTCCCCCATGCTCTAACATCTTCTTCCTCTCCCACTCCTATGCTTCCCCTAAACCCTTAGTTCCTCAACCCTTAACCTCCATGATCTACGAGGGAGACGAGTTCTCCACTATGTTCTCTACCCTGAACCTTGGATCCTCCTTCTAACCCTTGAACCTCTTCTAAACTTTGGAACCTCTCTCTCTAAACCTTGGAAGATCCTTCTAAACCCTGATCCTCCCTCTAATCCTTAAACTCCTCCTAAGCCCTTCAACCCCCAATGAAGGAGAAAGCCTTCATTACCCCAATCATGATGCACATTCCTTTCACACATGCATGCACTATGTTTGCTCACCACACTTAAGCCTACGTCTCTCATTGGAATACCACCCAAGGTCCTAAGCTACACTTATACTACAAATGACAACATCAATATATCTGTAGGTGACAAAAAGCCTTGGAACCCTTCATACTGAGAGTACCCTACTCTTGCTACATAAGCCATGGGAAAGAGACATCATTTGCCTTGGTGGCCTCTTTTTAGCATTCTAAGTTGTCTTGTGTCAATTCCCATCGAAATCCTACTATGGAATCGTCACAATCTCTGGGAGAGTTTCAAAGGCTGTGGATTGAACTCGCAAATCCCCCTCCACCTATGGAAGACATAGAAGATATCCCTGTGTGGAAGGGTGAGAGAGATGACATACGCAACATAACTATGCCTTTGATCCACAAGGCATATGATGAAGTCCAAGCCATAGTGGATGGTGGAGTAGGTGTAAATATCCTATCCAAGGAGCTCTATGATGAATGGGGTCTCCCACCAATGCAAAAGGCTAATTTCAACATACACCTTATCGATGACTCATGGGCAAAACCATTGGGAATACTGAATGGTGTGTCAACAAAAGTCATAGGAGTCCACTTTTCCCTTCAATTCACAATCTTGGATCTCCCCAATAAATCCTATCAAATCTTTGTGGAATGTGCTTGGTTGCATGAAGCATCAGTCCTCCATGATTGGGGAACTAATAGATGGACAATCCAAAACTGTGACACTGCAGTCAGAGTAAATGTGGGGATGGGAGAAATAAAACCAATTGTGCCTAGAGTTTTGGATGAAACCTCTTCAATGAGGATCTCAAGAAAATCAACTCTCTGCAACAACATGCCATAGCGGGTGATACACAAAGCAATGTCAATAATTGGATACAAACATTGGCAACCATCAACAACTACCATCCTCTCATAGATCGATGCTAAGGGCATGCAAAATGACGTAGCCATTCTGCATGCTCTAATGGCAGTCGAGCTTCCCAAAGTTGAACCTCCAAAGTTGAATAATAGCAGAAGATCCCACAAGAAAGCTGAAGGAGGAAATTGCCAAAAATCCAAGGCTAAACACTTCAATGAATTCGAACAAGTCCAAACTCGTCAAATTGTATCTTTCCAAGCTAGCTCCCTGAAAATCCAAGCCACCTCCTCTTGAATGGTCCTCTGATGGACTTGGAGGATGCACAGCAAATGAACCCTTAATTAGGAACACCTTACTAATGGAAAAGTTACCCCATAGTTCCTAAGAGTGCTCTCAATGGAAGCAAGAATGGAAGAGGGAGAGAGAGAGAGAGAGAGCCACACAAGTTTTTGGTGGGTGTAGAACCATCCTAATCTTCTTTTCATTCATTTATATATGTGGTTGAGTATTGTACATAACCGGGGTAAAGGCACAGTGATCTTTAACCCCCACAACCTCCCACTTAAAGGACAATGTGCCTTTAAGGGAGAACAACCAGTGAGCATACTATCCAATGTCCATCAATACATGACAATACTCAAACCGCTAACTAGGTAGACTCTTCGTCAGTGTATCTGTAGGGTTATCATCTGTATGAACCTTGACAAGATCTATGCGCTTGTCCTCAAGTACCTCCCTGATGAAATGGTACCTGACCTCAATGTGTTTGGTCTTTGCATGAAAGACCGGATTCTGTGCTAGCTGAATAGCACTCATGGAATCACTATGTAATGTCGGTACACCTTATGAATCCCTAAATCTCCCACTAGCTGATCAAGCCATATGGCCTCCTTGCAACCCTCTATGGCTACAACATACTCAACCTCTGTGGTAGACAAAGCAACGCACTTCTATGTGTGAGACATCCACGACACTGCACCACCTGCAAAGGTGAACACATAATCAAAAGTGGATCTCCTACTATCCACATGCCCTGCATAGTCTGAATCTGTGTACCCAAGTACATGCATGTCTCCTCTACCGTAGTAGATGCACATCTCCTTGGTACCCTTCATGTACCTCATGATGCACTTAACTGCCTCCCAATGCCTCTTTCCTGGATTAGCCATATACCTGCTAGCAACTCTGACTGCAAATGCAATGTTTGGTCTAGTAGCTATCATAGCATACATAAGACTCCCAACTACTGATGCATAAGGAACCTTGGCCATCATGGCCCTTTCCTCATCTGATTTGGGACTATCTGTATGACTCAGTTTCACATATGGAGGCAATGGAGTACTCACTGCCTTTCCCCCCTCCATATTGAAACACTGCAATACTTTTGTAACATACTCTTTTTGTGAAAGCCAAAGGAGTTTCCTACTCCGATCATGCATGATGCGCATACCAAGAATATGATTTGCAAGTCCTGAATCCTTCATATTAAAGGCCTCATGTAACTTGGCCTTTAATGCATCTAGCTCATAAGTATTCTTGCTAGCCAATAGCATATCATCCATATATAGTGCTAGGATTATCAGGCTATTATCCTTAGCCCTTTTATTGTAGAGGCAGTGATCAATTTCACTCCTTCTAAAACCCTGGGACCGAATGAAAGCATCAAACTTCTGATACCATTCTCTAGGTTCTTGCTTAAGACCATAGAGACTCTTCTTCAGCTTGCAAACTAAATGCTCTTTGCCCTTTTCTTCAAAGCCTTCTGGCTGCACCATGTAAATTTCCTCGTGCAAATCCCCATGCAAGAAAGTTGTCTTGACATCCATCTGCATAAGCTCCATATCCTTTGATGCCACTAGTCCAAGCATGCATCTAAGTGTGGTCATCTTCACAACCAAAGAGAATATCTCATCAAAGTCCACACCCTTCTCTTGCTTGAACCCTTTAGCGACCAAACGCGCCTTGTACCTAGGCACATCGTCACTTGTGACCTTCATTTTGTACACCCATTTATATGGCAATGCTTTCTTTCCATGTGGAAAAGAAACCAAGTCCCAAGTCTTATTCTTCATAAGTGAACTCATCTCTGATTGCATAGCATACTCCCACTTGCGTTGATCCTCGTGCATCATAGCCTCTCTGTAGCAAGAAGGCTCCCCGCAATCAGTAAGCATCACATAGTCTACCCCTCGAACAAACCTATCAGGTAGTCTAGACACTCTAGATGATCTTCTCAAGGGCATTTCAGCTTGCTGTCCCACCTGCATATCAGCCACATTTTGCTCATCATTTCCACCAATAGATGATCCATCATCTACCCTTGATTGTATACCTGTGGGAGTACTTGGTGGTATTATTTCTTGCACATTTGGTGCATGGACAGCTTGCTGTCTATCAACATATGCAAGTGGATTCACATCCTGGAAAGTGATTCTCCTCATTTCCACATCCCTCATGGGTGCCTTATGCATCTTCTTCTCATTGAAGATTACACCATGGCTACATATGATCTTCTTTGCTTCTGGATCCCAGAGACGATAGCCCATCTCTCCATTTTCACCATAACCCAGAAAGATGCATTTCCAAGACTTAGGATCTAGCTTCTTTCGAAGCTCTTTTGGCACATGTGCATATGCCTCACACCCAAATATACGCAAATGAGAGTAAGAGGGCTTCTTGCCACTCCATGCCTCTTCAGGAATACCACCATCCAAACTCTTACTAGGTGATCTATTGATCACATGCACTGCAGTCTTCATTGCCTCAGCCCAAAAACCACCAGAAAGACTTGCATTGGAAAGCATGCATTGCAACCTTTCTTGAATGGTACGGTTCATCTTTTCTGCAATTGGATTTTTCTCTAGAGTATGAGGGGATGTGAGCTCCCTCTTAATCCCACGTGTATCACAGAAATGCTGAAAATCATGAGAGAGATACTCTCCACCATTGTCAGCCCGTAGGCATTTAACTATTCTACCTGACTGATTCTCAACCAAGGCCAACCATTTCTGAAATACCTGGAACACATCACTCTTCCGAGCTATAGCATAAGCCCACACTTTCCTAGTTGCATCATCAATGAATGTCACATAGTATTCAGCCCCGCCTAATGACCGTGTAGGCATGGGACCACATACGTCTGAATGCACCAAATCAAGCTTTTCAAACTCTTTCTTTCCCCTTCTTTTATGGGCTGATTTAGTCTACTTCCCATAGAGATAGCGCTCACAAAATTCAAAATCAGAGAAACTCAAATGCGGTACATAACCCAAACGGCATAAGAGTTTCATACCATTTTGGCTCATATGGCCCAACCGGCAATGCCATAAAGAAGTGCTTGGCTGCTTGGTTATTGCAACAACATGATCAAATACCCCTGATACATGTAAGGGATACAAAGTCCCACATTTGGCACCCCTAGCCAAAAGCATAGAGCCCTTCTGAATTTTCCAACTCTGAAAGCCAAAACTGGTGTGAAAACCAGCATCATCTAGCTGACCCACTGAAATAAGACTCTTGGTCAACTTAGGCACATGTCTCACATGTTTCAAAATAAATGTAGACCCATTTGCAAAAGAAAACTTTATGTCACCTACTCCCACTATGTCAAATGCATAGTCATTTCCAAGATGCACACAACTTGTCTTTCCACTGTCATAAGTGGAGAACCATTCCCTATGGGGAGTAACATGGAATGACGCACCAAAATCCAAAATCCAATCCTAGGAATATGCATCATTTGAAGTGGTAAGCAACTCTGCAGATAAACTAGACATGAAGAGAACGTCATTGTCACTATCATGTGTGACTGCATTGATCTCCTCGATCTTTACTTTTCCTTTGTCCTCCCTTGGACTCTCTTCCTTTTGATTTGCACCCCAATTTGCATTCTTTTTCTTATCCTTTTGCTCTCTTTTCAGCTTGTAGCAATCCTTTTTTATATGGCCCTTCTTGCCACAGTGGTAACACTCAATGTTTTGTGCCCTGTTGGGACTTCCCCCTTTATTGGGACTTCCCCCTGAACTGTGATCTGTCCCTTTGCACATTTAAGGTTGCATCTCGCTTGTTGCCATCCATAGACTTCCGTCTAATCTCCTCAGCCAACAAGCTAGCCAAAACATCATCAAATTTTAGTACTCCACTAGGTGCAGAGTTACTGACAGCTATACGGAAGGTATCCCAAGAGGATGGCAATGAACATAAGAGAAATATTGCCTAAGTCTCCGCATCAAAATTCATCTTTTGAGCCTGAAGCTAGCTGAGAATAATATTGAATTCATTCAAGTGAGAAGCAATGGAGACCCCTTCCTTCATCTGTAGCTCAAACAACTTCTTCATGAGGTAAACTTTATTAGAGGCAGTTTCCTTCTCATAAGTGGCACACAGTTTCTTCCACAAATCTTCCGTAGTCTGCTCATTTACTACTGTGAAATAAACTGACTCTGCAAGATGAAGTCTAATAGTAGACTTTGCTAATGCATCCAACTCATTCCAATCATCCTCAGACATATTTGTAGGCTTAGCTTCAATCCCTGCCAAGGGTTTAATCTACTTCTTTCGAATAAGCACATCCCTTATCTATTCTTTCCACAAAGAAAAGTTTGTCCCATCAAACTTTTTAATGTTGAAAAACTCCTTTTCAGACATGGAAGAGGATGCCATAATGCAAATAAAGCAAAATCCCAAATGCTAGTGCTTACAAGAGAGAATCACACCAAATACCAGGTGCACCCAAATGTGTATGCCACAATAGAGTGAAATATCACCAAAACTCAAAGCTCAAAGCATCAAAAGATGCATCTAACTCATGTGCATATACTATGCATCCATATGAGCAAATCTGGCCCAAAAGAAAATGCCAACTGCAATGGTAATCCAAAATGCCAATAAGTGCCAAATGACTCAAGCATAAACATCGTCCACTAGCATATGCATTAATAATATCTCATCCAAGAGAGCATAGCACTATTAATGCATCACCTGCAATGTGTCAAAGCTGTCCCTCAGCATAAAATAGCATCCATGTGCAAAGCGTCCATAAAAATAGCATCCCACAAGGCAATTTGGGCCTATCAGCGCATCCAATAAGGACCGCCATGCATCCAAATGGCCTATAAATCATCCACTGCAACCTAATGCACACCACGAATGAGCGCACACTGCTCAAACTGCAACTAGAGTGATATGCATAAGGTATGCTCAAGAAATCATAGTCCCACGGTAATGACCACTACTAAAAATAGAACCTGAGATGCCTCAAAACATGGGCGCCATTGCATAATCGAACTCAGCAAGAAAATCTGCAATATCTCTCTTCTGCTAGAACTCCAAAATCCCAACCGATGAGTGAGAAATGGGAGTCAACACTTATCCAGTGCCATGTGGCATAAATCTAAGGTTTCAAAACCTTAGAATGAAAAATGCATAGCAGAGAGATGAAACTGAATACACAGAGATCTATAACTCTAAAAATCCTCCATCGAATCGTGCAACAACTGACAAGTAGGGGTTTTTGGGCATCCAGAACGCAATGGGATAGACGGTTTTGGAAATCGTGGTCTCAATCAATGGGGCAAACACATGGATTGAAAAACGTTTTTGGAAATAGAGTTGTTTGTAAACTCCATCGGAGTGTGAATGATGAGCAACATAGAAGTTTTAGGACCTCCTGAGTCCATCGGAAGTGACAGATCTGCAAATGGTTGCTCCAAACTTGAGTTCCAACACCCAGGCAGAAAAACGTAGGAATTGACACAGTGAGTCAGAAATCCAATGAAATGATCCCAGATTCAAGAATGAAGGTGTTTCCAAGCTCCTGAAGTGAAGTGGACACCAAAAGCAAGCAATCATTGCCTCTACAAGTAATACGGAGTCTTGGTCATCGAACGGAACAGGGAAAAGCTCAAAAAACAAGTTTTTCTTTGAAAACACTTAACAGGCTCTCAAAACCACTTCGCAAAGCCAAAGTGACTTTTCCAAAGGTTCCTCCAAGGTCTCTCCACACTCGGATGCAAGTAAAGTCACCCACAAAGCTTCCCACAGAGCTTCTCCTTCCTCCCACAAAGATGCTGAGCTTCTAAGCATTCATCCATGCTCAGCTAGATCACTCGAGCTCTGATACTAGTTGAGAGTGCTCTCAACGGAAGCAAGAACGGAAGAGGGAGAGAGAGAGACAGAGAGCCACACAAGTTTTTGGTGGGTGCAAAACCACCCTAATCTTCTTTCTCATTCATTTATATATGTGTTTGAGTATTGTACATAACCGAGGTAAAGGCACAATGACCTTTAACCCCCACAGTTCCCAGTGTAAGAAGTTTTGAAAGTATAAGCCACATGTGTGGATGAAGCTCGATCAAGAGACTTCAAAAAAAGAAAGTCACCGAGAGCCTGCAAACTAAATGCAGCCTTATGGGCATATACCAAACCACACTCAAGGTCAGTACAGGGAATACACCTTTTCAATTGTTGTCCAGCTTTGAAGCTGTTGTCTCACTAGAATTTGTAATACCAAGCCTATGCATAGCAGTACAAGAACGCATGGGAGATCATGCATCCTTGAAAGAAAGACTCTATCAATTGGAGAAGCATACAAAGACAAGATTAGTCACCTAAGAGTAAGTCAAAACATCGAGCGACTGCATTTGAGCGAGCCTGGAGTTCAAGCGATGCTTATGATGAATTTTTTATAAACCTATAGTAGCAATAGTTTTTTACTAGAAATGGTTGAATCTACATGACACTATTAGAGATTGTTTTTTATATAATTCTTGGCAACATACAAAGATAAAACTTACTATTAGGGATAACTCATAAGTCCATGCAAGTAAGAAATGATTCAGTGAATACCAAATGAAAATTTATTGGCAACATACAAAGAGAAAACCTATTATTCGATAAAAATAAATCCATACAAGTTAGAAATCATTCAATAGATACAAAAGGGGAAATGCTTCAATGTCTACACCTCGAGGTAGTCACTCAAAATTATGTAAATAGCATGTGAGTTGAATGAGTTACTTTATTTTGTGGACTTACATACAAACAACAATAATCCCACCCATGATATAGAAGCTCCTCCTAGGAAAATCCTTCACAAAAAAGTATTTGTAGCTCATTGATTTTTATGCTATCCAGATGATTTGATCCATTTTGTACACAAAATGATCACATGAATAAAATTTTTAAACTATGGAACTTATAAGTTATTGGTCACCTTATGATGCTAACAAAATATGGATCACCTTCATATGTCCATGACCATGTATATACCTGTGGGATGGAGGGAGGGAACCAAGGACCTAAACTCTATATGAGAAAAATTTTGATGAAAAAAGATAAGGACAAACTTTCTAAAGCACTAGAATTTTGGCACTAACATGATAAATGGATTCATTCATATCATTTTGATCGTTTTGACTACAAACATAACCATATTTGGAGTTTGATTGACCAAGTTATGGCCCAAATAAAACTGGCAGGAGGAGCCTCCCAAGAGGCCGTGATATCGCGGCCTCTTGGGAGGAGGCTCCTCCTATTATTTTTTTCCTTGAAAATGGAAATTTCACAAGAAAAACACATATGCTAGCCCCTTTCTTCCACCCCTCCTTCTTCCTTGACCCTTGCAAAAACATTGCCAAATATTTTCAAAAATTGTTATTTGTATGTAAGACAATTGACTCCTCACAATATCATGGGTAGGACAACAACTGTAAAAGTAAGCAATGCATGCTACTTTTTGAACATAAATCATCACACTAGAATGTCAATTTTATGAAAGTCCTTGCTCGACTATCACCTCGCTCAAATGCAGTCGAGCAAATTCTGGTAATCCTCGTTGCCTAACATGCCATGACAACTGAAAAACGCAAAAGAAAGGCATGGTTTGACAGAAATATTAAAGCCAAAGACATCAAGGAATGTGACCTAGTCTTCTTATACAATGCCAAAGTACACAAGGGAAAACTTAAGTATCTAGGTCAAGGACCCTATCGAGTAAGAAAAATGATCCCATCAGAGCTGTGCTGCTAGAAACATTGGATGGAGTCCAATTCAACACAACCATAAATGCGAGTCGATTTAAGTGATACTACATCAACACCCTAGCATACTAATTCAATATGTATTATGTTAATACCCTCATCCAAAATCCAAGTTATGGGGTGACAAGGTCCATATAGAATATGCATGGATTTTCTTAAAAGTTTTCAAATATGTAAGGGAAAAATATGAAAATCTCATGTCACCCCTCCCACAAAATATAAGGCATATACCTTGAAAAATATTCAAGACCACGAATTGTACGGTGCGAAATCATTAGAGCAAGAGCGACTGGCATGTCACAAGCTCAACAGCCACTAGGTTACATGCATGGCATCCCAACTCCGAAATCAAAATAAGCCATAACCTGAGGACGGGTAATAAAATGGATCGGGGAGTATGTTGCCTTTGTGCTAACATGGACTTAGGTAGCATAGAATGTGTATGTAGAGTAGTGGCAAAGCTCCACTTATACTTCCATAAGGCTCAAAATAATCCCTCTTAAGAATCCAACTTGCATGTTCTACATGCAAGTTCTACATATACGATTCCTACATGCAACATGCAACTCATACATGCATGTTCTACATGTAACTCGTATATGCAACACTGTTCTACATGCAACTCCTACATGCATTTTCTACATGCGACTCCTACATGCAACTTCTATATGCAAGCTCTACATGTAGAGAGAGAATGTCTTACAATTTTTACTCTCCTTTCCCCCATGCTCTTACATCTTCTTCCTCTCCCACTCCTATGCTTGCCCTAAACCCTTAGTTCCTCAACCCTTAACCTCCATGACCTACAAGGGGGAGATGAGTTCTCCACCATTTACTCTACCGTGAACCTTGGATCCTCCTTCTAACCCTTGAACCTCTTCTAAACTCTAGAACCTCTATCTGAACCTTTGAACCTCCTTCTAAACCCTGAACCTCCCTCTAACCCCTAATGAAGGCAAAAGTCTTCATTACCCCAACCATGATGATGCATGTTCCTTTCACACATGCTTGCACTATGTTTGCTTACCCCACTTAAGCCTATGTCTCTCATCGGAATACGACTCGAGGTCCTGAGCTACACTTATACTATAAACAATAACACCAATATATTTATAGGTGACAAAAAGCCTCGAAACCCTACACACTGAGTATACCCTACTCTTCTATGGAGGAGGAGGAGGGAGGAGGAGAAGGGAGGAGAAGGGAGGAGGAGGGAGGAGAAGGAGGACGAGGAGGAGGAGGGAGGAGGAGGGGGGGAGGGGGGAGGAGGAGAGGGAGAGAATGGGTTGCATGGTTGGAGGAGATAGGAGGAGGAGTTGCAAGGTTAGGACATGCTTTTGGACGTGGAGTGTAAGGAAGCATGGACACTTGAGACAATAGCTTGGAATACCAAATTAGAACTCAACACAATGCCCCAAAGATTGTGGGCTTCATTCAATTATGGGGTATTTATACAAGTTGGAGAGCTTTCCTCTCTGCATGTAGGAATTGTAAGACATTCTCTCCCTACATATAGAACTTGCATATAGAAGTTGCATGTAGGAGTTGTATGTTGCATGTAGGACATGCATGTAGAACATGCATGTAGGAGTTGCATGTAGAACTCACATGTTGCATGTAGGAGTTGCATGTAGAACATGCATCTAGGAGTTGCATGTTGCATGTAGGAATCATATGTAGAGCTTGCATGTAGAACATGTAAGTCAGATAGGGATTTATTCCTAGCCTTATGCAAGTACAAGCAGAGCTTTGCTACTATTCTAGGAGCTATTCTAGACACACATTCTGTGCTACCTAAGTCCATGTTGGCACAGAGGCAACACCTAGTTGGCTAAGTTTCTTGACTAGGTTCATTGGCATAGCTAGATGCTTTAGCACTTCATGAATGTGACT
The DNA here is from genome assembly GCF_047967505.1 of Dipteris shenzhenensis. Taxonomy (NCBI): domain Eukaryota; kingdom Viridiplantae; phylum Streptophyta; class Polypodiopsida; order Gleicheniales; family Dipteridaceae; genus Dipteris; species Dipteris shenzhenensis. The sequence goes on along the minus strand of NC_141608.1, from coordinate 31,334,399 downwards.
ACTCCTCCCCATGCTACCATTTGTTTAGAACAAGGAAGCCTTTTGCCATTTGAAGCTTGTTCTGGCTAAAACCCCAATTGTCCAACCTCTGAACTGGATGCTACCCTTCCATATATTTGTTGATGCATCATATGTGGCTATTGGCATAGTGTTAATGCAACATAAGACTAAGGGGTGGTATCTATTGTTGTACAATACAAGTTAGAGGTTGTTGAAGGCTAAGAAGAATTATTGCACAATAGCAAAAGCAGACCTTGGCATGACCTATGCTATGGACAAGTTTTTGTAATATCTCCTCGGCAACAAATTTATCTTTCATGTGGACCATTCAGCACATTGCACCTTGTCAACAAACCAAATGTTGCAAGTTAGCTCGATGGATGTTATTGATGTTGCAAGAATTTGATTTTTATATTATTCTCATAACTTCAAGATTCAGCATGCAATTGTTAATTATCTGTTTGCGTTGGAAAGTAGGGAAAGGCCTGATTGGTTCATGGGTGACATTTCTAGATGCTAACCTATTTGAGATTGAGGAAGCTTCCTGATTGCCTTATGGATGACATTTCTAGATGCTAAACTATTCAAGATCGAGGAAGTTGCACAAGATGATGCTCTAGCATTCATGCCTAGTTGCTTTGTTATGATGACATGTACCAGTTAGTGGACACTAGCATCCCTAGACCACACTTGTCTCAAGACAAGCATAAGTGACTTGCCCTCGATAGCCTAAATTTTTGTATCATCATGAGCATCCTTTATCACTTAGGCTCCAATGCAATGCTTTGTTAATGTGTCCCCCACCACAAGCAAACCAAAATTTTGAGAGAGGCCCATTAAGGGCTATCTAGTGGACATTTCTTTGGTGATGTAATGAATCAAAGGGTGCTTAGGCTAGTCTATGGTGACCCATGACAGCCGAAGACACCTATGCATGTGCCAAGCATTGTGATGTTTTCCAATGTTGCTACCCTACTCCTACCCTATAAGATCTATTAAACAAAAGAGGAAGGGAAAGTTAGTTTGTAGCATATGATAAATTTAAGGATAATCATTAACCTTATTTAGTCATGTGATTTGACTGTATTGTTTTATTAAATTGCAAATGTAACATATATAGACACTACACTAGGTCAAGCCATGTAGCAACTAGCTATTTTTCTTACCAATATGTGTATAGCACAAGCATAGAAGGATACTATATAAAAATACATAGAGGCATAGTTGAAAGATAGACATAGATAGAGAAATGATGGCCAATTTCAAAGAGCATAAAAGTACATACTTCCAAGCAAAATTAAAAAGAGCACGCCATGTGGTTCTAGACTCTTTTTCTAGCACAAGCATTGTAGGACTCCATGTTTCTTTATTTCATTCTTGTTTAAAAAAGAAGGTACTTACATAACATGGATGCATTGGCACCCATTGGTGGTACTAGAAAGAGGAGAGTCTAGGCTACAAGGTTGGTTATCAAATGTGTTAGATATCAATGCTCCACTCTCGTGTAACTACGCAAGAACCAGCTAACTCTACTTGTAATCCCCCCATATGAGGAGAAGGCATTTGAGTAGCTTGGTTACATATAATGCTGTAGAGAATGCTGTGGACATCTTCACGACTACAGAGAATGCTACGGACATCTTCACAAAGGCTCTTGGAAGAAACTTGTTGGAGAGGCATCTTCGTCGACTTAGCATTGGGCCAAAAAAGTAAGTTCACTTACGGGTGGACATCGAGGGGGGGTGTTAGATATCAATGCTCCACTCTCATGTAACTATGCAGGAACCACCAACTAACTCTACTTGTAATCCCCTGTATGAGGAGAAGGCATTTGAGTAGCTTGGTTATCCGGTAGGTCCTGGTTTGGACACCAGATGGGGGCGATGTGTGGCCTGATGGTTGGACAGCTTCAGATAGAGTTGGCATACTGCCAACTAGGCTACATGCAAGTGTAGGAAGGCATCCCATGACTGACTGCACTGAGGGTAGATGGAGCATTTCCCAGGGTAGCCCACTCTTAGGTTGCGGGGCCTGTTTGGAGCCCCAGATGATCCCAGATGGCTGTGGGCTGTGGGCTGAACCCATAGGTTAGTTGCTCTAATATGTGCCACGGTTCTATCGTGTGGTCGGTGGCGACCTCCAGTCAGCCGGTTTGGGTGGACTAGGTCGGTCTCCCAATTGAGCCTAACTAACTATGACTGGTGGCTATATAAGAGTAGGTGTGTGAAGCCCATTAACATCCCTGGCTATAGCAACCCTGATTCCTTAGCATCTAGAATCCATCCTCTACTGTATCTAGCATGCCATTGAAGCTTCTCTCACAGGAGTGCAGGGCTGGGAGGCAGTGCCATCTATTGTATCAATTTTACAGTAATCAAATTTTTGATTCTCCATACTATCTGCTTTTCTCTCTTGTGTACGAGATGTTGTTATCTGTTGAGCACAAACGTATTATTTTCTTACATGGTATCAGAGCTTGGGCTCTAGCAAGAAGATTTGGTAGTGTGTTTCTATTTGCGAGCAAATTGTGAGAGATGGCCCAGCCCACAAGACTGCGAATCCCACTGTTCGGCGAAAGCGAAAAGTTGGACGGCACTAACTATCCAATCTAGAAGTTCAAGATGAAGACCATCCTAAGCGCATATGAGCTCTGGAATACTGCTACTGGGGTGGACCTAAAGCCAGTTCCAAGACCGAATCTAGCCAAAGTAGCACAACAGATAGTACTAACTGCGGGATGAGATTCTTGCATGGACAAGAAGAAATGTAGATGCGCTGTGTTCTATTGTCTGCAGTGTAAGTGATTCTATCATGGCGTTTATTTAACATGTCACCATAGCGGAGGAGGCATGGATGGTCTTGAAAAATCAGTACGAGACCACGAATCAGATGCGGATTTAGAATCTAGATACAACTCGCGAACAAGAAACTGTCTAAGTCTGAAACAGCTGAGAAGTTCATCACCAAGGTGAAGAATTTGCGCGATCAAATGACTGCGATTGGCATCACCATCACCAACGAGAATCTAGCACGAAGGTGCATATGGATTCTCCCACCAAAGTATGATGGTCTTGTTACAGCATTGAATATGCAAAATAGAAATCTGCCCCTCACTTTGAGGATTTCAATGCAATGCTTCTGGAGCAGGAGATGCATCAAAAGATGAGGACTGGAGAAGATTCTACTTTCTATGCTAGATCAAAGAAAGGTAAGGGTAAGGACTCTGGTAACCCATCTTCTTCTTATGATAAAAAGAGAAAGAAGAAGATCAATTACTTCTATTGCAACAAGGCAGGGCACAAGCAGAATGAGTGCCAGAAGATTGCAGATGAGAAGAACAGAGTAAAGAAAGAGTCCAGCAATAGCGCACAGGCAGTACCAGTAGAGCTATTCATAGCAATTGAGGAGATTTGCACAGAGGCATTTCATGTACCTGCAGATGAACCTTGGATTATTGACAGTGGTGCATCGTGCCACATGACCAGTCAAAAGGATTGGTATACCTCTCTACATCTGGTAGGGAATGAGGATATGGATATACTTCTTGAAGACTAAAGATGAGGCTTTTAGTAAGTTCAAAGAATGGCATGTAATGGTCAAGAAAGAAACGGGGAGAAAGGTGAAGAAGTTGAGATCAGATAGAGGTGGAGAGTCCACATCAAGTGAATTCAAAAGTTACTGCAAAAGTCACAGGATCAAGAGGTAGAAACCCCCGCCACATACATCACAGCAAAATGGAGTAGCAGAGCAGAAGATGCGCGTCATCTATGAAATGGGCAGGAGTATGATGAAAGGGAAAGATTTGCCAAAGTCTTTCTGGGCTGAAGCATGTAACACGGCACTTTACATTCTGAATCATAGCTACATAAAGGCTATGAATGGGATGACTCCACTACAGGTCTTTTCTAGTAAGAAATCTTCAGCTGCACATTTCAGAGTTTTTGGATGTGACTGTTTTGTGCATGTCCTTGATGCTAACAGGACCAAATGGAAACAAAAGAGCGAGAAGTGTATTTTCTTGGGCTACACTTAAGAGGTGAAGGGTTACCATCTCTATAACCCTATTACCAAGAAGGTAATAGTAAGTCGCGATGTGGTCTTCTTAGAATAGCCACATCAATTGGAGGAGGATGCTTCCTTCCCAGACAACCAAGACTAGGATATCCATCCAGTACAGCCACCAATAGTAGACCGAACTCCCCCAATGATGCTTGGGACGATTCAAGATAAAGAAGAGGAAGAAGAGCCTACAGAACCACAACAGCAACAACCATTCCCGAAGTGGGTAAAGCAGCTTTTGGATGGCAGAGAAGCTCCAACCATTGAGGAGGAACCATCCGAACACCATCGGGTCCAGGAGATTAGAGGAGCAAAGGACACAAGAACACTTGGTCAACTATGCATTGATGACAGAGGTGATCCGTGCTAATGAACCCAACTGTCTTGAAGAGGCACAGGGTGATGATAGGTGGATGGAGGATATGCAGTCGGAGTATGGCTCCATAATGAAGAACAACACTTGGGACCTTGTGGATCGACCACCAAAATGCAAGGTAATAGGCACCAAGTGGGTATACAAGACCAAGTATGAGCCCGACGGCACGTTGGATAAGTACAAGGCTCGGCTCGTGGCAAAAGGATTTGCACAGGTACATGGTTTTGATTATCAAGATACTTTTGCTCCCACAGCTCGACTAACCATAATTTGTAGTGTTTTGGCTATAATAGCACAAGAAAGTTGGCCCGTGTTTCAGATGGATGTAAAATCCGCCTTTTTAAATGGAGATCTCAAGGAGGAGGTATACGTGGAACAACCACCAGGTTTTGTGATCCTCGGTTCAGAAGGTAAAGTCTGTAAATTGAAGAAGGCATTTTACGAGCTGAAATAGGCCCCACGAGCATGGTACTAGCGGATTGATGCCTACTTTCTGCAAAACAGGTTCAAGAGGAGCCCATCTGATGCAAATTTATATAACTATAGAGAAGGAGGCAGATGTATGATCGTGGTCCTTTACGTGGACAACCTTGTCATAATAGGGAACCATGAAGAGAAGATCTCGCAGACAAAGCATTTGCTAGCACAAGAGTTTGAAATGACAGACTTCGGACTCATGCATTTTTGTTTGGGGATTGAAGTTTGGCAAGAGCCAAAACAGATCTTCATCTCACAGCGCTCAAGTATGCTGGAGAGATACTGAAGCCATTTGGCATGGCTGAGTGCAAGACAGTTGGTACCCCTATGGAGGTTGACGTGAAGCTCTCAAACGAGGATTCATCACCACTGGTGGACAAAGCGAAGTACAGAAGGCTTGTGGGCAACTTGATTTACTTGTGCAACACATGGCCGAACATCACTTTGTAACTGCTGTACTAAGCAAGTTTTCCAATAAGCCCCAGGAGAACCATTGGAGGGCAAGGATGCGGGTGCTAAAATACATCAAAGGCACAATTGATTATGGCATCACCTATACCAAGGGTAACATTTTTATTGGATTCCATGACTCGGATTGGGCAGGAGATGTGGACAGCAGGAGATCACTGACATGTTAATGTTTCTCACTTGGATCTGGAGAGTTGTCACGAGGACGAGGTGCTCTGACCTGACTAGAGAGGTGATGCTTCCAAGCACACTTCCAAGACCCTCCGATGAAGGGCTAGCTTTTTGACATTGACATTTTGAAGTTCCCCTACCATGTTTCCAGAAGTACATGTTCAAATAATGTTTCCATTTCTATGAAAAAGTAATGAGAAAATAAAACATTGAATGCTTTCAATACTGAGACTATATAGTAACATATTACATTAAATGCTCTTCATGTTGTCACAAGACACCTTTTTTCTAAAAGTTATTAACTCCATAGTACAAAAAACATATGTCATACAAAAAAAAATTTAACATAAAATTTTTGATGCTTCAAAATATCTTCCAACCCTTGGAATGATTTTACAAAATGTTTTTTGTGCATTGCCAAAACATGGAAGCACACCTATGTATATCATCCGCTTCTAAAAGAAATATAAAAAAAGTACATCTAGGCTACCCACTACATGCTTGATGGGTTTCTTCCACCTTCAAAAAATACAACTTAGTGCAGCTTCATGCATGGAAGCACACCTACATATATTATCCGCTTCTAAAGGAAATGCGAAAAAAGAATATCCAAGGCACCGTTTCAACCAAGCCCAAGACACAAATAAGCACAAAGTATATGTGCTTGCAAGGCATGTAGGGACTTTTTCTTGCTTCCCTTTCTGTGAAATCAAGGCATGTGCAACATGGGAACTCTAAAATCGAGACACTATATGTTAGCCCCTTGGACATTGATCGTGTTGTACGAACATGCACCTCATGTGGAATAATGATGTTCTCTCTCACCACCTCCCCATTTTCCATAACTGCCTTGTGTATCCTTTCCTTGAAATCTTTATTCAACTTACTTCTCCATGAAACAAGCTTGCCATCACGATGAGAAGGGTGCACATGGCTACGTGTATGGATCTGCTGTGCACAAGGAGGCCCCATCACACCAATAGAATCATCACTATTAAATACAAACCCTGACCTTACAAGAGCACCCCTCTCATCTATAGTCATTGATGTCCCACTTCCAACCTTCCATACACCTAGAGAGACCCCAGGAACACCTTGAATGGATTTGTCCACATTCCATGTATGGGTGACAGAAGTATTACAAAATCTTACAAACTGCTCTGTCACTCCATGAGAATGTTGCCTTCTTCCCTTAAAACAAGGGGCTGGCACACCATAACTTGCAGTTCTACCAAGTGCATTGATTAGTGCCCCACATCGTCTCTGACTCTTTGCCAAGTAGCCAAAGCATGTGACAATGCTATGTGGTTTGGTTCTCCTGATCACCCAATTGGCTTCATGAATATCTATCTCTCTACAAACCCCATCCTATGATGGACTTTTAAAATCAATGTGTCTTCTTTTTCCTATCACTCTCCTTGTTGTCACTATGATGTATTTGTTGGGATATCTCAAGGTGTATGCCTCAGGCACACCTTATGTTTCTATGTGTGAGTGCTAGAGGCACAGTTAGGTGCCCACAAGCACAGTTAGGTGGTGGAGAGCCACATAGGATGATTGAGAGAATCTAGGAGCAGATTGAGGAGATGATTGTGGAGCTTTGAGGTCATCAGTGATGTCAGTGAGCATGTATGAGGTGCCTACTTAAGGACCTCACTCTTCTTCATTCTACAACCAAGTAATGCAAGTATTCTGAGTTTGTGTCCATTCTTTGCTTTCCTTTCAGTTTCACCAACATGGTATCAGAGCCATTTGATCCCCCTTGATCCCATGTCTGCCACATCATCATCTTCTTCTTCACCATCTCTCCCTCTTCTTCCCAAACTTTGCTTAAGCTTGTTCTCCTCTGGTTCTCAGCCATTTCCCACGTCCTTCCTGCTGGAGATCTATCTCAAAAGGGCGAACTTCTGGCTGAGAGGAATTGAAGAAAGGCGCGCCCGTTTCGTCGTCATTGCACGAAAGTCGTCGACTGTTCCTTCTGCGTTTTCTCCCAGCACACTTCATCTTTCTCTAATTCCTTTCAGGGGGAGTTAGTCCATCCTAGAGCTATCCTGTGCTGAAATCTGAGCAGCAATGGTTGCATATTCACAAGGAGAAATCAGAGAAAAATCAGTCGACTTTGAAGAGGCAAGATAGGGCGACCTGACGTGTTTTTGCACCTCTTCTTCTTAGAGGACCTTCTATGGTATATCAGCTCTCTTTTGCCTTAGAAACCCCCTTTTCCTTTGCTTTGAAGAGTGAGCTACAAGCCCTCCAAGTTCAGCTTTTCTGTTTTGACAGTTTTGGACAAGTTTTTGAAGATGATGCTACATAAAATGCTACTCTAGCATTTCTGGTTTTTTGAAGCTTTCAATAACTTCAGTACAAGTGTGGCTTCAGTTTTGTTTTGAATTACTAGACCTGGTTTTGATTGGAAAGTATTTATTTCACCCACTTCTATGAAGCATGTAAGAAGAAGCATCATTGATTGAATATTGGTCACTAGTCTTTGCTACATCAAGTGCTCATATTTTGGAAGTCTTTCAGTTATTTTTTTTCCTTGTAAGAGAGATAGACACTGCCCAATATCTGGGTTAGACCCTCTCATGGCTACCCTATTTAATCTCAAGAAGTTCAATGGAAAGGGCTTCCACACATGGAAGATGAAGGTGAAATTTGCATTGATGAGGGAGAACTTATGGGGACTTGTCAAACCTACTCCTACCGCTACTTCTACAGCCTCCAATGCTGGAGAAACCTCAACTCCGACACGACCGGCAAGGGATCCAGCTAGAGAAGAAAAAGCATATGGTATCATTGCTCTTGCTTTAGGAGATGATTATATTCACCATATCTCTGACTTGGAGTCTCCTTCGGAAGCTTGGTAGAAGCTTGACATGATTTTTGGTGCTAGCTCTCACATCTCTAAACTATCACTTAAAATCTCTTTCTTTGAATTGAAGATGGCTAGTGGTACTACTTTAGCAGCTCATGTCAACTATATGCGGAGTCTTATGACTCAATTAGCTTCTATCAACTCTCCTATTACTCCAGATGATGCTATGGCAGTGTTACTTAAGAGTATGCCTAAAGATTATGATCACATTGTTAGCACTTTGAAAAATCTTCCTAATCCTAATCTTGAAGGTATTATCTCTGCTCTCCAAGAAGAAGAAAGGCATATGGAGCTCAGGAAAGGCAATGACTCTACTTATGCTGTAAAATTCCAGAAGGGCAAGTATACTCCTTGCAATCACTGTGGAAAGACAAATCACCTTTCAAAGGACTGCTTCAAAATTAATCCATGCAAGCACTGTGGCAAGAACAACCATAATGAGAAGTTTTGCAGAGCCAAAGAAAAGACAGAAATTGCACTTACAGTTAATGAGCCTCCACAAGATGAGGCATCCTTTGAAGATTATGCATTTTAAACATATGTCTATGTATGCTCCAGATCTCTCTTTTTATGTCAAGGTACTCAGCCTGGATAGTCCTCCAAAATGAATGAAAATAAACTATTGTGTTTTGTGTGTTTTGTAAACACCTCTGGTCACCTTATGATGTAGGCCATGTGTATGTTTTGTTCCATGGTACCTCCTGCAGACATTGTGTGCATGTACATGTAGGGGAGATAACCATTGGAAGGTCTTTCTATATCCCTTTTTGTTTACCTTACACCCAAGGGAACCCTTGCTAGCATGAGAACCTAGCCATAGATTTATCCTTGACCACCATGAGATGGCATGAGAAACTATGAGACTAGATGTATCCTTGACATAGCCTGAGGCATTTCCTTGAGGGGGGGTTTGTTGGGATATCTCAAGGTGTATGCCTCAGGCACACCTTATGTTTCTATGTGTGAGTGCTAGAGGCACAGTTAGGTGCCCACAAGAACAGTTAGGTGGTGGAGAGCCACATAGGATGATTGAGAGAATCTAGGAGCAGATTGAGGAGATGATTGTGGAGCTCTGAGGTCATCAGTGATGTCAGTGAGCATGTATGAGGTGCCTACTTAAGGACCTCACTCTTCTTCATTCTACAACCAAGTAATGCAAGTATTCTGATTTTGTTTCCATTCTTTGCTTTCCTTTCAGTTTCACCAACAGTATTCTGGTCGATTATCATTTGCATGGACCGATGTTGAACATTTTGAGCCCCTCTTGTTCTGTTACTGGTCTATGCATCTCAGGAGATTGTATCCCAGCCTCTTCAATCATTGTGTGTGATAATCCACAAGCCTATTTCTATCCCCTTTAGCAAACCCACTACCATCTAGTATTCTTCAATGTAGAGCATCCAAATTTGGTCCTGTACCCAAGTGTTTTCCATTCATAAAGGCATTGTAGTGGGCACTCTGAAGGACGCTCATTGTAAGATCTGCTACACAAGCATCATACAATGATATGTGTTTTGCATGTCCATGTGCTACTCTCATGCTATAATTTTTTGTCTCTGAAAGGTTCACTGTAGGAACAAATCCAAAGTGCTCTTCTTGCCGCAAGAACATTCCCCTGCACTAGTTGACTCTAACATCCCACCAAGCTAGCCACATATGCAATGTTGGTATCTCACCCTCCTTCACATGAATGGGGGACCAATACAAATTCAATGTCTGTTTGCACTGGTCTGTAGAAGTTAAAGTTATTGCCTCTCTCCAATTCTGACATAGAACTTTATGCTCCTCTTGAAATTGTGGCTTAATGCATCATTTTGTGTGCTCAACCATGCTCATCTCCCAATGGAAAACACAAGTTCTTTCTCTACCATCCATCACATTTTCAAGTCCACCATTGTAAACAATGCGGACAGCCAGCCAATTTGCTCCTGCTCCATCTACCATGAATCCACGGAATTGAGGTTTTTCAAAACCATTCTTCTCCATTGTATTGTTCAGTAGCTCCCAGAATTGAACCTGAGCATGGTTATCCTCCACCTTGAATTCACATATTGCTATAGTTAATAGTTCCCTTATGAATGGGTGATACACATGAGCACCCATTGTTGACCATCCCCTCACTCGATGCACATGGTCAAAATGAACCCATTTTGGTCCCAAGCTTCCACCACGCCACATGCGATTCACTAGATCAACTCCTGGCCAATGGTCGACATTTTGAAGATATGTGGTCATTGTTCATCTTACAATTGTTCAAGAAAAAGGATACTTTGGAGGTATGGATATATGCATCTCCTTTTTAAATCAAGTATCGAATCCATTCCACCATCCCCTCCTCTAGCCTCACTTCTTGCTCTCTACACCACTCTCTAAAGCCTCCTTCTCTGGGTCATTGGTGTAATGGTTTCAAGGACTTCTTTGAACATCAATCATCTAGCGCTCCAGAACAACCCCATCCTTTGCTAGCACCATATCACAAAGTCTTGTGCCACAGACACCTTGATATTTTTACAAGAGGACTTTCTATTCAACTTAGCACGCATTGAAACGAGATCCTCTACTTGCATTTCCTTTGCTCGACTTCTACCTTTTTCAACTGGATGGTCATGGAAACCCACATGCACTGCACATCTTGTCATCTTCACTGCATCTTCTTGAACTTCCCTTCCCGGGGGATTCACTCTTCATTAAAGGGGGACGTCACCTGCGTGCATGAACTTCAAGAAAACCCCCTATTTAAGATCCATGTAGGATGATAAAACACCCCTATTTAAGCTTATAAGATACCACCAAAATTCCATTATGTCCTCCCCTTTCCTTAAATCTACATTCTCTCTCAAGCATTTAGATTACACAATAAGCAAATTTAGGTTACTTTCCCTATAACTATTTAAAACCATACACAAAATCAAACTTGTTTGGACTAGTTACCCAAGGTAACCTATATTATGTCCCCCCTTCTTAAATATGACATGGTCCCCCTAGCTTAAATTCAATATTGGGGGAAAAAAAAGGGCCCCCATCCCTAATGTATAAGCTTATGCCTCATTTCAAAAAAAACCCCTATTGTACACTCACATGTACACTCACATGATATCATAAGTTTCCCCCTGTGAATTCCCCGGGCTTCCCTTCTTCCTTCTATGACTCTTCTTTGAGAATTGAGTTTTGCATGCCATGGGGAAAGCAATAATATATAATAGTAGTGCATAGGTAAACACACTCTAGTATTGCATCACAATGCTTGCACACAAGTGACCCTAAAGCTGGATCAATGGGATCAAGTAGAGGAGGCCTCCTAAGCTTTCCTTTCAACTGTGTATCATTTAGAAATTCCATTCATTCAAGGAAAGGACAATCCAAATTACAACATCTCAAATAACCTGAACATCTACTCATCCTCACAACATCATTGAAGTAGTCTTGTGAACATGTGGAATATTTTGTCCAAACATGGCCATCAGCATTCTATTCCATTCCAGACATTAGTGAACCCTTAGGCATAGGTGGAAGTTTGAAGACAATGTATCCATCATAAGTTAGAGGAAGCTCAATAACCTTCTCCACCCGAATTGCAGATTTGAGCACAACATGAAGAGAACTATTCAAAGGCATCCTCTCTATAAGAGAAACCACCCTAATCACCCCAAGATTCATAAAGTCACCATAATTACCTCTCTTATCAAGTATATGGACTCTTAAAGTTGATTGTTGGCTGCCACTAATCTTGAACCCTTTTTGACCATCCTCTAACTTCACCATTGGAAGCACAATGGCAAGCTCATCTATTCTGATTTCTTGATGCAGCTCAATGTCCTCATTCTCAATGTGAAAGTGTTCCTTAAGCTCCACCAATGAAACCTAAAGGAAAGGAGTGTCATAACAAATGGTCAATGATTCATGTTCTCCAAAGTGAATGAAAATTAAAAATGGCATGATTCAAATGCTAAAGCCAAGATGTAGCACTAGGCAACACCAACCGGAGAACAAGAGAACATTTAGCTACACAAAGGTTCCAGAGACAAGGAGGCAAAAGAAGAAATGGAATAGACGAGTTGGAGACCAAAGAGAATGGAGCAGAGAGAAGTGTTGAAAGAGACACTAAAAGGGATTACGAGAGAGAAGAGATAGAGCAAGTTTGTCTCTCTATGTGTTAAATGCAAATGGCTTGCTACTAAAAAGTTGGTAGAGTTGCCCCTATTAGCATCCAAGGTGGTCATTTAACTGTAAGTCTTTATTGAATAAAATTTGTTTGCTTGTTTAGAATATTGAAAATCATTGAACAAGATGCCAGCATGGAGATAGTAACTTGAATGATGCCTCCATGCATTTCATTCAGTAAGGGTGTACATTTAATATAAATGAATAAAGAGACAAGTAACTTTCAAATTTATATATGGGTATTGAAATTATATTTTACTAGCAATAGCTAGAGCGGAATAGAAACACATATTATTTGCATGACATTGGAGAAGCTCCAACTCATTGCAAAGTCTGATTTGAGATTAGAAAAGAAATACATGGAGGATATAAAACTAGAGGGGAGAAAGCATATGTTATGTGTTGCTAAGATCAAAGGAAACAAAGATGGAGAATAAGGGTGGAAAAAAAGGAGATGGACTATTTGACTTGGACATGGCTGCCCATAGGGTGGTTTATAGGTATGATTTCAATTCAAATCCAATGTTTACTTTTTATTTCTCTATGTTTATGCTATTGATTCATGTAATTACACAATCATTGATGGTTGTTCCACCTGATTTCTTGACCTTTTAATGGTTTGGGACATCCAAATTTTTTTTGTTTCTTGGTTGATATATCTCCCACTTAGCAACAGAGAAAACGATCTTTGACATTTCAAATTTGTGCAAGAGTTGGGTGGAGATGGTCATGCTGCATGCATGTATCCACCTAGAATGCACCATCTCTCTCAACGGGAATTAGCACATTGTCCCTGGTGGATACACTTCCCTAAAGGACAAGTACTAGTGTAGGAAAGAGACTTGTACAACACATGCTTCACAAAAAGCCAGTGAAGTAAGTAAGGACAAAGGTGGAGGGAAGCTCAAGGAGAGATAAGAAAGAGAAAGAGAAACAAGAACATGCTACAAAAAAAGGTAAGGAAGATACACTATGATTGTTTGTTGTTGTTTTCTTGAGTTCATTTTGACATTGCATTAATAAGTTTATGATTGTTCTCTTTCTAGATGAGGGACCATCTAGTCCTATGCATCATGAAATCAATCACACACAGAGTGCAGGTAAGGGTGTGGTGGTGTTCTACTTATGGAGTTGTTCTTTTATCACTAGTTTTGCTTGTAATTGATTTGCTTTTGCATATAGGTGGAGAAACAATCTCAAGAATTTTGAAGCAATATGTGTTCCATTGATCACAGTCACCTGACATTTCCTTGGCCCATGGCATCACACCTTTGTTTGCTTGTATAGTTGGTGATTACATTCCCATGGGCAAAGACTTTGCTGACTCTAAAAGAAATGATAAGTATGTTATTTTGCATGGGTTTTTCATTACAGTGGCTAGTCAAGATCAGGACTACAAGAGGATGGGTAAGAAGGTGAAGTGGGCTTCAAATTTTATATTGCTTGATTTTCCATCTGGCTATCCAATTAATGAGAGAGGACCGAATCCTACTTGGAATGTCTTACTCAAGGACCATGTGCGGCATGGGCTTGCAGTTGCATCAGCTTCTTTGTCAATAGTGGTTGGTTGGCATGCATATGTCCTTTGGCAGGTAAGGTACAATACCACAAGTGACATTAAACATTTTGTGTTTCCATTCTACTAGATTTAAATAAAAGTAATTGCTTGTAGGACAATGTATTGGTTGGATGGAACGGTTTGCATATGTCCAGGTCTTTGGAGGTTGTCAGATATGTGTGATCATTCATGACAAGCTTCCATATGGATTTTGTAGAGAACATGGTAAAAGTGTTAAGGTAAGCTACCATTCCATGCATTCTATGTTTGTCAGTTGTATTGAGTCCTTTTTTGTTCTCCTTTGGGGTCTTTGACAAATGTCTCCTCGTGAGTCCTGTGCATGCTATGTTTGGAAGGATAAGTCACCTTTTCTTTATAGTTTGTTTATGTGTGATTTGAAATTGCCTTCTTTCATGCTATAATGCTTGCTAGTTGAAGTCAATATATTGTATGGTTCCCAGATGCAATCTTCGGTATTAGCTCTCATACGTAGAGCAAAGAAGAATCCAACAGTTTTTGGGAGGAGAGCTTTCCACTTTTCCGACAACTATTGATTGATCCATGTGAAGATATCTAGACTCACTACACACCTCCCTCTGCAAGGAACAATCATGCCGATGTCTTCTCAGCTAGCACGAGGTGGACTAGAGAGGAGTAGTTTTTTTGTAGGTTGCATTATATCTCTTCTCTGTGTTCCTGGAGGGCTGGTTCTAGAGATGGGTTGTGGTACAGCCCCTCTTATGCATGCTTGTCACGCCTTTTTTTTCATTTGATTCAGACAGTGGTATTGTGGCTAGCATTGTTGAGCCACTTGTGGCAGATCATTCTGGAAAATGGATCAAGTCAGAGCATGATGGAAGAGAGTGTGGAGCCTGTCACAAATCCATTTGATGAGTAGTATGCTACTAACCCTGGGCTTTTTGCTATATATTTTGAATGTTAAAATTGAGGACTTGGAAAATGTTATTTAGCTCTTTATAATATGGTAGATAGTGAACATTTACAGGTGCCTTTGAATCAAGAAAGTACAAATTTTGATCGTTTGGATATTGTTTGTAAGGCCCTAATCTAGCCTTTTTTTTTTCTTTTTGTTGGTAGTGTTATGGATAAATTTGACCAAGCTAAAAGGCATAAATATGTGTGTGTGCTTGTATGTGTGGTGATAGTATAATAAAATATGGTGTGCATAACCCAGGGTTGAGGTGGCAGGGCATGACGATGTGCCACCCTTCCATGTAAGAGGACCCATAAGGTGTGTTGTACATAATCCATGGTAGTAATAATATAAAATGATCAGGTGGCATGGGTCCTCCATGTACCACCCCTCCACCTAGGCAGTCCCATGCCTACATTTAGTGAGATATGGCCCAAGGACCATGGGAGAAGTAATATAAAGTAGGTGGAGATGGATATTATATTGGATTATTCCCTCCATGTAGGATAGGCCTATGTTGGGGGGGTATAGAAAGTCCAAGAATGCAAGTTAAATAATGCAAAAGTAGGATGAGGTGGTGGTATTCCTTGTGCCAACCCTCCACTTGTCCTCCTAGATGTTTGAACATATTATAAAATTGAGAAGAGACCAAGGGAGTATCTTAGACTTGGGATATGGGGTTGATATGTGTGGAAAAATGAGGCCAAGGATTGTCACACACAATTGAGAGTGCATAACCACCTAACCCACATGGGAGACTTTTCCACACACACCAGGCATGTGGGAGGATGCATTTATTGGGAGAGACCCCCTCTCTTGGCTATAAAAGGAGGGGGCTATTCCTTGATGGGACATGCTCATTCTTGTAAAGCCACCTAGCTAGTACTTTGATTTCCCCCCCATCTTTCCAATAAAGCATGACTCTCTTCCCTTGATGTCTCCATCTCTACATTCCACGTCCCATCATGTACATGCTCCTCTTCCCCCTCTTCCTTCCCCCTTGTGCCATAGTCCCCCTCTTCATTCCCACCCCTCTTAATCCCTTTTCCTCACCTATGTTAATGCTTCTTCCCTCACATTCCCTTTTCCTCCATGGCCCTCGAGCGTCGCCATGCCTAGCGTCTAGCCTCATGCATTGATTTATTTTCTAGTTAATAGTATTGGTATAGCTAATGGGATTGAAATCTCCACAGCTAGTGGCATAAGTCATTACTCCTACGGCTAGGTGTAGTTCTGCAGCACCTTCGGTGTGTAGTTCTCTGTTGCTACACCTCCAATTTGCGTGTCTTTTGCTCGTAGTTCTCCATCTCTGTGGCTGCAAAACTTCTCAGTCTTTGCACCTTCCGCCTATGGTTCTTGCACATCTTTTGGGTTCTTGCACATCTTCTGTGTGACGACACGCATCTTCTGTGTGACGGGTTAAAGAAAATCCAAATGAGTATCTTGTGGCCTTCAAGCACCATTGTGTTTCTCTAAACTTTCTTACTGAAGATAGATGGCTATTAGTTCTTCCCACATTTCTAGAGGGTTTGGCTCAAGTGTGGTATGAGAAGCAAGTTGAAGACATTTGCCAAAGCTGGCCAAGGTTGACAGCAGTGATGATTAAGTATTTCGGCAAAGAAGAGGAGCCGGAGAATGTGTACCTGCAGGTGGCAAACTTGAAGCAGTCAGAAGGTGAGACGGCGTGTTGATATGTGGATCTAGAGACCATGCTCCTACACTGTCTAATTGACACGCAAGAGAACAAATGCCGAATTTTGAGCTAGAATGACTTAGCATGTGCTGGGCTACCTTGTAGCAGGAGTAAGTGACAAATTCCACCTCAAACTTAAATGGGAGAATCCAGAAACTATGGTGCTAGCACATGAGATTGCTCAAAAGTTTGATAAAGTTCAGTCTGGCCCTGTGTCAAAGAAGATGATTGTCCCTCTGCAACCCCCTCAATTCTTGCAACAACAACTTGGGGGGTCTAACTCAGGGGCATAACCCCACCCCTCATTAGGGATGTATCCACTGCCTCCACCTCAAATGTATGGTTCTCCCTTAGATGCTTACCCTCAACAAGGAGTATATCCTCAACCTCCACTTGGAAGATTTCCCCAGCCTCACCCATGAGCCCCCCTCCTTCCTACTAGTGACACCAAAAATTGATATTTTTAATTTGGCATTGGTATTGTTTTTCTCTATGTTTGATAAGAGTTTGAGTATCAAGTGATAGCCTAGTGGCTCTCACTTATTTCTATTTTCTATGATATTGTATGGGATTGAGAGGATGAGTGGAATGGCTCATTGTAAATACCATAGGTATGAATTATAAATACCTTGGTATGGGTTGAGAGTTATTTGTGTATTGGATATTATGGAGTTTTTAGAAAATAGGAAGAGTGAGTCATATAAAAAGGTGGGCTCATGTCCATGTGTTCCAATAATATAAGAGAGGCCACATGCCAAGCATGTGCAAGGCATGTGGAGGAGTGTGAAGTCAAGAGGAATCCTTCTAGAACTCCTATGTGGAATAAGGAGGATGTGGACATGTGGAAAAGAGAGGGTCCCTATGGGCTCCATGTGAGGAGACTCTTGACTTTCTCAATATTTTAAGAGTCTTGAGCATCTTGTGATGGGACACATGGCAAGAGTAGCCAAAAAGGACATGGATGGTGACATACGTGCTTATGTGATTGATGGGGAAAGGAATCTATAGGCAACAATTGTAAATGGGTGAAGGAGGGTAACAAAATCTCTATAAAAGGAGCCCTCCTCTCCCTTGTTCATCAATCTCTTCCACCATTAGGCCTCATGTTGCTGTAGCTCTAATCTCCCCAAGCCTCTTCCATGAGCCTTCTTTCCCTCTTGTAGATATTCTCTTATGTAGACTCTTGAGTCCATCTCTCTCTAGTTTATTCTCTCTCTATGAGTAGTCTTGGAGCTTCCGCTCCCTCTTGTATGTATGAAACCTCTTCTTCTCCCTTGTGTTTGTAGTGTTGGAGTGGATTCTCACTCTATTTGTAATGAAGGTCACTTCAAGTTCTCTCTCTCTTGAGTGTCTCTTCCCTTTTCTTTGTTTCAAAGCCTTAAAAGTTCTTTCTATTTGGCTGCTCACTGTGCACACATGGTCCATCTGTTTCCTGAGCCACCATGCAAACTTCTTCCCCTCTTCTAAGCGAAATCTATGAGGGGTGGATCGTTGATGAAGGTGGAGTCTTGATGGAGCATCCTGCTCAGGTGAAATTAGCATGGGTGGAGGGCAGTTTTCATGATAGTTTGACCCCCTACTGGCTCGCTAAGATTATGGCCTCTGATGATCCTTTCCTTCTCCCTATGCTTGATTACAACATCACTTGGGATGTTACCATCTTCATTCTCATCTGAGGGAGAAAAGTATGGTGTGGTATCTTGGCATAAATGCTTCTTTCTAATGTCCCATTCTCAATGATAAATATCTTTGTCAGTCAGTTCGAAAGTAGCAGGAAGTGAAGAGGTGTGTGAAGTTTATTACCCCCAACTTCATGTCACATCTTTTGGTGGAGACATCGGGTACGTTTGGTATTGGATTCATCCCACCTTACTAAATGGTCTTGGGTGTACTTGATTGCATGTTATGCCTAGAAGAGGCATGTGTTTTGATGAGATAAAGAAGATGCCCGGAAGAACTTCGTTAGAAGAGATTGCAACCCGTTTAAGAGAACTTGAAGATTGTGAAGGTGATGCTCAAGCTATTCGCACAGTGACCATGATCATATCCTTTATGTTTGCACTGTTGAATATGTTGGTGAATCGACAATGTTGACAGCAGGCACAATGATAGATTGGGGATTGTTCCATGTTTTGTTTGAGGATGCCAGCTTTTTGGATGATCCATGAAGGATCGGGTGGAGATTTTGCCTGATTTTCTTGAAGGTGTAGCCTTGAGTTGGCATGAGACCTTATCGGACTCTACCAAGTAGGACTAGGACCAAGTGGTGGCAACAATGAAGCAGAGATTTGGGGCAGTAGAGTCACCAAATGCTTTGATGTTGCAATTGGATCGGTTCTGTCAAGGAGAGGGTGAGTTGGTCTCTGTGTTGGCAATCCGATATGAAACTTTATGGACAAAGTATGAAAGGGCAGCTTTGCGAGTTGTGGCATCTGCATCATCAGCCCCTCAAAGTCTCTCAAGGATGGAGCACTTAAAGATGAGCAAATTTGTTATGGCTTTGGAGCCTCGTCTTTGCTCAAAAGTAATGAGTAAAGATCCAACAACATACGTGGAGGCACTTCGCATTGCGACCAAGAAAGAAGCTTCTCTAATGATCGAATCCTCTTTTGTGTCTTCAACAACTTCAACTTCTAAGGTGGAGGTAATGGGCACTCCTCAGGTACCAAAGTCCTCTGAGTTAGATCATAATATCTCCCAATTGATGGCAGAGTTTGCTGATTTGAAATTGCATTTGGTTAATGCACGACAACCTAGAGCACCAAAGAGTGAAGATAGGCCTCGAGATAGGAGTGGGGTCACTTGCTATGAATGTAATGAAAAAGGTCACTATCGCCCCGAGTATCCTAGATTGAGAAAGAAAGAAGAAAAACAAGTATCCTTGTTAGAAGCTTCTTTAGGGGATGAGGAAAGAGAGGTAATGATGGCTAAACAGGGGCGTGGTAAAGCAAAAGAAGAAGAAGAAATCAAGGAAGAAGTAGATGAGGAACATCAGGAAGAGGAACACCATAGTAAGAAAACGAAGGCATCTAGAAGGAGAATTAGCCAGTCAGACTTTCCTTTAGGACAAGGAATTAGAAGCTATGACTTGTTGTCCGACCTTAAAGAAAAGAAAGCTCATATCACCTTTGGTCAATTACTTGCTTTGTCTCCAAAACTACGGAAGGAATGGGGAAAACTAGCAAGCACAAGAGTATCAAAGAAGAAAAAGAAGAAAAGTGCCATTCCTATTGTTCAAAAGGTAAATATAGATGTTGGTGATGATGTACCTGTGGTTGATGTGATCATTGATGGTCAAGTGATTTCTAATGTGTACATTGATGGAGGTGCATCGATTAATGTCATGAGTAAGAAGACCATGATAGATGTTGATTTAAAATACTCTAGTACTACCTCTCCTTATCGCATCAAATTGGCTGACAACACTAGGGTTAAGACCTTGGGAGTTGTGAAGAATCTAGAAGTGGATGTATGTGGAATTTCTATGCCGACTACTTTTCAGGTGATCCCTACCAAGCCAGATGCACGTGCCTATCCATTGATTTTGGAAAGGCCTTGGCTACGCAAGGTGAAGGCTATTCAAAAGTGGGATATTGGAGAATTGATTTTGCAGGGAAATGATAAGAAGGTGCGCTACAACATCAGAAGCCGCAAAAAGGAAGTTGTCAAGGAGGATTCTTCAACATCAGAGAGTTCAAGCTCTGACTTAACCGATGAAGAAGAAGAGACAGGGTGTAGCTCCGAGGAGTCCAACTCAAAGGGTGAGGTGGAAGGAGTGGCCTTTGGTCTTTGTCTTGGTGCTGATCGGGATGAGTCAGAAAGGAATAAGGTGGTGGTACAAGAAGATCCTGTAGAGACACTTCATGTGGAGGATGTGGAGCACACTAAATGATGCCAATGCAATGAAGAGCTTCTTGGTGATTCTCTATCAGGTAGTGAGAAGCTCCAGTACTTAGATATGCTAGATGATTTTCCATGTCTCTTTGCAACAAGCTATTCACAGGTTTCTTGTGGAGCACAAGATTGAGTTGAAGCCAGAAAGCAAGCCAGTTGTTCAACGCTTAAGGCGATTGGGGGTGATCCAAGCTGAGGCACTAAAGAAAGAGGTAACACAACTACTTGAGGCGGGATTCATCTTTCCTGTTGATGATTCAGAATGGATATCTCCTGTAGTTGTCACACTAAAGAAAGGAAATAAGTGGCGAGTTTGTGTGGACTTTCATCCTTTGAATGCATGCACTAAGAGGGATCGTTTTCCTTTGCCATTCCAAGATGAAATACTAGACCAAGTAGCAGGGCATGAGATGTATTCTGTATGTGATGGGTATTCTGGGTACTTTCAAATTCGTATTCAGGAGGAAGATCAAAAGAAAGCATCATTTGTCACACCTTGGGGAGTTTTTGCTTACAGAGTGGTGCCTTTTGGGTTGACTGATGCGCCAGCTACATTTCAAAGGTTCATGAGTCAAGTCCTGGAGCCTTACTTGGGAAAGTTCATACAAGTGCTTTTGGATGATTTTTGCATTTATTCTCGGCACATAGATCACATGGAGAAGTTAAAGATGGCCTTAGCTAGGATTGATGGAGCAAAAGGGTGTCTAAATCCCAGCAAGTATCATTTGGCTCAAATAAAAGTAGTCTTGTTGGGGCATATTGTGTCTCAAGAAGGCCTGCAAATGGATCTTAACAAGGTTCAAGCAATCATGGCATTGCCAAGTCCTGAGAGAGTCACTGGTGTTCGTAGAATCATAGGAAAGAGCAAGTATTATCAATGCTTTTGTGATGATTTCACAGAGATAGTGCATCCCATGAACTTGTTGACAAGAAAAGGAGTTTCTTTCCAATGGGATGTGGAGCAACAAGAGTCTTTCTAGCAACTTAAGGAGGCCATGAGTAAGGGCCCAATATTGAAGCCCCCTAATTGGTCTCGAGACTTTTATGTAAATCCAAGTGTATCTTTACATTCAGTTGGTGCTGTATTGCTACAAAAAGGAGAGGCAGGTAGAATGCAACCCATCTATTATGCCAGCCGACAGCTTACAGATGTGGAAACAAGGTATGAAGAAATGGAGCAGCAAGCTCTCTCTTTGGTGTTTTCCATTAGAAAGTTTTGCTCCTATTTATTACTGTTGGAAAACTGAAAGGAAAGCAAAGAGTGGACACAAACTCAGAATACTTGCATTACTTGGTTGCTTGGAATGAAGAAGAGTGAGGTCCTTAAGTAGGCACCTCATACATGCTCACTGACATCACTGATGACTTCAGAGCTCCACAATCATCTCCTCAATCTGCTCCTAGATTCTCTCAATCATCCTATGCGGCTTTTCCACCACCTAACTGTGCTTGTGGGCACCTAACTGTGCCTCTAGCACTCACACATAGAAACATAAGGTGTGCCTGAGGCATACACCTTGAGATATCCCAACAAACCCCCCCTCAAGGAAATGCCTCAGGCTATGTCAAGGATACATCTAGTCTCATAGTTTCTCATGCCATCTCATGGTGGTCAAGGATAAATCTATGGCTAGGTTCTCATGCTAGCAAGGGTTCCCTTGGGTGTAAGGTAAACAAAAAAGGATACAAAAAAACCTTCCAATGGTTATCTCCCCTGCATGTACATGCACACAATGTCTGCAGGAGGTACCATGGAGCAAAACATACCCATGGCCTACATCATAAGGTGACCAGAGGTGTTTACAAAACACACAAAACACAATAGTTTATTTCATTCATTTTGGAGGACTATCCAGGGTGAGTACCTTGACATAAAAAAAGAGATCTGGAGCATACATAGAGATGATTAAAATGCATAATCTTCATGGGATGCCTCATCTTGTGGAGGCTCAACTGTAAGTAGATTTGCATTTTCTTTCTTTGCTTTGGCTCTGCAAAACTTCTCATTATGGTTGTTCTTGCCACAGTGCTTGCATGGATTAATTTTGAAGCAGTCCTTTGAAAGGTGATTTGTCTTTCCACAGTGATTGCAAGGAGAATACTTGCCCTTCTGGAATTTCATAACATAAGCAGTGTCATTGCCTTTCCTTAACTCCATATGTCTTTCTTCTTCTTGGAGAGCTGAGATAATGCCTTCAAGGTTTGGATTGGGAAGATTCTTCAAAGTGCTTACAATGTGATCAAAGCTTTCAGGCATACTCTTAAGTAGTACTGCCATAGCATCATCAGGGGTGATAGGAGAGTTGATAGAAGCTAATTGAGTCATAAGACTCCGCATATAGTTGACATGAGCTGCTAAAGTAGTACCACTAGTCATCTTCAATTCAAAGAAAGAGATTTTAAGTGATAGTTTAGAGATGTGAGAGCTTGCACCAAAAATCATGTCTAGCTTTTGCCAAGCTTCCGAAGGAGACTCCAAGTCAGAGATATGGTGTATATAATCATCACCTAGAGCAAGAGCAATTATACCATATGCTTTTTCTTCTCTAGCTGGACCCCTTGCCGGTCGTGTCGGTGTTGAGGATTCTCCAGCATTGGAGGCTGTAGAAGAAGCAGTAGGAGTAGGTTTGACAAGTCCCCATAAGTTCTCCCTCATCAATGCAAATTTCACCTTCATTTGCCATGTATGGAAGCCCTTTCCATTGAACTTCTCAAGATTAAATATGGTAGCCATGAGAGGGTCTAACCCAGATATTGGGCAGTGTCTATCTCTCTTACAAGGCAAAAATAACTGAAAGACTTCCAAAATATGAGCACTTGATGTAGCAAAGAGTAGTGACCAGATTTCAAACAATGATGCTTCTTCTTACATGCTTCATAGAAGTGGGTGAAATAAACACTTTTCCAATCAAAACCAGGTCTAGCAAGTCAAAACAAAACTGAAGCAACACTTGTACTGAAGTTATTGAAAACTTCAAAAGACCAGAAATGCTAGAGTAGCATTTTATGTAGCATCATCTTCAAAAGCTTGTCAAAACTGTCAAAACTAGAGAGCTGAACTTGGAGGGCTTATAGCTCACTCTTCAAAGCAAAAGAAAGGGGGCTTTCTAAGGAAAAAGAAAGCTGGTATACCACAGTAGATCCTTTGGGAAGAAGAGGCAAAAAAACGCATCAGGTCGCCTTCTCTTCCTTCAACAAAGTCGACTGGTTTTTCTCGGTTTTCTCCTTCAATATGCAGCCATTGCTGCTCAGATTTCAGCACAAGGTAGCCCAAGGATGGAGAAGCTTCCCCTGAAAGGAATTAGAGAAAGAAGGAGCAGGCGCAGAGAAAATGCAATAAGAGAAATCGACGAAAATCGTACAATGGCAACCAGTAGAGGTGGAGATACTTCAATTCCTTGCAGCCAGAAATTTGCCCCAACAAGGTGGATCT
Organism: Dipteris shenzhenensis; assembly: GCF_047967505.1. Classification (NCBI taxonomy): domain Eukaryota; kingdom Viridiplantae; phylum Streptophyta; class Polypodiopsida; order Gleicheniales; family Dipteridaceae; genus Dipteris; species Dipteris shenzhenensis. The sequence goes on along the minus strand of NC_141608.1, from coordinate 31,310,300 downwards.
CCAGCTAGAATGGCATGGGAAATGGCTGAGAACCGGAGGAGAACAGGCTTAAGCAAATTTTGGGAAGAAGAGGGAGAGATGGTGAAGAAGAAGAAGAGGAAGAAGATGATGATGTGGCAGAAATGGGCTCAAGGAGGATCAAATGGCTCTGATACCATGTTGGAAAACTGAAAGGAAAGCAAAGAGTGGACACAAACTCAGAATACTTGCATTACTTGGTTGCTTGGAATGAAGAAGAGTGAGGTCCTTAAGTAGGCACCTCATACATGCTCACTGACATCACTGATGACTTCAAAGCTCCACAATCATCTCCTCAATCTGCTCCTAGATTCTCTCAATCATCCTATGTGGCTTTTCCACCACCTAACTGTGCTTGTGGGCACCTAAAGGTGCCTCTACCACTCACACATAGAAACATAAGGTGTGCCTGAGGCATACACCTTGAGATATCCCAACAATTACCTGGACCATTTTTCTTCCTTACCTCTCAGTCTGTATTAGCATATCTAGTTCGCAAGCCTAATCCTGGAGAGAGATTTGCAAAATGGTTGTCAGAGCTTCAAGAGTTCTCTTTCTCTTTTGTCACTGAAAATACCACTAGGTCCACTATGGCAGATTTGCTCACAGGACGGGAGGATCTAGGAGAAGAAAAGAAATGTAAGGAGAACATTAAAGATGAAAGGGATACACCACCAACAGCTTTTGTTTTGTATTTTGATGGGGCTTTTAGTCCTTCATGCCAACAAGGAGCCGAGGGGATAGTCTTGAAGAATCCTAAAGGTCAAGAGGTATGGGCAAGAGGACAAGAGCTTCCAGGTATCACAACTAACAATGCAGCTGAGTATAATGCTTTGATTCTTGGTTTGGAGGGTTGTCTTCAAAGTCAAGTTAAAGAATTGGAAGTAAGAGGAGATTCTCAGCTTATTATAAAGCAAATGCAAGGGCATTACAAGACAAGAAGTCCTCATTTGAAGGAGCTTAATCAAAAGGCTATGGCACTATGTAGTCAGTTTGATTTTTGCAAGTTTGTTCATATAAACACAAAAAGAAAATCAAAGGGTAGATGAGTTAGCTACTCAAGCCATTGTAGTACAAGACCAGGGGGTGGTTTCTTTGGTAGACACTGGATGGCCAGAACTACAAGATGTTCAGCAATATGTGGAGGAAGGCATGTTTCCTTGAGGTTTAACTCCACAACAGAAGCAAAGATTGGTAAGGAAGGCTTGTCCCTATACTATTGTTGATGACATTCTTTATAAATTGGGAAAATATAAGGTGCTCCGTCGGGTGGTCCATCCCATGGAGACTAGGAGAATCCTAGAAATGTGTCATGAATGCTCTGGTCATTTTGCTTCAACAAGCACAGCTAGGAGAATTCTTAATGCAAGATACTTTTGGCCATGCCTCCATAAGGATGTATATGAATGGTGTCAAAGTTGTAAAGTATGCCAAAAGTTTGGAAGGCGACAGTTGATTCCTGGGCCCTTGAAGCCTATTCCAGCATATGGACCATTTGAGAGGTGGGGGTTGGACTTTGTGGGACCACTCCCTCTCTCATCTCAAGGCAAACATTATTTATTGGTGGCCACAGATTATGTGACTCGATGGACAGAGGCCAAGGCCATAGTCAATAGCAAGGCAAGCACAGTTGCAAAATTTCTCTTTGATCAAATTTGTTCACGCTTTGGTTGTCCTTTGGAAATTCTCACTGATGGAGGAACTTCTTTTAGAAATGAACTAATTGAAGATGTGGTGCATAAGCTAAAGATAAATCATAGCATGACACGCCATACTATCCCCAATGTAATGGCTTGGTTGAGAAAACAAATGGATTGTTGTGCAATTTAATGGGAAAGCTTGTTGACACCAAGAAAACGCATTGGGATAGGCACTTGGCAGAAGTTTTATGGGCTTACAGAACCACACACAAGCTAGCTATTGGGTTTACACCATTCCAACTAGTGTATGGAATAGAAGCCATTTTACCCATTGAATTGGAGATACATAGTCTTCGCATAGCTGTTGCAAGAATAGAAGGACAGGAGGATGCCTATGCTCAATTCTTGGTACAGCTAGAAGCCTTGGATGAATGCAAATTACAGGCGTTACAAAACTTGGAATCTTCTCAAAAAAGGCGCAAGGCCCGTTTTGACACCAAATTACGCAAGAATAAAGATATTGCAGAAGGAGATTTGGTAATGAGATTTGATAGCCGTCTAGACAAGCGGCTAGAGAAAAAGTTTATCGGTCGATGGGAGGAACCATATCGAGTCAAAAAGAAGTTCACGAATGGAACCTATCAGCTTCAGGAGGTTGATGGCATGGTGATACCCGGATGCACCGATGAGTATTGCCTTAAATTCTTCTATGCTCGACCACCTTGAGGGCCAGCAGACTCTCTTTGTACAAGAGAGGATCTGCTGGGGGGGGAAAGATGTGATGCCAAAATTTGATATTTTTAATTTGGCATTGGTATTGTTTTTCTCTATGTTTGATAAGAGTTTGAGTATCAAGTGATAGCCTAGTGGCTCTCACTTATTTCTATTTTCTATGATATTGTATGGGATTGAGAGGATGAGTGGAATGGCTCATTGTAAATACCATAGGTATGAATTATAAATACCTTGGTATGGGGTGAGAGTTATTTGTGTATTGGATATTATGGAGTTTTTAGAAAATAGGAAGAGTGAGTCATATAAAGAGGTGGGCTCATGTCCATGTGTTCCAATAATATAAGAGAGGCCACATGCCAAGTGTGTGGAAGGCATGTGGAGGAGTGTGAAGTCAAGAGGAATCCTTCTAGAACTCCTATGTGGAATAAGGAGGATGTGGACATGTGGAAAAGAGAGGGTCCCTATGGGCTCCATGTGAGGAGACTCTTGACTTTCTCAATATTTTAAGAGTCTTGAGCATCTTGTGATGGGACACATGGCAAGAGTAGCCAAAAAGGACATGGATGGTGACATATGTGCTTATGTGATTGATGGGAAAAGGAATCTATAGGCAGCAATTGTAAATGGGTGAAGGAGGGTAACAAAATCTCTATAAAAGGAGCCCTCCTCTCCCCCATTCATCAATCTCTTCCACCATTAGGCCTCATGTTGCTGTAGCTCTAGTCTCCCCAAGCCTCTTCCATGAGCCTTCTTTCCCTCTTGTAGATATTCTCTTATGTAGACTCTTGAGTCCATCTCTCTCTAGTTTATTCTCTCTCTATGAGTAGTCTTGGAGCTTCCGCTCCCTCTTGTATGTATGAAACCTCTTCTTCTCCCTTGTGTTTGTAGTGTTGGAGTGGATTCTCACTCTATTTGTAATGAAGGTCACTTCAGGTTCTCTCTCTCTTGAGTGTCTCTTCCCCTTTCTTTCTTTCAAGGCCTTAAAAGTTCTTTCTATTCGGCTGCTCACTGTGCACACATGGTCCATCTGTTTCCTGAGCCACCATGCAAACTTCTTTCCCTCTTCTAGGCAAAATCTATGAGGGGTGGATCATTGATGAAGGTGGAGTCTTGAGGGAGCATCCTGCTCAGGCAAAATTAGCATGGGTGGAGGGCAGTTTTCATGACACTTTGACCCCCTACTGGCTCACTGAGATTATGGCCTCTACTGATCCTTTCCTTCTCCCTATGCTTAATTACAACATCACTTGGGATGTTACCATCTTCATTCTCATCTGAGGGAGGAAAGTATGGTGTGGTATCTTGGCATAAAAGCTTCTTTCTAATGTCCCATTCTCAATGATAAATATCTTTGTCAGTCAGTTCGAAAGCAGCAGGAAGTGAAGAGGTGCGTGAAGTTGATTACCCCCAACTTCATGTCACACTACTCCGTCGGCCCCTCCTACTAAAGAACTTGGAGACAATGACCTAGCCAAGGCCCTGAATGATCTTTGACTTGAGATGCTGGGCATCAGAAATCAAGCCAATTGCCCTCTAAGAGAATGTGCCAATGTTGTGTGCTACGAGTGCCACTATAAGGGTCATCATCGCACAGAATGTCCCAATATTCCAAGGGTGAATCTTCTAAGTGAATCAAGCACTGAGGATTTTGACATAGAGATCCTTGACCTCGGGAAAACAAGTCGTACCACCTCGGAGCCCTCTCCAAACCGGACAAGCATGCTTTGTCTTTGGTATTCTGCATTGAGAAATTTAAGCATTATGTGGCTGGAAAGTCCTTCATCATAATCTGTAGCAATGGTCTTGCAAAGTAGGTTCTTCAATCACCAAATCCCATGGGCCGGTTGGCCAAATGGTTGGCAGTTTTACAAGAATATGATTTTTCTTTTAAAATTGTAAAAGGGGGTTGTTCCAACTTGAAAAATACTTTGATTGATTTAGAGGAGTGCCTCGATGTAACCCTTGTAACGGCCATAGAAGTTGGGGATCCATGGTATGGTGGTATCGATAGATTTCTGACCACTTTCTCCTTTCCTCCAGAAAGTACTAACTATGAGAGAAAGAAGATCCATAGAGATAGTAGGCGCTACACTCTCTTTGATGGGGTGTTGTACCATCAAGGCATGGATGGGGTACTAAGACGGGCCATTGATGCATATGTACCTAAGGTATTAAAGCATTATCATGATGGATTTTGTGGAGGCCACTATGCCGATGAAAGAAGATTTTACATGCTTGGTACTATTGGCCGACCTTGTTCAAGGATGTCACCATGTATTGCAAAACTTGTGAACCATGCCAATTCTTTGGTAGGAATTATTTGCGTCTTGGACAACATCACTCGGTGATGTCCATCCATCCGTTTCAAAAGTGGGAAATAGATTTTGTTGGGCCCCTACCCATGACTGCTTGCAAAAAGAAGTATCTTTTGGTAGCCACTCAGTATGTCACTAAGTGGGCTGAAGCTATTGCCCTCCCTGCTACAAACGGTAAGGCAGTTTCAAATTTCATATTTGAACATATCTACACAAGGTTTGGGACACCCATGGAAATAGTATTTGACCATGGGAGTCTGTTCTTAAATGAAGTAGTGGAGTTGCTCATGGATCGCATGGGTATTGATCATCACACTTCTAGCATCTATCATCCAGCATCTATGGGACAAACAGAGCAGACCAACGGCCTCCTTTGTAAAACCATGGGGAAAATGGCCACAGTGAATAGGAGCCCGTGGGATCAGAAGGTCACCAAAGCCGTGGGCTTACAATATCACCCATAAAACATCCACAAGTCACACTCCTTTTGAGTTGGTGTACAGTACTGAGGCAGTTTTGCCACTAGAGATAGAGATTCCGGCCTTGAGATTAGGACAAGAACAGAGAATGACAGAAGATGAACATGTAGAGGCCAGGTTGGTACAACTTGAGAAGCTAGATGAAACCCGACGCCTTGCACCCATCAAATAGAGATCCAAAAAGCCTGCATGGATGCTAAGATTCGCAAGGGATGGGAAAGACACTTTGCTGAGGGGGATGTTGTGCTATGCTTTGATAATAGATTGGACCACTAGATGCATAAAAAGTTCCTTCCACTGTGGACCGGTCCATACACAGTCATCAAGGAACATAGCAATGGGTCTGTACAAGTATAGGAGCTGCATGAGCCATATGGCAAGAAGGTGATCAACAAGCATTATCTCAAACCCTTCTTTGTTCGTGATGGTCCCAGGCATGGAAATGCTGTGCATTCCCTTCCTGGGGGGGGAACTATTATGGATAAATTTGACCAAAGTAAAAGGCATAAATATGTGTGTGTGCCTATATGTGTGGCAATAGTATAATAAAATATGGTGTGCATAAGGCCCAGGGTTGAGGTGGTAAGGCATGCCCATGTGCCACCCTTCCACATAAGAGGAGCCATAAGGTGTGTTGTACATAATCCATGGTAGTAATAATATAAAATGATAAGGTGGCATGGGTCCTCCATGTACCACCCCTCCACCTAGGCAGCCCCACACCTACATTTAGTGAGATATGACCCAAGGACCATGGGAGAAGTAATATAAAATAGGTGGAGATGGATATTATATTGGATTATTCCCTCCATGTAGGATAGGCCCATGTGGGGTGGGGTATGGAAAGTCCAAGAATGCAAGTTAAATAATGGGAAAGTAGGATGAGGTGGCAAGATTCCTTGTGCCAACCCTCCACTTGTCATGTTGACAGTCTTTGAAGAAGTTTCATATGGTAGATTGCAAGATTGCAGCCACTCCCATGGAACAGAGTTTGAAACTTACAAAAGATTCAAAAAAGCCTACAATCAATGACAGGTACTATCAGCAACTCATCAGATCTCTTATATATCTGACTGTCAGATGACTAGATATTTGTTATGCAATAAGCTCACTAGCATAGTTTATGGAAAATCAAAAATAGTCTCACTAGAATGCAGCCAAAAGAGTCTTGAGATACATCAAAGGTACAAGATAGTTTGGAATAGAATATAGAGGAAGTCATCGAAGGAGGTTGCATGGATACTATGACAGTGACTATGCTAGTGGAGATCATGAGACTAGGAGATCCACACTGGGATATGCATTTTTCCTTGGTCAAGCTGCTATATCATGGTTTTCAAACAAATAGCCAAGTATTTCTTTGTCTTCAATAGAAGCAGAAGATAGGGTACTCTCAACAGGTGCATGTCTTCAATAGAAGCTATATGGCTTAGAAGACTATTGTCAGAAACAAATTACTTTGTTGAATCAAAGCCAAGAATCAAAGCCAATAGCAATTTACTGTGATAATCAATCGGCTCAAACATTGGCTAAGAATCTAGTACATCACTCTAGGACAAAGCACATTGATGTCAAAGAGCACTCCATGAGAGAAAGTGTTACTTGGTGTGACATCACACTGCAGCATTGTGATAGCAAAGAGAATGTTGCATACATCTTTACGAAACCAGTTTGGCAAAGAGCTTTTTGAGAAGCATCAACAGGCTCTTGGTTTGACGCAAAGGAAGGACATTCCCATTAAAGGGGTGTGATGGAATGTAATGTTCAATCCTTCTACGATTCCCCAGAATCATCATCTTGAGGGAAGGCCTATGTCATGATGTTGATCTTGAGGGAAGGTGTTGAGGAACCATCTCAACATCATATGTTTGCTATGTGCATAACACTAACCCAATAGAGTGCAATAAAGGAAAGGGTTTGTATATATTCTACATTTCAACTAAATCTATTGTACAGTTAGTCATTTGTGGTGTGCTCTCTAGTTGTGTGCCCTCTCTCCTCATCTCCACTCTTCTCCTCTCCTCTCTCTATTTTTGTTCAAGATTTTCAGGAGAGGACAAAAAAGGACCAGTTTTTGAATGCTAAAGTGGTCCAAGAGGAAATACTAAGTCCAAATGAAATGCATACAAAACTTTCCATTGTAAAGGGTTTGACATACACAGTGACAATATTAGAGTTTCACACTATTCCACTAAGGACATCATGCAATAAGATGCAAAGAAAGGGATGTATGCAACAAGATGCAAAGAAAGGGATGCATATTCCATGTAAATAGACCTACTTTATTTTCATTGGTGGTTTGGGATTGAGTGATAAAGTGCATGACCTTATGCATCACGTAGCTCTTACAAAGGTTGAGTTATTGCAAGCAGTAATTTCTCGTAGAAACCAACCAAGTATTGGCCACCCAATTGATTAAAATTTTTAGACTGCATAGGTTCATGTTGGACCAACATAATGTATTCAGGATAGATATTAGGATGCATTAACTTATTTTTAGAGAATCTTTAAAAAAAAAACTAGTTTTTATATATCTATAATGTAATTTTGGGAGCATATAGATGTGGCAAAGTGTCCATAGTTAAAAATCAAGTTTGAACTTTGATATTGGGTATACCATTTAATGATCTTTGCTTCTACAAGTGTATCGATTTCTTTATATTAAAGAATCATGCATACATGCCATTTTAGATAAGTGAATGAGAGATATCTATATTTGGAACATAAATGACTTGAAAAAATGAATTGATTTATACTTATTCCCAATGACTTAGATGCTCAAGTGATTTCAAATTTTCAATCTTTAAGAGACTATTGCTGTTTAAATGTAGAAATAAGTGCTCCATTTTGTATCCTTGAAGTTTTTGACATTCAAAATATCACGAGCAAGACATTGACCATAAATATCACTAGAAAGACATTGACCATAAATAAGGTAGAGAGGGCTATATTTATAGACACTTAAAAATAAATAAATTTAACTAGGGATATATCTACAATTGATTTGTATATATTCCCATTGATCTAGGTGCTTCTTTGGGTTTGAATTTTTAATCTATAAGAAAAGCTTGTTGTTTGTATGTAAGAACAATAATTATCCATATATAATGGGTAAGACATGAACTATTAAAGTAAGCATTGCATGCTACTTTTTCAATGTAAATCATTGCACTAAAATGTAAAAATCAGCATAAGTCTTCACTCAAACCACCACCATGCTCGAACCTAGTTCCTCAAATTCTAGTAATCCTCCATTCCTAGTGCTCCATGAGGAGTTGGAGTTTGACTCCCACTAGATGTTGCACAAGATGGCTACTGTGCTCAAGTCATGGAAAGGCTAAATCCAAAAAAAAGAAAAGAAAGGGGAGTCAAAGCCTACTTTGGTCCACCAAGAGTATTGGAAAATTATAAATAAATAATTAAAGGATCCTAATAAGTATGATAAAAAAAGTAGGTGAAGCTACAGGAAGAGTAAAGTGCACTAATCCCACATGGGCTCGGGTGACAAGGCCTGATTTTATCATTTTTAATAAATACTTGTTGTTTCACTTCTTTTAGTAAGTAAGAATGTAGCATGTAATTCATTGAAACTAACATGTATACTTTGTAATGTTAGGATGAAAATAAGCAGATAATACATAGATGAGTACTAATGATGAGTACTCATATGCATACAAGAATGATACACAAGGTCTCTTTGACTTACTCATCTTGCAAAGAGCAGGCAATTTGTGCCCTTACTTAATGTAAGACCTTAGTACACCAATTTATTTTCAAATGTAAAAATTGAACAATTATAAGGTATACTAACATCTTACATATATGCTTGTTGAATAGGAGGATGGATATGAATACTTGGTGCAAGCCCCACAAGTGGACCTAGAAGGTGGAGAAGTGAGTGGAGGGGGAGGTGATGGGAGTGAAGATGAAGTAATGGAAGAGGACGAGGAGGAGTATGGGAGCAATGAGTCCAACTAGAAGCTTGTACATAGGATGTAGATATGAGTAAGCTAGAGTAGGAAGATTTTTGCACTCAAACAATGTAATAGGAAATTTTATAGCCAAACAATGTAAACCATATAAAATGGCCACTACAGTGTAATATAGAACTTCATAGACAAGGGCAGATTAGGGCTTAATTGTAAGAAAATAGTATGCAGCGGAAGATAACAACAAAACGCAAGTACACGATGGAAAGCTGGAGAGAATACAAAAATTCTGATATACCAAACTGCTGATACAACTGATGGTTGGCTGTCCACCCGTGCGCTCTACAGACAGAGCTTCGATGGTGATCTAGACAGATGCTGGATGGAGGACTATGAGCGTGAAGAACTGGTGATCTGATGATAGGGGGTGGCCACTTATATAGTGAAAGTGGTTGACGGTCGGCCTTGTAATAGGCAGTCGGCCTAATAGACAGTCGGCCTGGAAGACCACCGACCCTTCAAAAAACATGCCGTCGGGCAGATGAAGGATCGCGCATAGGTCATACCGTCGGGCTTGGGGCTACCGACAGCCCCCGGACCCTGCCGCTGGGGGCTTTGCCCCCAGACCCCCACCGGGGGCCTGCGCCCCCCGGACCCCCTGCTATCGGGGGGGCTATCGCCCCCCCGAACCCCCCCTTTGTGCAGACGGGTATCTACTCTTGGCTCCTAAGCCGTCTCATAACCATCTGGTCTACTCTAAGACCCCTTCCAGTGTCTAAACTGGGGATCCCTCCCAATATCTGATACCCATCATGGCTTCTCCTCATATGGGGGCCTTACAACATTGGGTACACAGAATATTGGTGGGTTACATGAGAGGTGGACATTTGAGCTAACTCTAACACCCCCCCTCAATGTTCACCCGAAGATGAACTACGTGTTCGGACCAATGCCGAGTCGATGTAGATGCCGCAACAATAAATCACTCCCAAGAGCCTTCGTGAAGATGTCTGCGCAATTGTCCTCTGTGGGACAATACTCCAGCTCTATGACTCCATCCTCGATGAGCTCTCGTACGTAGTGATACTGGATCTCTATGTGCTTTGTACGAGCATGGAACACAGGATTCTTTGCAATGGCCATGCAACTCTGATTGTCGCATTTCAGAACCGTCGCATCTTCGATTGGAACTCCTATGTCTTGCAGGATCCTCCTTAGCCAAACTGCTTCACAAGCAGCAATGCATGCTGCCTTGTACTCAGCTTCCATCGAAGATAGTGCCACTGTTGGTTGCTTCTTGCTAATCCAAGAGAACACTCCTGAACCAAGTGAGAAACAATATCCAGAAACTGACTTTCTAGAATCACAATCTCCCGCCCAATCTGAGTCACAGTAACCCGCCAAGGTCTTCCCTGCTCTGTAGGTAATGCCATACTCTAGTGTACCTTTCACGTACTTTAGCACACGCATCCCTGCTTTCCAATGGTTCTCTCGAGGTTGATTTGAGAACCTACTAAGTACACCAACTGCAAAGCTGATATCAGGTCTAGTGTTGCACAGAAAAATGAGACTCCCCACAAGTTTCCTATACTCCTTGATGTCGACAAGTGGTGATGCATCCTCCACTGAGAGCTTACCATTCACCTCCATGGGAGAGACCACGTCCTTACACTCGGTCATACCGAATGCCTTCAAGATCTCGCGAGCATATCTCTGCTGAGAGATGAAAATCCTGCCAGGTTTTTGCCAAACCTCAATGCCGAGGCAAAAGTGCATGAGCCCCAAATCTGTCATCTTGTTACCAGTTCAAGTGATTCTGTTTTGGCTCTGATACCATGTAAGAAAATAGTATGCAGCGGAAGATAACAACAAAACGCAAGTACACGATGGAAAGCTGGAGAGAATACAAAAATTCTGATATACCAAACTGCTGATACAACTGATGGTTGGCTGTCCACCCGTGCGCTCTACAGACAGAGCTTCGATGGTGATCTAGACAGATGCTGGACGGAGGACTATGAGCGTGAAGAACTGGTGATCTGATGATAGGGGGTGGCCACTTATATAGTGAAAGTGGTTGACGGTCGGCCCTGTAATAGGCAGTCGGCCTAATAGACAGTCGGCCTAGAAGACCACCGACCCTTCAGAAAACATGCCGTCGGGCAGATGAAGGATCGCGCATAGGTCATACCGTCAGGCCTGGGGCTACCGACAGCCCCCGGACCCTGCCGCTGGGGGCTTTGCCCCCAGACCCCCACCGGGGGCCTGCGCCCCCCGGACCCCCTGCTATCGGGGGGGCTATCGCCCCCCCGAACCCCCCCTTTGTGCAGACGGGTATCTACTCTTGGCTCCTAAGCCGTCTCATAACCATCTGGTCTACTCTAAGACCCCTTCCAGTGTCTAAACTGGGGATCCCTCCCAATATCTGATACCCATCATGGCTTCTCCTCATATGGGGGCCTTACAACATTGGGTACACAGAATATTGGTGGGTTACATGAGAGGTGGACATTTGAGCTAACTCTAACATTAATCCACCATAATTTTTTTTCCAAAAACATAAATGTCGATATTTTCGTCGATAAGGCTTTGACATTTTTCACTAGTGTCAATATTAGCCTCAAAATAAGTGTCAAAAATAGCTACTGGAAAAATATCCTAACTATAAAAAAAACATTGATATTGACACTACTATTTCCATTGAAATAGTAGTGATCGATGGAAATATCAACATTATTTCTGACGTTGTTTTCTACGCTTTCTTATTGATGATAATATAAATGGAAATTGCAATGCTTTCTAGAGTCAGAAAAAAATGTCCCAATGTAGTTTTTGTCAAAAGAAGCATTGATAATGGACTCAGTGTTTGTAGTGAGCATTGACTCCACCTTCAAGTTTAACATGAAGAATATTGGAGAAATCCATGATTTTGTTTGGATGAAATATGAAGTTTGATCACATAGGCATCAAACTCTCTCAGGACAAGTACACTTAGAGGGTACTTAAGCAGTATCCCCTACTCCCATTGAATGCAATCTCAAATTGTGAGCACTTGACAATTCTTCACCTTAGGACCCTCTTCTATATAGATAAATCATTAGCACCCTTATTGACTTGACTATCACTAGGCCCGATATCTCGTATGTAGTTGGTGTGCTCAATTAGTTCATGTAGACGTGGGGCAAAAGCCCAAGAAGAAATGACTTCACTACATGAAAGAAAGTACTTAGATACCTCCACAATGAATGGGTTTATGGACTACACTATGTCAAGACATTGGACTTATATTTCCACCATGGATATGATGATGCTGATTGGGCAGGAAGTGCAAATGACCAAAGATCCACTACTGGATATAATTTCCAGCCTTGGCTCTGCAATTTTGTCATGGCAAACTAATAGTTGCCTTGCCTTCCATAGTTTGAAGGTGTGGGACAAGTTTAAAATTTGGTGTTCAAGAAAATAATGATGTATCTCGCATTAAGGTCCATGCAACTCGTAGTAATGTTTGTCAATTTGATCCCACATGTTACAAACATGTGAGAATGATATCCATAGGAGATGACACCATGGCAACTAGGGGCTCACAAACCTTGACTATCATAATTGTAGCAATGCTCCAAATTATAAATGCTTTTTCCATATTAATGTGAATAAGATACAACAAGATAAGACTAGGAGTAGAACTACCTTGAAGAATTTCCTTAGATGCAAGAAGTAATAGGATCAAACACACAGGGATTACAAGAGACAAGGATATGCAAGGGTATAAGGATAGATAGGGATACAAGGATAGGCAAGGATAATACAAGGATAGGCAAGGATAATACAAGGATAGGCAAGGACATATAGAGATAGTACAAGGATAGGTGGGGACACAAGGTTAGGTGGGCATAAAGAAACAAGTGTGGAGATAGGGACCGGTGGCTAGTTAGGCAAAGATGGCTTCAGATGAGACTAGGGTAGATGTGTTAAAAAGTGGGACATTTGGTACAACAAGGAAGATGGTAGTATCATCTCACATTATCAACTTGAACACTAGTTTGGTAAGTCCATGATATAAAAGTATTCTTTTTAGAGTTCCAAGTTTGTTTTTTAGTGGTTTGAATCAATATCTAAATTTGTAAGTATCATTCAAAACATATATAATTGTTGACTTGTTCAAGAACATGGGAAAAATACTTCTATACACAAAAAGCTATGATAATGCCTCCATTTTCTTTGCAACAATTGTGTGGTTGTTTTTTGGACCCATACACGTTGTTGGATGAACAAATTCAAGCATATAGCTGTTGAAACACTGAAAGGAGAGAGTAGAGTTGACACAAAATCAGAATACTTGCATATAGAATGAAGAAAAGAGAGGTCCTTAAGTAGGCACCTCATACAAGGTCACTGACATCACTGATGACCTCAAAGCTCCTCAATCATCTCCTCAATCTGCTCCTAGATTCACTCAATCATCCTATGTGGCTTTTCCACCACCTAACTGTGCTTGTGGGCACCTAACTGTGCCTCTAGCACTCACATATAGAAACATAAGGTGTGCCTGAGGCATACACCTTGAGATATCCCAACAAACCCCCCCTCAAGGAAATGCCTCAGGCTATGTCAAGGATACATCTAGTCTCATAGTTTCTCATGCCATCTCATGGTGGTCAAGGATAAATCTATGGCTAGGTTCTCATGCTAGCAAGGGTTCCCTTGGGTGTAAGGTAAATAGAAAGGGATACAAACAGACCTTCCAATGGTTATCTCTCCTACATGTACATGCACACAATGTTTGTAGGAGGTACCATGGAACAAACATACACATGGCCTACATCATAAGATGACCAGAGGTGTTTACAAAACACACAAAACACAACACACAATAATTTATTTTCATTCATTTTGGAGGACTATCCAGGCTGAGTACCTTGACATAAAAAGAGTGATCTGGAGCATACATAGAGATGATTTAAAATGCATAATCTTCATGGGATGCCTCATCTTGTGGAGGCAAATTCACTGTAAGTAGATTTGCATTTTCTGTCTTTGCTTTGTCTCTGCAGAACTTCTCACTATGGTTGTTTTTGCCACAGTGCTTACATGGATTAACTTTGAAGCAGTCCTTTGAAAGGTGATTTGTCTTTCCACAGTGATTGCAAGGAGAATACTTGCCCTTCTGGAATTTCATAACATAAGCAGTGTCATTGCCTTTCCTTAACTCCATATGTCTTTCTTCTTCTTGGAGAGCTGAGATAATGCCTTCAACGTTTGGATTGGGAAGATTCTTCAAAGTGCTTACAATGTGATCAAAGCTTTCAAGCATACTCTTAAGTAGTACTGCCATAGCATCATCAGGGGTGATAGGAGAGTTGATAGAAGCTAACTGAGTCATAAGACTCCGCATATAGTTGACATGGGCAGCTAAAGTAGTATCACTTGCCATCTTTAATTCAAAGAAAGAGATTTTAAGTGATAGTTTAGAAATATGAGAGCTTGCACCAAAAATCAAATCTAGCTTCTGCCATGCTTCCGATGGAGACTCCAAGTCAGATATATGATGTATGTAATCATCACCCAAAGCTAAAGCAATTATACCATATGCTTTTTCTTCTCTTGCTGGATCCCTTGCCGGTCGTGTCGGAGCTGAAGATTCCCCAGCATTTGAGGCCGTAGAAGAAGCGGTAGGAGAAGGTTTGACAAGTCCCCATAAGTTCTCCCGCATTAATGCAAATTTTACCTTCATTTGCCATGTATGGAACCCCTTTCCATTGAACTTCTCAAGATTATATAAAGTAGCCATGAGAGGGTCTAACCCAGATATTGGGCAGTGTCTATCTCTCTTACAAGGCAAAAAGAACTGCAATACTTCCAAAGTATAGCCACTTGATGTAGCAAATAGTAGTGACTAGTTTTCAAACAATGATGCTACTTTTTATATGCTTCATAGAAGTGGATGTAATAACCACTTTCCAATCACAACCAGGTCTAGCAAGTCAAAACAAAACTGAAGCAACACTTGTAGTGAAGTTATTAAAAACTTCAAAAGACCAGAAATGCTAGAGTAGCATTTTATGTAGCATCATTTTCAAAAGCATGTAAAAACTATCAAAACTAGAGAGCTGAACTTGGAGGGCTCATAGCACACTCTTCAAAGCAAAAGAAAGGGGGCTTTCTGAGGCAAAAGAAAGCTGGTATACCACAGTAGATCCTCTGGGAAGAAGAGGCGAAAAAACGCGTCAGGTCGCCTTCACCTTCTTGAACAAAGTCGACTGGTTTTTCTCTGTTTTCTCCTTCAATATGCAGCCATTGCTGCTCAGATTTCAGCACAAGGTAGCTCTAGGTATGTAGAAGCTTGCCCTAGAAGGAATTAAGAAAAGACAGAGCAGGTGCAGAGAAAACGTAGAAGAGAAAATCGACGACTTTTCTGCAATGGCGACCAGCAGCGCGGGTTGTTCTCCAATTGCTTGCAGCCCGAAGTTCGCCCTAACAAGAGGGATCTACAGCAGAAAGGGTGTGGGAAATGGTTCAGGATTGAAGGAGAACAAGCTCAAGCAAAATTTTTGGAGAAGAGGGAGAGATGGTGAAGAAGAAGAAGAAGATGATGATGATGATGTGGCAGAAATGGGCTCAAGGAGGATCAAATGGCTCTGATACCATGTTGAAACACTGAAAGGAGAGAGTAGAGTTGACACAAAATCAGAATACTTGCATATAGAATGAAGAAAAGAGAGGTCCTTAATAAGTAGGCACCTCATACAAGGTCACTGACATCATTGATGACCTCAAAGCTCCTCAATCATCTCCTCAATCTGCTCCTAGATTCACTCAATCATCCTATGTGGCTTTTCCACCACCTAACTGTGCTTGTGGGCACCTAACTGTGCCTCTAGCACTCACACATAGAAACATAAGGTGTGCCTGAGGCATACACCTTGAGATATCCCAACAATAGCTATATTAAAAAAATCTACATGTAGTCGTCTCAGTTTATTGAACATAGTTTTAGTATAGAAAATAAATATCGGTGAAACATTCAATAATAAAAATTATCTTATGGCCTTGACATTGAATAAATATGTGTATTTTATCATTGGGCTACACCCTACTAGTCAAAGTTAGTGCCTATGAGACCTATGTTCTATACATATAACACAGTTTAAACCTTGAGCTTTTGTTCTACATCATATAATAGAGCATCACTTCATGAAAGATCGTTTTTTGATCGTTCAATTAGGGTTCAAAAGCTCATAGCCTAATACAATGGAGATTATTCACCATTGAAACTTTCTATATCATCTAGTGCTTTTAGATTACAATAAAAGTGTAGGAATATTTCTTATATAACCCATATTATCATGTATAACCATGCATGCACTACATTACTCTCTAGGCACACTTACAATAATTCATTAAAAAAGATGATAAAACCCTCATATTCAAACAATTTAAGTACTTGAAAAAAGCAACATTATATTTCATACACGAATAAGCCTTCATCCATATATAGAAACCTCAAAGTAAAAATCCAATTTAAAAAAATCATTGATTACAAGTCATTTTTAGCATGTTTAACACTAAAAATAAGGGAAAACAATAGCTCAAGCTTAGATAGATTACTAAAATTTGGAGTTTTTTATTCAAATAGAGTTTTTTGACCACACACCAATGATTATAATTTTATAGAGGCAAAAATTCATGCATTATGACCTTGTAAGGCCAAATTTTGCACTGTTTTGACAACTAGGATTTTAGGGTGGAGAAAATTTATAAACTCTAATCCTAGGACACCTAATTATACCATAGAATATTTTTTTGATAAACTTTGGATTATAAGAAAGGACATGATGAACATAGGATATGAAAATTCACTGCATGTAGCTTGTGAGGATTCCTAAAAAATGGCCACTTAACAAGACATTTTTATGTCCTGTTACCAAACTAGTGTAAAGAAATACTAAAAACAAGAAAGAGAAGAAGGACACTAG
Organism: Dipteris shenzhenensis; assembly: GCF_047967505.1. Lineage (NCBI taxonomy): Eukaryota > Viridiplantae > Streptophyta > Polypodiopsida > Gleicheniales > Dipteridaceae > Dipteris > Dipteris shenzhenensis. Next base: position 31,293,208 of record NC_141608.1, on the reverse strand, counting down.
TATGAAAGGGATAAAATGGAGTATGCGGAGTACTTCCCATTTGAAATTGAATATGAGGTATCCAAATTTCTATTGTGAATTGCTTTTAAGCACAAGTCAATATATATATACAAAATCTTGACTAATTATTATAGCTATGTAAATGACTTAGTGAAGAGCATTGCCATGAGCTACATGTGCCTATCTCTTGCCATTCCACAAAGGCACAAAAACTCCCATGCACAAGGATAAGGTAAAGCATGACAAGTTACAGGAGTACACATTGACTTCTTTTTGGATAACAGTCACTAAATGCGAGAAAGCTTTTTATAAGTCAAGAAGTGGGAGATGTATTTTCTTAATGAAAGAGTTTTTACATAAGCATAAAGGCATGCATTTTGGTCAATGCTCCAAAATTTGTAAGTTGTAAGATATCATCAATGGGTAACATGAAGGTACAAAGTATTTTAAAGAGATGTATTTGCTCAATGAAAGAGTTTTTACATAAGCATAAGGGCACACATTGTGGTCAATGATCCAAATATGTAAGTTGTAAGATATAATCGATGGCTAACATGAAGGCACAAACTATTTTGAAGAATCAACCATACATTGATATCTCGCAACATTTATGGGTATAATGAATCGCCTTTGAAAGACCAAAGAAGCCAGTACCAAGGCCTTGTGAAAGGGCAAAAAGATCATCAAAATTAGATTGTGAGTAAAAATTTATATTATATAAGTAATATAAAGGATTCATAAGTCTTATAAACAAAAAGTAATGATGCTTTCACTTATTTTTGCCATGTTCTATTTAAATTACAATTTCTCACTTCATACGGAGAATGGCACTAGTACCATTCTTTCAAAAGCGATTACAATTTGATCATTCTTCCCAAGGAGAGAGTAGTAGTAGTGCCATTCTTACTGTATGAAGAATGACACTAGTGCCATTATTCAAAGCCTCATTAGGGTACTGGCATAATGCATTCTACATAAGACCATAGAAGTCTAGAGAGAATGGAATTGAAATTAGCTATGATATATGTACAGGCAACATGTCTTGACTACAATGTGCCTTTACAAATTTCTTGTCAATGTTCATAACCATATGCTTCATATCAATTGCAGCTGTATTTATGGGTATCAACTTTGCCACCAATGATAATGGATGCATCAATTTTATGAGCAAAAACCTATGAGCAGGTTTATCTGAGCGTGTTTTTCAAGAAATTTAAAAAATTGTATTTCTTTATGAAACATGGGTTTTACACTTTTATTTTCACTAGAACTAGATCCCTTTATCATAAAATATATAGAATTGTCACTCATTCAATTTTACATAACATAGATTCTCTTCTTCATAGGCATCGTTTACCCTTGTTATTACCTTAAAAGTGTTGAAAAATAATTCCTTTAAGAAACATCCCTCATAATCAATTTCAATGTAATAATATTATACATATATAATTACTTATTAAACACATTTATATCAACATGACAAGAGATTTCTAGTGTTTTAATAGCATAAATAACAAGATATTTATGGATATGTTTCTAAAGAAGTTTAAATTAGTATTAACTTGGGATTATATATCACTCTCATAAAATACATGTAATATTTGATACTATATATGAAAGATTTTCCAAAATACAACTCCATAGATGTGCTCAAATGGGGTTTTTTGATTAATTTGAGGGGTACATGACTATATTTGGATATTGGATGTGAAAGTTATGCCACTTTTAAAAGTGTTGTCCATGGTAGTTTTGCCAGTGAAACTACTTTGAAAGACCTTTAGAGGGGTTTTGTTGGTGAAACTACCTTGATGGATTTCTTCAATGAGGTTTCTTTGGAGAAACCCTTTCATGAGGCTAGGTTTAGAGAGGGTTTTCAATGTCACCCCCTATTAAGTAAAAGTTGTAAGAAGGATCATAAGGGAATTTTCATAGAGAAGTCTACTCTACATGTGGGTTTCTTCAAAAGCTATCCCATTATGTTACTCATCATGTAAATATTTATGTATTAAATAGGCATTGCTATAATACTTTGCAATGCCTTTCCCTTGAACTGGATTTGGTGTGTTATCTATAGTATAGATAACATTCTTCTATCCTTCTAATGGTTCCATCGCTGTGAACCATTCCTTCTCTATGAACCATTCCTAATGTTTTGTCATATGAGATCTGCACTGCCGCTGTCGATGTACCAAGGATCCTAATCTAGTTGATCGACTTGATAGTTGCATTCCCCTTTCAAATTGAGATCTATGTCAAGATACACTGTTTCGATATTTTGTATATCCTCACTTGCAAGAAACATATTCTCAGGTTCATTGGCATAATGACTGTAACTTGAATGGCCACCGCGATGATTTTCTCTTCCTTGAAAATTTCCTCGATTACTGCTGGATTGACTGCCTTGGTCGTCATGCTTCTTGCAACAATCTCTTCCATAGTATCCAAACTTATCACAGTAATGTTGAGATATCGAGCTCCACTCGTGATACGCCAGGGTGACCATTGTGCATTTATGTCACCGACTTGTTAGCTGCAGATGCGGTTGGTACATTGCCCATGAATAATAGCTGGATGACAACTATCTTTATGTACTCTAGTTAGTGGCTCAGTTAGTATGCCACCTTAGTTATCTGAGTTTGGTTTGAGACCCACATATAAGATTCACCTATTCTTTTGTACTCATAGTTCTTTTGGCTTTCACAACTAAGAATAATAGCTGGATGACAACTATCTTTATGTACTCTAGTTAGTGGCTCAGTTAGTATGCCACCTTAGTTAGCTGAGTTTGGTTTGAGACCCACATATAAGGTTCACCTATTCTTTTATACTCAGAGTTCTTTTGGCTTTCACAACTAAGAAGAGGAAAACTATTTTCAGCCTCCACCTTTGTGTATATTCCCCCATTGTGTATGTGAAAAAGCTACAAGTGAGACTCCTTCCTTCTCTCCCACTCTCTTCACATGGTATCAGAGCCCCATTCGTGGTAAGAAACTCAAGAAAGCAAACCAAGTTCGCGGTGTCTTGGTAAGAGTATCAGTGTTGCTCTCCTTTTTCGAGTTTGGGAGCAAATCTCTGCAGGTAGCACAACCGAAAAGTGCAAGATTGCATTGTCTCAAATTGGGACGCCCTTCGCCATGTGGCGAGAGGGCAGTATATGGTGCAGGAAAGGGGAAAGCCCTCTGTGAAATTATTTTTTTGATTTGAGGCCATTTCGGGGCCTGTTTTGGTAGCGAAAGTTTTTCGAAGGCACTCAGAAAAGTGCCCTGTTTTTGCTCTGTTGGGGCAAAGGGTAGTGTGCCCACCCACTTGTATAGTGCCCATGTATACTCATATATATATGATAGAGGAATAAGCTGGAGTAGCTTTTGCTCCACCACTTTTGGTGTCTCCCTATCCCTTTGTGTGTGCTCTCCTCTCCCACAACTGGTATCAGAACAGGTCGTAGTGTTTGATCTGCGGGGAGCTTCGCGAGGGCTTGTGGTGTGTGCAGATTGAGCATTGAAGGAGCTTTGGATCGATGTCTCTCGTGGAGAAGATGGGGCAGCCATAGCTATGCTAATCTACTGATTTGAGCTCCAGGAGCTCGAGGACAGAAGCTCGAGGAGAGAGTTCAATGCAGCCATCGAGGGAGCCCAGGCTGTTGAGGCACCCATGAGCGTGTGTTGCAGAACACTGTTGTATAGCCGTGAGTAGGAGTGGTTGGAGAAGACATCATTTGGGAGCTTCATTGCCTCGTTGATGGAAGCATTGCTTCGTAGATACTTGCTGGAGATCGTTGACATTGGTGTTTCGTAACTCACGAGTGGATATTGTTGGAGCTGCCCGTATGGCGAAGGAGCTGTGGTTAAAGCGTATGTGCTTGGAGCTTTGAGCGATGCACTCTTGAGGCTCAGCCTTCATTGGAGAGCGTTGTTTGGAGAGGGCTGTAGGGAAGCTCTTTGTAGATGTAGCTGCTGCAGATGGCTCGTGAGCCACTGCGAGCTCTTAGATGGAGTAGATAGGAGTCTCTTTCTCTCCATACCCTTATCCTTCCTGTGAGCAAAGGAAGAGCAGCCCAGTGATAGCAACAACATCCACTTTGGAGAAAAAGAGTGAGTTCTTTGTTTTTAGTTTGGAAATCTGACAGTATTTCAAACAGTAAAAGTGAGCAGAATGCCATTTTCGACAGCCAGTATTTGCAAATCCATAAGGATTTAGGCTCGGTGCCCATCAAAGGAGTCGGAGAACTTTAGAAGGGCTACGTTTTCTCTGTTGACAGCTTGGTCATCCGAGTTTACAGTACAGAGTTATTTACTGTCCAAAATAGGGACAGTGTGCAGACAGCCATTTTGCAGACTGTATATCTTTTCACCTGTGCAGAATCTGCCGCTGCGTTCAATTAGAGAGCTATAGATCCTTCAAAACACTACAACTTTGCTGTTGGATGCAAGTTGATCCAACTTTTGGATCAAAAGATATTGCTGTTTAAAAACAGTGACAGCACAAGTACAGTGCCATTTTTCTTTTTGCAGATGTCACAAGGGTACAATGGATGCATGATATTGTCGCTTACTTGGATGCACAAATGATATAGTGGTACATGCCATTTGGATGCCATTTTGGTTGTCAATTGACGCATTTTGGATGCATAAGTGAGCGGCAAATGCATACAATTTGATGTTCACTTGAATGCCAATATAATGAGGCCATATACATGCAGTAAATGCATTTTGGGGACTCTCAAAAGGCATTTTTTATTCTCTGGTATGCAATTTCCAGAGCGGTTTATGCATTGGATGCCACAGTATATGCAAGTATTTTGCTCAGAAATTGGATGTTCAATATCTGGTTATGCTTTGAAGCCCACGAGAAAATGATTCATATTCTTCACTGACAGGTCATTGAAAAGTTGCTGCTGTTTTTTTTTTTTAATGACAAAACAGTCATTTTCAGGACTGAATATCTCTTTCCTGGTGCGGAATTGCACTTTGTGCCAAACTGGAAAGTTGTAGTTCACTGAAATACTATAACTTTGCTTTTGGAAGCAAGTTGATCCAGTATAAGCTGCAGGAGTTACAGCCTCTGCAAGACCACAAAAAGTTGCAGTCTACTGTCAATTTGTGACCAATGTGCAGGAAGCTGTTTTTCAGGTGAGAATTTCTAAGAATCCACAAGGATTTGGCTCTTGAGGTCAACTGATAAGTTGTAGATCTTTCTACCAGCTACAACTTTGCTGTTTACAGCTTTGGCATCCAGTCTTTCAATGAAAAGATATCGCTATTCAAAAACATGGATAGCATGTTAGTTTTCCCAAAGTGGCTGTGAGGTATTATTGTAGGAATTTCTCTTGCACAACAGTGAATTGGGAACTCACAGTAAATTACAGAAAGTGATTGGAATCTCACTTCAATCCAAGGGCATTATTGGCATTTTGGCAAGTCACTTTGGCACATTTGGCAAGTGGTGAATGCTTGATTTTGTTGGCAAACAATTGCGTGCTTGAGGTGATGCATTGGTGATGCAGTAAATGCCATTTTGATGCATTATGGATTTGCATTGGTGGATGCTGCACTGATGTTTATGGATAGTTGAGCTGGGCTCCTATTGCCATTGGTTGAGTAGGCATTGCTTATTTGGTTCAGTGCATTTCTTACTTGGATTGCCAGGTATTAGCAGGTTACTGAGCTGCATATATTCTTGTTTATTCCTCTTTATGGCTGAGTGCTTTTGAGCATTGGATCAGCCAGTTTATTTGGAGACCTGATTGGTTTGGACAACACTATATATTTGGTCATTTGGGTTGCCTATTGCACTATACTGCTCTTTGGTTGTGAGCTATTGTGCCACAGAATCTACAGCTGGTAGTGCCCTCTTTGATATTGAGAGGTTGGATGGTTCAAACTTTCAGTATTGGAAAGAGCAGATTTATGATGTGTTAGTGCAGAAGAGGTAGCATAAGCCCATTCAATGCAAAGGTGTCAAGCCTAATAGCATTAAACAGAGTGATTGGGATGACATGGATGAGCAAGCATGCTCTATCATTCAGTCATTACTCTCGAAGTCAGTCTACTTGTAGGTACATGATGGTGTACAAGGTGTAGACTGCCATGCATATGAGTTCTATACTTGTATATGCCAGATGTATAACCATGATAGTGTTATGTTACAGCATGATGGGCTGAAATACAGCCTTGATATGCACTCCAGAGGTAGATCTATTGGTAGAAACAGGTCATGTTCAAGGGGGAATTCCAAGAGCAAGTCTAGCTCTCAGACTTGTGTTAGATGTTTCTATTGTGGAAAGTATGGCCACATGAAAAAGTATTGCTGGAAATGGCTGAGAAAATACAAGAAGAAGAGCAAGGTTAAGAATGACAGGAAGAAGGAGAAGAATCATGTTGAGCTTCAAGGCGTGGATGCCAGGGTTTCCACTGACAGTAGCAGTGATGAAGGCATTCTTTTGTCTATGTCTGACACCTCCTTCTTGCCCACTGATGTACCCATTCTCGGTGATTGGATGTAAGATCCATGTGCTTCATGTCATATGACCCCTCATAGGTCATGGTTCAGTGCATATCAGGAATGCATTGTGGAGAGTGGTTTGATGGGCATTGATCATTCTATGGATGTCTATGGTTATGGGGATATCCACCTTGTTATGCCTAGTGGCTCTATTCTTGTTCTACAGAGGGTTAGACATATACCAGGACTTGCTACGAGCAAGATCAGTACTGGACAGTTGGTTGAGGCAGGTTATCATGTCTCTTTGGGTGATCATGTATGGAAGATTGCTAGAGGCAATCTGGTTATGGCTAGGGGATCACGGGTTGGATTCTCTTATGCATTGCATGTATCAGGTGTCCAAGATAAGATGCTTATGATTAGTAAGCAGCCATCAACTAGTTTATGGTATGCCAGACTTGGACATATGTCTACTGCAGGTATGGAAGCCCTTACAACATTGAGATACATTCCTGTTATGGATGTCTCTCAAATTTTATGTCATGATTGTGATGATGGTCAGCAGTCAGGATCCTCCTTTGTGAGGAAGACAATCAGTGAGAGGTATCTTGAGCCATTGCAGTTGGCTCATAGTGCAGTTTGTGGGCCTATGCCTACCGTTTCACTGGGTGGCGCCTCTTACTTTGTGACATTTATTGATGCTGCTACAAAGTACATATGGGTATATCCGATTCGGCAGAAGCATGATGTATATGATACATTTCAGCGCTTCTTGGGTAATGCTAAAAATCAGTCAGGAAAGAATCTATTGAGCTTGATGACTGATGGTGATGCAGAGTTTACCTCTCTTAGATTTCAGCATCTATGTGATACACTTGGTATCAGGAGGGTGTTGACCACTCCTCATCTTTGTACTCACGATGCCTTGGCAGAAGGCATAAGTCGGATTCTATTGGACAGGATTGGTAGCATGCTACGGTATGCAAGTCTTACCGAATGCTATTGGGCTGAGGCATGTAAGACAGTTGCATACTTGCTTAAAAGGTCACCCAGGAGATCTCTGAATGGTAGAGTGCCATTTGACTTCTTGACAGGCAGGGCACCATGTTATGAGCATTTACGTGTGTTTGGCTGCGAGGCTGATGCTCATGGTTCCCGATCAAGGAGGTGTATCTTCCTTGGATACAGTGAGTCCAGTAGGGACTACAAGTTATGGGATTCTTCAACTAGAGAGTTGATACGCAGCCATAATGTCTATTTCAGAGAGGATGCTATGTTTAGATAGCCCAAGACTGTGGATAGCAAGAGAGTGGTGTTCTAAGAGGGTGTAAGTGCACTGATACCTCCGAATTCTTTGCAGGGGCAGCCCATATCCCTTGGAGTGGGAGGTTTTTTCGAGCAGGTTATAAAGTTGGGACAGCCACGATTACTTCCTGATTTTAGTCAGAGACAGTCAGATGTCTCAAGTATTCCACAGGTTTATACTCCTATGGAGATTGTTGATGCATCTTCTATGGGCAGTTACAGTTTACTCCCAGGATGCGGAGTGCCTCTTGCAGATGAGGATGAGGCTATGCATGGTGAGGAGGATACCTTGGCTAATGATGCCCGGTATGATCCATTGGCTAGTTATGCCAGGATAGATGTGGTTTCTACAGTTATTGACTCGGGTCATATTGCGCATGGGCAGGAATCATTGATATGTTTGCTTCATAAGTGCCTTCATGGCCAGAAGCAATCCCCTCGAGCTTGGCTTCATAGGTTTGATACCGTTATGAGAGCTCAGGATGTGATGCGCAGTGAGACAGGTTATGGTCTCAGTATTCAGGAGGTTGCGATCCTTCTGAGGTTACTTGCCATATGGTTCCTTATGGACAGGGATGCTTTGCAGTGGGAGCTGCATGATCTTAATGATGTTTGTCAGATACTTGGTTATTTCAGTATGGACAAGGGGAAGTTACTGAGTACTCCATTGCTTGTATTGGCTCCATACTTGAAACACAGCAGGTTTGACGATCACAGATCAGTTGAGCAGCAAGTTATGGTTGATATGGCATCCATAGTACTTCATGCATCCATGACTGTGTTGAGACTTGATTCTCACATGTTTGCCATTGGGGCTACACTTCCGGTTCTTGCTTCCGTTGCAGTGGGAGTTGGTAGCATGATTATGGCAGATTTTGGCAGTAGGGAAGCGGTTGTGGACATTAGGTCCTTATGCTTCCAGGAGCAGCATGCAGGTGATGCAGGTTGGGTAGACTAACAGAGGTCTATTGTTGGGCATGTGCTTATGGTCACAGGTGGTATAGAGACATTTTCTTTGCACAGTGATAGTTCGGGTGCTATGGACTTAGCACAAGAGCACGTGGTGGTGAGAGTTCACTCTCCCAGTGAGATCAAGCATGAGATCTTGGTTGACAGGCATCTACAACTTGTCATTTTCTATCCTGCAAACCTGATGTCTGCTAGCAGCTTATCCTCTATGCACTTTGCACATTGTAAAGTGCCGATGAGCATAAGATGACGGTGTGGTCATCTTGTTTTTCAGCCTATGGCTGATTGTATATTATATGTGTACTATACTCCCTTAAAGGCACACTACCTTTAAGTGGGAGGTTGTTGGGGTAAAGGGCAGTGTGCCCACCCACTTGTACAGTGCCCATGTATACTCATATATATATGATAGAGGAATAAGCTGGAGTAGCTTTTGCTCCACCACTTTTGATGCCTCCCTATCCCTTTGTGTGTGCTCTCCTCTCCCACATGCTCTGCGACCACTGTTCTGTAGGTCGGTGAAAAGTTACCATAGAAATTGCATTGTATCCTATGCGCAGAGATACTAGGAGTGACAGAATCATTCTTATTGCTTGTTGATGCAAAATCGTCACTAGGAAGTGACTGTGTGGTCAAATACCACTTTCGTCAGTTTTGCAGATTTGCCCTTGTGAGGCAAAAGTTGTATTTTTTGCAGTGACAAAATATTTTTGCACTGTTCTGTAATGGCGTCTGATGCTCTTTCTTAGATAGTCACTGAAAAGCTTGACAAGAACAACTTCCAAGCATGGAAGTTTAGAATAACGAATTTCCTTAAAGGAAAAGGCTATTGGGAGTTCATTACTGGAGCTGAACAAGAACCCGTTATTCCTAATGTTCCTAATCAACAAGAGTTGCACGCATTTAAAGGCTAGCATGAGAGAGCCAGAAAAGTTATGTACCGACTATCTATCAATATTTCAGATTCTATGATTGTGCATATTCAGGATGCAAGCACACCGAAGGAGGCGTGGGATACTTTGACAAAACTGTATAGCACAAATACGCAAGCCAGGAAAATGCAGCTCAAGCAGGAGTTGCATAATGTGCACAGAGAGAATATGAGCATCAATGACTACCACATGAAGGTGAAGAAGATTGCAGATGCACTTGCTTCTATTGGGTCACCAGTGAAAGATGATGATTTAGTTTCTGTGACCTTGAATGGTCTATGAAAGGATTATGCACAATTCCGTACATCCATTGCCATCCATGAGAATTTTCCTCATTTTGAGGAGTTGATTGCTCTTCTAATTTCCGAAGAGCAGAGAAATGGTGGTGCATCTTCTTCAAGAGGAACTTCAAAAGAAGCTGTCTTCTACTCAAATGATGGAAGAGGTAAAGGCAGAGGTAGAGCAGGCCGATTTGGAGGCCGTGGCAGAAATCAGAATATGCAGCAAATTCAAGAAAACCAATCCTATGGAGGAAGACATGGTAACTTTAGAGGCAAGGGGAGCCAAAGAGGTCGTGGTGGATGGCAGAGAGGCCAAAATGCAAACAACAATGTTGAATGCTACTACAGTGGTAAAATGGGTCATATGGTTAAATACTACTATAAAAAGCAAAATGACATCATGACTAGAAAATTGCAGCAAGGCAATTATGCATCCTCTAGTAGATAGGGTGATGACAGAAATGAGCATCTGTTTGTGATGCAGCACATGACCAATTCTATGACAAGTACAGAAGAAAGCGATGATGTGTGGTATGTTGACTCAGGTGCGTCAAACCACATGACAGGTCATGTAGAATGGATGCAGGATGCAAGGAAAATGGAAAGACTAGGATTTTTGGAGACTGGTGATGATACTAAAATTCCTTTATCTATGCAGAATGGAAAAAAGAAATACCTCTATGATGTATTTCATGTCCCAAATATCACCAAGAACCTGGTTTCTGTTGGTCAAATGGTTGAGCAGGGCTTGGAGAAAAGAAATACCTCTCTGATGTATTTCATGTCCCGAATATCACCAAGGACCTGGTTTCTGTTCGTCAAATGGTTGAGCAGGGCTTACAAGTCATATTTAATCCTCATGGATGCTTTGTTGAGGATATGAAAAATAAAGGTCGCTTGATAGCAAAAGGGAAGAAGAATGTTTACGTTGGATGCGGACATGTCTGAATTAAGTGCAGCAATGTTTGCACATGGGACCGGTGTGGTTGCAGATATTGATATCTGGCATAAACGCATTGGTCATGTTAATGTACAGCAACTAAAATTAATGCATGACCAAAATATTATTGTAGGATTACCTAAGTTTAAGGTTGCAGAAATGCATAAGGTATATGAAGCCTGTCAAGTTGGAAAACAGGCAAGGAAACCATTTCCTAGACATGTTCAAGAGAGCAAGAGGCCATTGGAATTAATCTACTCTGATGTGTGGACTACTAAAGCTGCATCTATTGGAGGCTGTCATTATTTTGTCACTTTTATTAATGACTATAGTAGAAAAGTTTAGGTGTATTTTATGAAAAAGAAAAGTGAAGTATTTAGGCATTTCAAAGCTTTTAAAGCTATGGTTGAAAAAGAAACAAGCCTGCAAAAAAAATGCCTAAGGTTTAATGGAGGGGGAGAGTACCTCTCAAATGAGTTTGCAAGTTTCCTACAGGAGCATTATATAAAGTAGCAATATTCATGTAGTCATACCTCATAGCAAAATGGACTTGCAGAAAGAAAAAACAGACATATTCGAGAAGTATCCCATGCCATGCTCAATGAAAAAGACTTGCCATATTATTATTGGGCTGAAGCAATTGCTACAGCAATCTACATAATGAACAGGACTTCGACTACATCAATACATGACATGATGCCAGAGGAGAGGTATACTAGTAGGAAACCAGATATTTCTCCTTTGAAAGTTTTTTGTTGCATTACCTATGTTCATGTGCCAGATGAGTTGAGATCCAAGTTGGATCCAAAAGCTGAGAAGTGCATTTTTATTGGTTATTCTCTGTAGCAGAAAGGGTATAGATGCTATAACCCTTCTACTCATAAGTTTACAATGAGCAGAGATTTTATTTATGAGATAAGCAACTGGTATAAACCAATAAATGTGATTGATGATGTAAATGCACAAAATGGTAATGCTACACAGAATTCACAGCAGCAATCACAAAATATTAGTGGACCTATAGTATTCTCTAGCAGTGGTTCACATACTTCGCCATGGACAGGCAGATTGAGATTAGAAGGATCTCCTCAAAGCAATGCAGATAGTGGTATCCAAGTATCACGAAAAGGAAAAGAGAAAGTAGATCAACCCATGGTTAATGTGAATGCAGGTCACTCTTATGTGGATGGTGAATCCAGTGGCTCAGAATAGAGCCTTGATGATGAGTTGGGTATTCCTTCTGTTGTTACACTTGGAGTAAGGAAGGCAAGGGATGTTTTGAGAGCACCTAGTAGTGAGCCTATTTTGTGCAGGTCTACCAGAGCTAGGTATCCTATGGATAGGCTGAAATATGATGGATTTACAACCATTCACTATGCCTATATGGTCAAAGTGATACATGAACCAGAACCCACTTCTTCTGAGCAAGCCATGGCAAAAGAAAAATGGGAGAAAGCCATGGATGAAGAAATGGATGCCTTGGAAGCAAATGCTACATGGGAATTGGTGCCTTTGCCTAAAGACAAGAATGCAATTGCGTGCAAGTGGGTTTATAAAGTGAAGCACAATCCAGATGATTCTATGAACACATACAAGGAAAGATTAGTTGTCAAGGAGTATGCACAGACATATGGCATTAATTATGAAGAAACATTTAGTCCGGTTGCAAGGATGGCAACCATAAGAGCAGTCATTGCTATGGCTACATCAAGGGATGGTCTTTACATGAGCTGGATGTAAAGAATGCTTTCTTGCATGGTGATTTACAAGAAGAGGTATATATGTAGTAGCCACCAGATTATGTTGATGATGTTCATCCTAAGTTTGTTTGCAAATTGAAGAAAGCCTTGTATGGCTTGAAGCAAGTACCCAGAGCATGGTCTGACAAGATAGGGCAGTATCTTGTCACTATTGGCTTTCATATTTCCAAGGCAAATTTCTCACTTTATTTTAAAAAAACAGAGAAAGGCATTATACCACTTATCATTTATGTTGAGGATTTGATCATCACAGGTGATAGTGATGGAGATATCCTTCATGTGAAAATGCTATTAAAGCAAAAGTTTGAGATGAAGGATTTGGGAGAGTTGCATTACTTCTTGGGCATTGAGATGATTAGATCCACAAGTGGGATATGGCTCTTGTAAAGGCAGTATGGATTGGACATGCTGTCCAAATATGGGATGACAGGCTATAAGCCTATTTCAATTCCTTTGGAGTAGACTATGAAGTTGAGCGCAGATGTAAGTGAGCTTCTGGAAGACCCTACTATGTACAGATGCATAGTAGGAAGTTTGACTTATATGACTATTACCAGGCTAGATTTGAGCTATGATATTGGGTTGGTAAGTCAGTTTATGCAAGCTCCAAGGAAACCGCATTTGGATGCGACCAGATGCATACTGAGGTATGTGAAGTCTACATTGCAGTATGGACTATTTTATGAGACTGGGGTTTAGATACAGTTGCATGTATACACTGATGCTAATTGGGCTGGTAGTATTTCTGATAGACGATCTACAAGTGGATATATGTTCTCTTTTGGGAGTGCTGCAGTCACTTGGAGCAACAAGAAACAACCTACAGTTGCCTTGTCGAGCACAGAGGTTGAGTACAAGAGTGCAGCAATGGCTACATGTGAGATAGCTTCGTTGCATAAGCTACTTTATGATATGCATGGGCCAATTGTCATTTATTGTGACAACATAAGCAGTATACACTTGGCAAATAACCCAGTCTATCATGCTAGAACAAAGCACATTGAGGTGCATTATCACTATGTGCGGGAGAAGATTCTAGTAGGTTTTATTGATCTAGTTTATGTCAGCATAGAGGATCAGGTAGCTGACATATTCACAAAGGCATTGGGTGTAGAGAAGCTACGCAAGTTCAAAGACCTACTTGGTATGCAAGAATTGGGATTGAGCTCGAGGAGGAGAGTCGGGATATCAAGCTCCACTCGTGATATGCCAGGATGACCGTTGTGCATTTATGTCACCGACTTGTTAGCTGCAGATGCGATTAGTACACCACCCATAAATAATAGCTAGATGACAACTATCTTTATGTACTCTAGTTAGTGGCTCAGTTAGTATGCCACCTTAGTTAACTGAGTTTGTTTTGAGACCCACATATAGGGTTCACCTATTCTTTTGTACTCAGAGTTCTTTTGGCTTTCACAACTAAGAAGAGGAAAACTATTTTCAACCTCCACCTTTATGTATATTCCCCCATTGTGTATGTGAGGAAGCTGCAAGTGAGACTCCTTCCTTCTCTCCCACTCTCTTTACAAGTGATTGCACTATATGTTTGACATGTTGGTGGATCCATTCCCTCTTTTTTTTTTTGGGCCGAAAAAACAGTGCTGATTATATTACTTTGAAAAAACAAGATACATGGGATCAGTTTTGTAGCTGACGGGGCTGCGTTCACAAATCGCACGCAGCCCTAAATGGAAACAAAAAGCTCTCTCTCACGGAGGGATCAGGCGGGTGTAAATAAACAGCCAGAGAGGCAGTGAATAGTGCCACTGAAGGCCCTGAGAAGTATGCTTGAAGAAGAGGCCCTGCATATCCCAATCACGGAGGAAACGTCTCCGCTTCTCCCGGCCAGCCCGGTAATCCCCCTGTATCTAGTCCCACTAGCCTTTGAGTGTGTGTATAATCTCGCTCCAGATGTCAGCCATGACCTGGGCAGTCGAAAGAGAGGTACCACCGAGGATCTGCGCGCAGCGCAAGGTCCAAATGTACCATCCGATGATGCTGCTGATAATCTCCCAGACTGGCTACCTCTCCTGAGATCCTGTGTCTGCCTCTGCCAAGTGCTGCGAGATGCCCTCAAGCGGCCCCCAAGTCCCCAGTGTGATAAGAAACATGGGGTCCTGCGGGCCTGCCTCGAACAACTGATGATAGCCAGGTGTGGTGCTGCACCAGCAAAACGCGCCTCAGGTGATCAAACCTAACTCCGGTGCTGCACGAGTAAGAATCCCGAAGGTCCACCTCCACACTTCCTGGGCGCGAGTGCAGCTCCACAGGCAGTGCTTTGGTACTCCTCGTCCTCATGACAAATCTGACAAAGTCCATCCTGACCAATCTGCCGCAACCAGCTCCCCACTGGAAGACCCTTGTGGGTGAGAAGCCAAAGGAAGTAGGAAATCTTCCGTGACTGCCAGCTCTCCCACAAGGCCTTCCAGAAGGCCTGCAGAAATATCCTGGAGATACCCTGAGCATACCAATTGGGCTGCTGGGTAGGCGGGCGGCTCTGCATCCTCCCGAGAACTCTCCTGCCCAATGACGTGCTGTAAGCGAAGAAAGGGGTCGGCCCCTGGCCTGCCACAACCTCTGGCCATCTCCACTCACCTGGGTCCCAATCAAGCTCTGACAGGGCCCGCCCCTCCCAAAGCCAGAGTCGCCATAACTGCAGCTGATCCTGCTCTATACTAGGATCGATCCACCAAACCTTCCCCACGAGGCCTACGACACAAACCCTCTGCCACGAGAGAAGGGGGTCGATGAGCACACCCTCTCTCCTGAGTCGGCCGTCCCCCAAAACCGCGAAGAAGGATACAGAGGTGTCATCCATCCGGCCTGCAACCACTAGTGGGATGCCATGGGGGGTGAACTGTCCAAGCAAATGGGCATCACCAGACATGATCTGAATCTCGGGTGGAACCAACCAACCGACAGGAATCGCTCCATCTATCTCTGTGCGTCTCGCCTGAGCTCCACGGACACCTCCGGCTGCGGCTGCTAGAGCAACGGTCTCCAAGTGTCTGTAAGTGTCCCTCCAAACTCGAAGGGACCGGGCTAGCCTCTGCATCCAGCCATCCCACGGGATATGTGACCTCTCTCCCAACTAAAGGCCCTAGGTATCTCTGACCTGATCGTTCCAGATGAGCGGCTGGCGGTCGATCTCCTCCTAACTGCTAGGAGGGGACGGGAGGAGACTGAGATGGAGTCGCCTCCAAACCGTGAGAAGGCTACAAATGAGCGGGCAGTGGGGGTGAGTAAGCGGTGCAGAGGTGAAGATCCACCGGAGGGACGGTAGCCACTCTCCACCTTGGCGCAGGATGCAAGAACTGATCCCTTGCTGAAGTAACATCTTCCACGTTTGCCCCCCCGGGGTCAAACCGCGGGATAACTAACTTGCCCAGCAGGGCCTGACTCTGAAGCTCAGGATCAATGACCCCCAAGCCACCCTCAGCTTGTGAAAGAATAACTGTCTGCCAGGCTACCCTGGCTCTGGTATCTCTGAGACCATCCCCCCAGACCACAGGAAATTCTGGACCATCCTCCTGAGCTGTGCCACGCAAGATCTCGAGAAGCACCAACAAGAGGCCACATACCAGGCCGTGGCCAGGAGAACCTGGTTGACTACAAGAGCACGACCTACAAGAGAGCTTAGCAGTGCTCCAGAAAGCCAGCTTCCGTCGAATGGAATCTAGCACCGAGAGAAACTGCTGAGCTGGCGTGATGTCCAGGCCAACCTGAAAGCCGAGATATCTAGCAGTCTGCCCCCGCGGGATCCATCTGAAACCCAAAAACCTCCCCCACTGTGAGCATGCCCCAGGGTTTGTGAGAAAACCAACTGATTTATTCAGTTGATTTTCGCACCGGCTGCCGAGCAGAAGACCTCTAAGGCCAACCTCACCCTCTCTAGCATCATCTCACCATCCTGAACATACAGTGCTATGTCATCTGCATACTCCGAGTCCAGGAGCTCCGTGTCCTCCCTGATGGGAAGGCGAACATCCCGTATCCCGATCGACCTCGCCCGAACATAGTGTGTCATCGCCTCGACGAAAAAGAGAAACAGGTAAGGAGTGAGGGGGCAACCCTGACGCACTGATCTCTCCAATCGAAATCGCTCTCCCATCCTACCGCCGATGATGACCCTACTGGAAGCTGTCCTGTATAACGCTGAGATACCCTGAATCCATCCTACTGGGAATCCAAGTCTCTCCAAAGTACCCTCCAGGAAGGACCAGTCCACTCGATCATAGGCCTTCTCAAAGTCGAGAAGTAGGATGGCTAAGTGCGACCCGTTGTGCTGAGCCCACTTCGTCGCCTCTGAGAAGGTAAAGACATTATCCAGGATACTGCGATCCTGGACAAAGCCTGTCTGAGTGTCATGAATGAGGTCAGGAAGTAGTGGCCGAACTCTGGTGCTGATCATCTTAGCAAGGATTTTGTAGGCAGTGGTGAGGAGAGTGATCGGGCGCCACTGACGGATCTCCTGTCGGTCTCCTCCCTTCGAGATGAGGCAAATCAATCCCGAAGAGAGGCTCTCTGGCATATGTCCGCTGCTGAAAATCCTCTGGAGGGCTGCTAGGAGGGGCTGATGGATCTGATCCCAGAAACAGGTGAAGAAAGCATGAGAGAGCCCATCCTCGCTAGGGCATTTCTGCCCATCGATGGCCATCAAGGCCTCCTACACCTCGACAGTGGTGAACGGTGCCATCAACGTCTTCTGCATGCTGGGCTGAATAAGGGCTGGAATGTGCCTCCACACCTCCTCGCGGGGACGTCTAGTATTGGGGGCAAGCTACTCCTGCTGGAAAAGAGTCCTGTAGAAGTCGGTAGCCAACCCCAAGATCTCTTCCTGGTCGATAACGATGTGCCCCTCCGCTGTCCTAAGACCCCGGAGCTGGTCACCTGTGCTGCCCTCTCGCCATGCGTCCTGAAGAACTCTTTGCTCATCCGGTTGCCCTTCCGAGCCCAGTAGGAGAGGGAGGCGTGATAAGAAAACTCTGAGCGACGCTGGAGAGTCTCCTCAAGAAGGGCTCTGGCTCGAAGGGCCTGGATCCGAAGCTCCTCCGAACCCGGACCTGCCTGCTGGAGTCGCTGAATGGAGGCGAGGTCCCTACGAAGAGCTCTCTCTCTGCTCCACCACTCCTGGCGAACCTGAAGGGCTGCGAGCTGGCAACTCTGGCTGGACTCCTGCAGAGCCTGCGCCACCGACTCTACCAGATCCACGCACTCGCCCCAATCTTTGTCCCAAAGGCTACCGATACTACTGGCGCACCTCCTCCCTAGAGAAGATGGAATCAGGAATCCTGCACGAACGGGGAGGAAGGAACTGAGCTGCTGAGTCTAGTGATAAGAGCACTGGCGCGTGGTCGAAGAGTGTCGTCCCTGGCACTACACCCACTTGACCACCTCTGCTGATGGCCCAATCACTGACATAAAATCTGTCCAGTCTCTCCAGGAGTCTGCCTCCTTCCCTGCGGAAGCCCCACAAGAAGTCCAAGCTCCCATGCCATCGGTGGAAGGACGGGTCTCTCCAGCTGTCCCTACCTCCTGTCACGAAGATAAAGGAGTCCCAAGCGGACTGCTCTGCCTGAGCTATACCTGTAAACTCTGGTCCTCTGCCCTGCTGGTCCTCCAAAGTCTCCAGATTGTTGAAGTCACCTCCAACAATCCACGAATCCATGTCTGGGAGAATCTCTGTGAGTGTCCTCCAGAAGGTGGCTCTGCATCGGAGGTCTGTGGGTGCATAGATGTTGAGGATTCCTATTTTGGAGCCCTCCAACTCTAGGCCAACCCAAAGTGCACGGCCTGGGATCAACGTACCATGGCCAAAAACTCCCTGGGCAAACGACTCGCAAACGGAAGTGCAGACACCACCACTCCTCCCCTGTGCACCGATCAAGGGCTCCCAATAAGTGTGAGAGCGTCCAGAGAGGATCTTCCCGTAGCTACAGGTATGAGCAACTAAAATCTTATGCTCCTGGAGCAGGAGTATATCCAAGCGACCAATCACTGCTGGTTGAAGTTCCTGTCTCAAGATGAGCTTCCTAGGACCACGGGTGCCAGAAGAGTGAAACCCGTTCACGTTCCAGGAGACAAGGTGTAAGCTCATGATGAGGACTGGTAGGCTGCGAACAACTGTCTACTCGCGGCTGAGGTCGATGAAGAGACTGGTATTTCGGAATGAAGGCACTGACGCTTTTCTGAGGATTTGGAGGGGGAGGCGGGGTCATCCTGCCCATTCTTCAAAACTTTTAGCAAAGGCGTGAGGCCTTTGGTGCCATGGACAAACGCTTTCTCGAGCCAACTCGAGATCTCTGAGGTAGTCATCTCGTAGAAGGCGCGAAGTTTCTGAGGAGTCCAGGCTCTGACATCCTGGGAGAGGGGCCACGACAGAGGAGGCCTGAGGATCACAATCACTCTGAAACGCTTGGCGGCGCAACACCACCGCAGGCGCACGTCGCCCTCGGACCACTAAGTCTCGAGAAGCTGTCCACCCGATGGGCCTATCCAGGAGCAAATCCGAGCATGCATCTGCTCTCTGAGAGTCTCCCAGACCGAGTTGTCTGTCCAACTTTCGATGCCATCGCTGAGAAAAGTGAAAGCAAAGCTGGGGCCATCCCTCGGGGCCAAGGCTGCGATCTTCCCATCCGCCCCTTTACGGAGCAGGAAGATATTGATGTCGAGGCAAGCTGGGAAGGTCCCGCGGTCGGCCACATCCAAGTAATCCCAGGGACCGGACCTATAGAAGTCGCGAGGAAGCTCTCTCTCCTGGAGCTAAGGCCGCCAGAGTCTGCAACTGAGGGGGCCGGGCTAGCAGACAAGGAAGACTGCTCTAGGGGTGGTGCAGTCTCGGGGTGCCCTGCCTGGGGTGGGGAAGGGGAAGGAGGCTGAGGGGTAGGCAACTCAGACTCCACGGAAGCGACTAGCGGGGGGGGCAGAGGAGGGGGAGTGGGGGCTGCACGCGACTGAGGAACCACCGGTGCAACTGACACTGCGGAAGAGCTGAGAGGGGCGGGGGAGGAGGGATGGGGCTGAAGAGGAAGAGGAGGGGGCTGAAGAGGAAGAGGCGGGGGTTGATGCTGCGGGTCAGGAAAAGGGGGCTGCGGCTGGGGTAGGGGCTGGGGCTGAGTGGAAGGGAGCTGGGGATCGGAAGAGAGGGGGACCTGAGGCTGCAGAGGGCGGGCTACAGACGAAGAAGAAGCTCTCCCAGGACCCCGGGGCGGCTGCCTGTCAGGTCTCTGAGGCGCTGCTGCAGGTTTGGTAACCTCTGCCTCCTTGCCTTTGTCAAAAGTCTTCTTATTCTTTCCTCTTTTCCTTCTGACCTCGGTCTAGCCGCCAGCCACCTCTGGACCGGACTCCGGCTGCCTCTGCTCTTCCTGACGTGGCTGCCCGGAGGGAGGGGGAGGGGGCTGTGGGGGGGGCGGGGGGGGCCGAGAGGAGCTGGAGAAGCGTGGATAAGCAGCAGCCAGGTGCCCAAAGCCGTGACACCTCAGGCACTGGCCTGGCTGTCCTGTGACTACCATGCTCTGAGTAATGCTGCCAGCATCTGTCACGATCTCAATCACTGCAGGGAGGGACGCAGGGTCTGCCACAGCCACACGGACTCTGGGAGCTCCTGCCGCAGCAACCGTGTCGACGAAAGTGTCATGCATCACCCAGCCAAAGTGGGAACCCAGGTCCCTGACTATCGGCCGCAACTCAGCAGCAAGGCCTAGAAAAACTAGCGTCACTGGGTGGCGAGGTATGCGAAAACGAGCATCAAAGTCCGCTGCGCTGAATCCTCGGTACCAAGGGACTATCATGATGACCTTTCCATCCACATATGTGGGGGAACCAGCAATCAAGTTGCTCGCAACTTTCGCAGTGGAGAGTTTAAGCCAGAAGATGCCCCTTCCCATAAGGGCCACCTCCTCGATGTGGCTGTCCTCTAGCATAAGAGTGGATTGAAGCCAATCCCTGATGGCTGGTCTGGAGGGAGAGTGTCCAATGACTCTGCCATAGACTGAAGTGAGGGCAAAGTCATTGGCAACCTGTTGTACCCGAGACGACTGTTGCTCTGTCAAGATCATGCGGTAGGCATCTGGAGAGGGAGGGTCCGGCTTGGCCTCCGGTTCCACGCAGGGAGCCGCCATACCGCCAAGACAAACTACGAGACCTTCCATGAGAAAGAGGTTGCCACCAAAAAAGGGGGGGGAGATAGACGAGGGATGGAGCCTGGGTGTGACGAAGGAGGATAAGGCGAGGCGAAGCGAGGCGGGGCGAAGGAAGAGGAGGCGATGGCGAGGTGAGGCAAGGCGGCGGGTATAGGGCGGGGGGGCGAGGCGAGGGCGTGGTGAGGCGAGGGCGGAGGGCGGAGGTCGAAGGCGAGGGCGGAGGTCGGGGCAAGGGCGGAGGGCGGAAGGCGGAGGGCGGAGGGCGGAGGTCGAAGGCGAGGGCGAAGGGTGGCGCCAGAGGCGAGGGCGGAGGGCGGAGGCGAGGCGTGGTAGCGAGGGGCGAGGGGCAAGGCGAGGGCGTGGTGGTGGAGGCAAGGCGAGGGGCGAGGGGCGCGAGGCGAGGGCGAGGGGCACGAGGCGAGGGCGTAGGTGAGGCGGAGGAAGGTAGGGAGGTAGAGGCTACAGAGAGGGGGAGGAGGGCTCGCAGGAGCTCTTAGTCACTGATTGGAAAAATAGGCGCTTGGATCCATTCCCTCTTCCTTGGAATCTTCCTCTATTGGAATGATTTCCTATTGGATGCTGATGTTGATACTACCACGGATGACGCCGATGTTTTTTACTTTGATGATGACTTTGTTGTTAATGATGACCACTTCGCTGAAATGATCTACCTCTGCCTCTACCTCTATCTGAAGCTGAGAATGCTTAATCATTGGAATGACCTTTGCATGTGTGAATGGCTTGCGTCCTGAGTTCTTCAAAAGTAAAACTGATTGTAGTCCTTCTAGTGTCGAATTTGCCATTGAATGGCAATACTCTGAACTAGATTCTTGTATCCCTCTCCTAGTCCATTCAAGATGACTTGAACTATTTCTATGGGATTCAAGGCCTCTCCTATTGTTGCTATGAGCTGATTGTTGTAATCCTTGATCTTGAGTACATAAGCATGACCAGTTTCATTGCTATTGTAGAAACTATGGTTTACTTGGTTTCAAGAATCCTAGAAGTTCTTAGACTCATAAAGAGTTGCAAACATATCCCATGCTTCTTTTGATGTCTTCACTATGTTGAGCTTTCCTAGGATGACATCTTGCACATTCTGGTTGATCAAATGATATGTATATTTGTCTTTCTTGTCCCATTCTCCCTATACTCGGGCAATAGCAAGATCTACTACAAGTGCAAGTACTAGTGGTGCACGTGTAGATCCTACCGCTTGTGGTGCGGCAATAGTGGGAGCTGCTGCGTATCATGGTCTAGGTGTAGATCCATCAACATACTCCCATTTTTCTTGAAGTATAAGAATGGTCTCCATGTAGTATTTCCATGTGCCATAGTTGGAATTGTCTAGCTTAGTAGATTCCTCCAAATTGAGGTTACTAATGGTGGGCATGGTGCAAAAAATGTATTCAAGGTGTCTATGAAATCACTGTCTGAATCAACTGCAATACACTATTTGTATCAAGTATAATCTAAACTGTCCGTGAAGAGAAAACTATAATTAATGCCGGGAATAGCCAAGAGGCTTTACAATGGTGGCATGTGAGTGCAAAATGGACAAATGTGCAATCTGCCCTTTAATCAATTGGCCAATACCTCTGAACACTTTGAAGACAACTAATTGAACTATGTAATGTTGGGTTTCAAGAAATGTGATGATGTGAAACTAGATGTGAGCGTAGGGATGACTCCGAGTAGGAACTATCTAGGAATTTTTTGGCATGGCTTTGATTGGTTGCTTCGGAGTTCTCTCCACTATGGATGATCTAATGTACTTTGAACTAAATCTAGACCAACCATCGAGCGATGAAAAAGTAACAAATAATTCCTTTTCTTTGTTCGTTTTAGGTGTTGGGTCAAATGCATCGATATAGACGCTAATGTGTGTGCAAGAAGTGGAGTTATCACTAGGCTAAATAGTATGTGATACTTGCACCAAAATGTGTGTATGATGTGACGAGCACGTAGAGCACCAAAAATTGATTGTGTTTCCTTTTTGGAGCACCCTCAAATTCTTTCTGAATCAAGAAATATGGCTTGATCTAGGTGGAGGGGCAAAAAGGATGCAAATGATGACGTGACACTTAGAGTCACATGTAAAGCTGTGCAAGAGGGTGCACATGCAATGTGCATAGTGCGCCTACAGAGGCGTTACTGTGCTTTACAAGGGACTACCACTTGGCCATGATGAGGTGACACATTTGAATGGACCTGATGATGTGGTAGATGATGTGGATCTAATGATGTGGCATTTGATTGTGTAGGTTGATTGTGTAGGGTGATGTGGCCCTAATGACATGTCACTGTTGATTAGGTTGATGACATGGCATCAATGCCGATGTGGCACTCAGAGGCCCCAATGCTTATGTGGCAATAGACGTGATATGGCAGATGGATCTAGTTTACTGACCTGGCAACGTTCCATGTGTTTGATTTTGGTGATACCCCTATGGAGCTACCATGTGGCACAATAAGGTGATGTGGCATCACGAACAACTATGATGATGTGGATGTGTGGAGCTGCCACGTGTCAATCTCGTTATCTTGCCATGTGTTGCCAATTTAGCCAACCCTACCTCTTGGAGAATATGTCGATGGAATTTTTGAAAGATTCTATTGCATGTTATAATTCCATCGACGGCTCATTGAAGTCAGTCAGGTGTCGGATGGTCATGGGAGAAGCTTGAAGTTCATTGCAAAGGTCTTTCAATTGCTTTGGAGCCTACCTAAATGGTTGGAATTTCCTCGTTGCCTCGCTACTCCAATCCATGTCATTGTGTAAGGCCGTGGCATCATTATTGCTATCGTGTTGGAGCTCTATTGAAGTCGTGGACATGCTATGGGTAATGTGTAGGGGTGTTGGAGCCTTGCTTGGTCATGGCTTGTCGATAGAGGCTTTAGGCAAAGATGCATTTAGGAGAGGTCGTAGTTGGAGGCGGGTGTCGCAATTGTGCAGAGGCGAACACCATTGATGGGTGGTGTAGGCGATGTAAGGTTTGTTGTAGGTTTGCCTTAAGAGCTAAGTCATTGGAGCATCACAGTAGAATCCATGATGAGCCAATTGGTCAACTAGTTGAGTCGTAGGCAAGGAGGTAATTGATGGCATCATGTATGCCGCTATGGGAGAGCCCCTTATGCTCGAGTTACCTGCAAGGCTGGAGCTGAGTAGAAGGTTGTGTGTGCACAGAGCTTGTTTGTGAAGCTATGTGAAGGCGTTATAGATGGCCACCTCACTTACTGGATGATGGAGGCTTAGTTGAGTCGTCTGCAATAGTCATTGTTGTCTTTGAGGGTTTGAGGCCTTTCTGTGAGTCCTTGGTTACATATATTGACGCCAATTTCTTAGCTTGTAGAGTAGATAGGATACTTGTGGCCTTTTTTTGCCAAAGTAGAGCCTTCCATGTAGAAGCGCCTGTAAGGATAGGCAAGAATAGAAAATGAAGATTCTCTCTATTCTATGTATCTTGCACTTACAAAAGTCTCACAAGAGAAGGAAAGCTCTCAAAAACATCAAAACCATGAAGATCCCATGAACATCTAAAAACATTATGAAATCTCTCTTAGACTAAATAGATTTCAATCACTTTCTCTCAATGACCTCACAAGCAATTTCTCTCTCTCCCTCATGAAGAAAGTCTCACTAACACTCAAGAAGAGTCAACAGAATAAATGAAAAATGGACAGAAATTTTCTCTCAACACAATGAATAGAAATCTTCTCTCGATGGAAGTGAATGTGCTTGAAGACCACTCAAGAGAACCTCTCAATATCTCTCACAAGAATCTCAATGCCTCAATGGAAGGCAAGGGAGCTCTGATACCATGAACAAATATGGAGAGAGAAGAGGAGAAGAGTGGAGATGAGGAGAGAGGGCACAGCTAGGGAGCACACCACAAATGACTAATTGTACACTAGATTTAATTGAAAATGTAGAATATATACAAATCCCTTTAGGGTTATAGTTTCTAACCCTTTCCTTGATAGCACTCGATTGGGTTAGTTCTATGCACATATCGAACCTATGATGTTGAGATGGTTCCTCAACCCTAACCCTAACCCTTTGGAGTACTGATTCCTCCCACAAATCCAAATGTTCAGGATCTATTGTTTCCCATAATGTCAAATAAAATTCAATCAAGAGTCCATCTTCCCCTACGGTCTTTCTTTTTTGCATCACTGCTATTACTTCCTTTAACTCTTCTAGATTAATTTGTTTGTCCAAGAAGTTCAAAAAAATGTGAAGATAGCGTTTGGCCTAACTAAAGTGCATCTTTTCCTTGCTCTTAATTTCTCTCTGTGTATATTCTTGTGCTCTCCTAAAACAAAATTGAAATGAGTCTGAACTTCTTGCAAAATGCCTTTATTTGAAGAGCCTACCCTATTAGTCTAGACCAAGTTAGAGATATGTTCCTATGCTACTTTCTTCTTGAGGCTTTTGAACATGTTTTCCTTAGCCATGTTAGATCTCCCTTCCCATAATTCTCTTTGATAAATTGCCTCTTGTCTACATTTGTATACTCTCAAAACCTTTCATCACCTCTTTTAACTGTAGTTGTCCCTCCTATGAGTCTACATGCAATGTTTTCTCTATCTCATCTCCTTTTCCTCGAATATCTATATCTCTCTTTCTAATTGCATTCAAAAAACTTTGGGTTATGCTAATAGCTCAAATCCATGTATCCATGAACAAGGCATAGCCTCCAAAATCACACGCCCAAATTCGTTCAACCTTCATTTGGATATAGGGATACTTGAAGAAGAAGGGATTAGCTTTGAACTAAGGCTTCCTAACCTTACCTATTCCTCTATTAAAAAAAAGGCATACTAGAAAATAGTTGGAGAATGGGAGAGGTCTTTAAAAAAGGCCTACTAGCCTTACCTTCCTCTATCCAAAGAAAGGCCTACTAGCAAATGGTTATAGAAAGGGAGAGATCTAAACACTCTACAATCCCAATTAATATCCAGATCTCCCATGCTTCTTGTTGATAGGTATAATCTATGCAATCTCACTTTTCAATGATTACCCCCTATCTATTCATTGCTCCAAATGAAGGATGTACCACCCGACATGTCAACTAATCTTGCTTTTTCTTTGATTCTCAACTAGGCATTTAATTCCCTAATACTTTGACATTTCCTTTGTTTACTCATCTATCAATTCTGTTCTCCTTAACATAATAGGGAGGAAACACAGGAAAAATATTACATTTTAACATGGGATGCTTGATTTGAACCCCTATCTCATGCTTACCAAAAGCTAGAATCCCCCTCCCTATGTACTCTACAATCTTTAGTCAACCTAGCGTTGCCCTAGTTTACTTGGTTCATGGTCCATAGTAAACCATATTCTTTCCTTGTTTATCAATTATAACTACCAACATTGCGTCCTTCCCCAACCTTAACTTCTTATAACCCTAGTTAGGCTTCAAGTTCTTAAACTTAAGCCATCTTCTCATAAAGGAGGGTGTAGTGTTATTTTGAAATGCCCCAAACATTCAGACCCATAAAAGAAAAACCTATTGTGGTGTGTTAGGACTACCGACTCACTCCTACAAACAGGTAGTGGTTCTGTTCTGGTTAACAGAAAATTGAATTTGCACCAAAAGATATTCTTGAAGTATAACTTTTAATTAAAAAAGGTACACTTCTGAGAAGTTATTTCTAAAAAGATGGATCTCAAAGCGACTGGGATGAGAGTTCCTGTGTCAACTATTGTTTTCTACATCCATCCAAGAGAGGAAATGTTAGTCAAAACACAACTTCTTGGGACTACAGGTGTCATAACCCTCAACTGCTTATTATCGCAGTCAGGAACAACCATCCATAGTCCACTCAAAGATATATAACATCTTGAAGACATGAGCCAAATTGAGAGCTAAAAATTGAAATATAGGAGGACTAATGCGTTAAAGCAAAAAGGAGAGAGGAAATTGTTTATTTCCCTTGCAACTCACAAATATGTCGGGACTTCTACAAGAAGTGAACAGATAATACCATATCAAGCATAGTGATACCCAGAGACATGCACAGAAGGGAAAGGTTTTATTATGTAAGGATTACAATGCTAGGGTCAAGGACTAGTAAAATAGAGATCCCAGACTTTTCAGCATGTTTCAAAATAAACCAACTGTAATAAGGGATTTTAGACATAGGGGATCAGTTACAAAGAATGAGAGAAATTTATTAGACCCATGACTTACATAGTGGCGATCAGGTTTGAAAGCATAGCTAGGATTAGATAGATATAAAAGATACCATGGGGGAAGTCACAATGTAGTGGATTGTGATCTACTTTCACCACATAGGTAACTGCTTTCATACTGCATCCCGAGCTAGCCTATCATACTTATCCATGCCATAACTTATCTACATATCAGGCTAAGTTAGCAGGAAACTCATCCACAAAACTGTTTTTTAGACTGGTTGGTACGATAAAGAGTATAACTGTTGGCATTACAAGATTTAACCACAACTATCCAGGTAAGGAACAAACTGCATAAGTGAGATCCCATTCCATGACATAAGAATCAACAGCTCCTACGCAGTACAAGCGGTAACTCCTTAGCATCGTCTAGATCTTCAAAAATGAAAAGCAACACAGGCCAGCAAGCATAAAAATAAACTGGCAGCTCCATATATTTCTATTCATGAAGATGTCTAATCTGTAGAAATTCAGAATTTCCATCTTCTGACAATAATATCAGTTCATTTGGAGCCCAAGTGGTAACTCCTTAGCCACCTCTAGATCATCTATAATGAAAAACATCTCAGGGCTGCAAGCATAAAACTTACCGGAAGCATCAACATATATTTCTATTCAAGAAAATGCCTTGTTTGCAGAATTTCAGATTTGCTATCTACTGGCAACAATAATCAATGATTGTAAATGCTCAAGGGAAACATTTAAGATGAACTTATACAATATTAAAGTGGTAACTCTTCAACATCTTCTAGACTCTTTATAGTGAAAAACATCTCAGGGCAGTAGACATAATACTCAACGATAACAGCAAATATTTTTGCTCATCAGATGCTTTATTTGCAGGAGTCCAGATTTGCTATCTTTTGGCAACAAAGATTGTAAATCATAGGATTCTTATGGGGTATTCTAAAGAAGGACTTATATATTATTATAGACTGAAAAACTGAGTGATACATCTTCAAGGAGCATCCTTTTTTATGTTTTTTTTTTTTAATTAATGACAAAAAGCCAACATACATTATGCGAGTTGAAAGATGAGACATGTTAGAAGGCTTGAGTAACCACTTAGAATCAATCATTAGCTGCCTTGGTAAGCATAAGTACATCGAGGAGGGCTGTGGATAACAGTGGAGTATATGTATGTGGATTGTCGGGCTAGGGTTGGGTATGTATAGCCACCATTAATTGGTGGTATGCATGATACAACCTTTTACAAGCATGTACTAGAGTAACAAAAAGGTCGGCCAGCTTGACTTGGCCATGGATTCCTACAGTGCAAAGACTTAGACCAGGGACTAAACCTTTATTTAGGACTTTGGTAAGTACGAAAACACAGAGTACATACATCTTCAAATACAAGACTCCAAGCCTAGAGAAGACAAGGAGATGCCTGCTATAAACCATCATTATGGTTCTGAGTGAGCAGACAACATGGTTAAGAACTAGAGATAGAGTGAGATGACTAATGCATTCCCATTAAAACTTAAGCCGTAGTCATCACATGTACCATACATGAAAGTCTTTAAAACTGCAAGCAAAAGGTTTAGATGCTATTCCCCATATGATGCTTTTGGACAAGCACACATTCAATGATCAATCACAAACAAGCCCATTATTTCGGTTGTTTATGATCAAACAAATCTGCAGCTAAAGAGCACAACAAAGGAACTCTGGGATTCGGTTCTTAAACAGGATGGTTAATCATTGCTAACCTGCTCCAACATATGCAATCCGAGCAATCATAATGCAAAGGGAAGCATGGGACTATATCTGCAGTGACACAAGGTTGAAAACTCAAGATCTCACAAACCGTAACAATCTCAGGGCCGGTCTCCTTTAATGCAGGGACATTTTGCGAAAAATGGTAACTATATTGTGTTAAAGCTATCTGCACTTACTAATCGAGAGAGGAGTTTCCCATTGTTTGGGTTCTCTTTGAGTGATTTAACTGACGAAAATCACAATATACAAACATGCCTATAACGTTTAAAAGACTAGATTTGTCTAGCGTTCATGATAAGAAAGTACTGCGACAACACTTACTTATACTGATATGTGAAGCATTTAACCTTCATGGATCGATTCAAGAGACAACTTATCTAACGCATTTGAACTAAATAGAGAAATTTGTGACTATGGGAATCACAACGCAGGGAACAACAGAAGGCGATTCACAGCCGGTTATCAGTGTATAGTCACAGATTCAAGCAAGACCTCACAATCATATCGCAGTGCAATCACCATTAATCAATAGTGATTATGGCGATCTGCATGCATAGAGAGATCGAGGGAGCGGACCTAAGAGGAGGAGGAAGAAGGAAAGCTGCCAGCTGCGCTAAACTGCTCAATTGCTACGACGAGGGAAGTCTCCATAGAAGACATCATCTGAGACTTCTGCGTTCTCTTAAGGAACAGGGATGAGAATGCTCGATAGAGTAACAGGAAAAAGAGAAGAGAGGAGAGGTGAGGGAGCAGTAGAGGATGGTAACTGAGAGGAAGAGGGAGCTAGAGGTGACTTCGAACAGCTTTGTTAGCGGTGGAGACTGGGTGGTATGGAGTCACCGAGTAGAGGATAGTAGAGAAAAGTAGAGAAACGTGAGGTGAGACTAGTAGGGAGTCGCTGGGCTCAGAGGGTTGCATAGGGCATTTGAAGACAAATTCATAGACAATTCATAGAGAGTTGCCATAGATAGATGCTCAGTGGAGAGGAGTAGTCGTTAGATTATGAGGCATAAGGTGAGGAGTTTAGGTTTAGATATAGGCTAAGTATATGCCACATGGAGGCCATTAACATAAATGCCAATTATGGCCTCTAGCTAACTATTACCAGTCAACTGCCAGTGTCTCTCACACTATCTTATTGCTCATCCCCCAATCTCCATAAGGTTTTGCCCACTCTTACAACAATAGACACAAGTAGTAGGCAATCATTTTCTTGCATCTTAGTACCTATAGGACATTAAGTAATAGGCAATATGAGGAGTGCAAGAGAGGGCATCTTCATGGATCTCGAGCACCATTGCAAGCACCACGATGCAAGCACCAAGGTGTCATTGGTCAACTGAGGAGTGAAGAAGACCATCAATGATTGCAAGAGAGGGCCATGGATACACCATTACAAGCACAAAGAGCCAAGCACCAAGGTGTCACTGGTCAACTGAGGGGTGAAGGAAGAAGACCATCAATGATTGGTGATCCTACTAGGCAAGAGCTACAAAAGCAAAGTGGAACAAGTGATTGGAATGAGCATTAGCAGTCGTGCTAGTCATGAGTACACAATCATTGAGAGCATTAATTCATGCTATTGAGTAGTGAGATGTTGCTTGGAGTGGCAAAATTCTACAAGCGAGTAATATAAGTGTTAGAAGATGACTTATGGCTTCTTAAGACCTACATATGAATAGGCATCTAGATAGAGGACTATATCTAAGCACTTTGCAAAGTACTTTAAGCCCTAGCAAATGTCTAAGACATGCTTAGAACATTGCTAGAGATACGTGGCTAGGCAAAAAGAGCAATTATATTAAGCTGGTAGAAGTTGGTTAAACTAGTCTGGTCGGTCTCAAACCAAATTTGAGCTTGTAGCCAGGATGGATGATCGGGGACAAAGATTGAGAGTAGTGGGCGGCCCTCAGCAACAATGAAGAGTGACTAAGTAGACCCAACCTCACTTAGAGAGAGACATCATACCAACTACTACATCTAGACTGGAAGTGAACTAGTCCTTGGCAACCAAGATATGCCATGGAGTAGGACACAAATGGAAGCTCAAGGCTGTCGTAATGTGAAGACTCCAATCATTCTTCCACAGGGAGCCATGATTGACGTACTTCAATAAACCTACCCATGAGCCCAACTATGAGTGCAACCATTGACTAGCTGAGTGAGTATAAGTTGTAAGGTGAGGTGCACCACTGACCAGGAATGTCAATGCAGAGGACTCGAGTAATGATATAATGAGTCTAGATGAGCATTTGATGTGATATATGCATTAGATTGAAAAAGACAAGGAAGATCGAGTCACCCCACGTATCTAATCAAGAGCGACTTGGTAGATAGTAGGTAGGAAGGTGGAGTCGAGAATCAAAGCATGTCCACAATGATAACTATAGACACGTACCACTAGTGGCGGGGTGGAGCTCTGAGCAAAGGCCACACACCCCCATTGAGAAGCCAGAGACAGAGCCCTTAGTCTAGAATTTGACACAATGGATGACAAAGGCTGAGGAGCCTTGAGGCACCTATACCAAAGCTAAAATCTTCTCACCTCATCAAGGTAAAATTTTGAGATTTTAAGGGGGCCGAGGATGAATATCTCTACATTCATTTGTAAAGTCCATGGACATGTGTCTAAGGCTAGAAATCAAATATCTTCTAGGAAGCTGTAGAGATCAAGAACAAAATATGGGATGACAAGCTCAATCATTTTTTTGAAGATGTCACGAGAGACTTAGTACTTAGAACTTATTTCCCAAACCAACCTAGGTACTCATTTTGTGGATAGGCAAGGCACCACGCACAATGCAAGTAAGCAAAAAAGTGTTGGCAGCAGCAGTAGACCAATTCCATGCTATCAAAATTCTTTTTATGCAATATAAGGATGTGTTTGCTTGGAGCACTAGTATAGGTGAAGAATATCTTTCACATCTTCCTACCCCATGCCAAGTATAAGGAGCCACTATTGAGCTTCCAAATGCTTAGTAATGTGTTGTTGAAATCTTTGACCAAGTACAAGGAGTCACTATTGACCTTCTAGATGCTTACTATATGCTATTATGATGAGATGCTCCCAAGTACAAGGAGTCACTATTGAGCTTCCAAATGCTCAGTTATGTGCTATTATGATGAAATGCTCCAATATCTATCATAGGCCACATTTCCCATGTCCCAAGACAAGTGCAAACAACTTGCATTAAAATCTCGGAGGTATAGTTTGATAGAGCTAATAATGCATACATTGACCAATTCCTCTATTTCAAGACATCCCATGCACCACTCAAAATGATGGTGATGGTGGTCTAGCTCAAACAAGCGGTTTCTTCATGTGTACTTCTTGAGACTTTTACCACACTCTGTGTATACTTGTGAGCATTTCATGGAATTGCTTAACAATTTAAAGCAATTTTGGAGCACACTTTAGCTTGTCTTAGCACTCTTTGAGCACTTCCAAGTGATGTTCTAATGCTTTTTAGGACTTTCCAAATTTTCCCACATTTTAATACTTTCTGAGCCCTTTTGAGCACTTTTTAGTAGTTCCTGGAGCATATTAACAATCTCAAGCAATTTTAGAGTACCCTCGAGCCTCTGTTAGCACTCTTTTAGCACTGTTGAGCATTGTTAGAGAATGTTTAGCAAACATCGAGAACATTTACAACACATTTTCCATTGAGCACCTTTTCAATACTTTTTTACACTTTGATACTTCTTGTCACTTTTTAGCACTCTTGGAACGTGTTAACAATTCGAAGCAATTTGTGTTCACGGCAATTTAATAGCACTTTTTAAGACTGAAGAGCACTATTTGAGCATTTTTAAGGACTTTTTATCACTTTTAGCAAAGAAAGCAATTTGAGAGCATTCTTGAGCTTATCTTAACATTCTTTGAGAACTTTTAAGAAATGTTATAGAACTTTTTAGCACTGTTAGGGATTATTTGAGAACTTTTGAAGTGCTCAATAGGGCTATTAAATTGTTAAGGGTGAACAAAGAGTACCCAAAATTGCTAACAATTGAAGTGCTAAGAAGTGTCAAAAAGTGCCAAAAGCACTTTAAATGCTCTTTTAGCACTTCAGTTTTTGAAACTAGTTAATGAAGATAAGCAATTCAAGAACACCCTTTGAGCATTGTTAGAACACTTTGTAGCAATGGTGAGCACTTTTTTAGCATCTTTCTTAACCTTTTTCCACTTTTTAGTAGTTTTTGTCACTTTTTAGCACTTTTGATTACTTTCTTCCACTTCTTTCTTTTTTTCCCACTTTTGAGCCATCTAATAGCACTTTTTAGGATTGTTGAGCCCTTTTAGCAAAGAAAAGCAATTCGAGAGCACATTTGAGCTTATCTTAGCGCTCTTTGAGCAACTTTGAGCAATGTTATAACATGTTTGAGTAATTTTAGTACTTTCCATCACCTTTAGCACTTGGATGTTACAGTTATTAGTTCTTGATGTGGAGCACATGGCACTAATCCCGCATTTGGAAGCCTGAATAGGATTCTTCGTGGATATAGGATCATGCCAACTCCCATGGTGATGGCTGAAATATACTTGCACAAGCCAAGTCCACCACTACGATGGATGAAACAAGCCACATCAGCCATTGTGATGGCAAGAACCAGTGGGCATTGGACATTTCAGGGCCCTCGGTATGTCAGCCTCTTGTAGCCAATAGTCTTGCGAAGTTCTTCTCTGATATGGGCTTGTTGTAGTTCTTTTGCAGAAAGTGGGCGAAGAGGAGAGAGCTGGCATTTCATGGGAACCATTGCTCACAAATGCACACGAATGCTCAATGATGCTACTCGAGTTTTTTTCGAGACGCGAGTGCCTAAGGGCGAGTTCAAACCAAGTGGACACTGTGGCTGAGACATGGGCATTCGATGAAATGGCAACTACATATTTGATCAAAATGTGACCGTTCGGCAGATGGATGGCTCGTTCGGGTGCCCCTGCCCAAGGTGCAACACCGTCCCAAGCCGGTGGCACGAGATAGCACGCATCCGTCTGCTCGGTCTGAACGTGCAATGCTCGAGAGTCTCCAACAACCGAGTTTTCAACTGCCACGTGTCACGGGTTTCCAACTGCAACGTGTCAGCACTGTTGGCCGTATGGAGGGAGTTTGAAGTTCAAAATTGCTCTAGTTCGAGTTGCATTGTTGTTTGATCATTCTTTATGTCGTACATCCCTGTGGAATTCGTAGATTACGATGAGTTCCTGGCAATCGAGACCGCCTTAGCATCGGTTGAATCTGCAGTTGCATCATCGCCAGCAGCTGCGGAGGATTATCATCGCACCAAAAAATGCAAGCGCATCAGCCCTTCCCGTCCCGATGCTCAACGAATCGCACCCCATCTCGCAGACTTGTGGACCGATGGTTGTAACTCTCAGCTTCAGGACAGGTCTGTCAGAGCTAGTGAGCAAACCCGGATCGGAAACTCAGATCCTGGTTGTAAGATTAGGTCCGCAGATCACAATTCCTATCGGGGAACCGACCATTCAGGCTTCGGTAGCAATGCCACTTCGTCAAATATGCAATTTATATCAAGGAAGGAGGTGGGCGCTACTCGTCGACTTCCTTCATGGGCATGCGACAGTGCAAGTCCTCATCGAACACCATCGATTTCCGAATCTAAGAACATCCCCCAAATATCTTCTTTACCAGAAACCTCAGATGTGGTTGAAAA
Source organism: Dipteris shenzhenensis (assembly GCF_047967505.1). Lineage (NCBI taxonomy): Eukaryota > Viridiplantae > Streptophyta > Polypodiopsida > Gleicheniales > Dipteridaceae > Dipteris > Dipteris shenzhenensis. The sequence continues at coordinate 31,258,839 of NC_141608.1, read as the reverse complement.
GTCAGATGTATCTCAGAGTTTTCCCTGGGGAATTGCGCCTTCCACGAGTGGAGGTAACGCCTACAAGCTCAAGACATGATGTGCATTGTTGATTGTGAGACTAGAGCATGCACTTCGTTGCACACCCTTAGCTCTCTGTGTGGCTGGCTCCCCACAGGATCCGGTTTATTACTCTGAATCTGCATCAAATCTTCTGTTGGGACTTGTTCCATCGGCATCCAGCCATTTTACTCACAAAGGTTGTTGTATGACATGCAGCCGTTACGAAGTGCAAACTTCCATCTTTGCAGTTTAAGGGTCGAATTATTTACAGCAGTACAATGTCCAATGCTGAAGAGGCCGCCCTTGAACTGTTGAGGCTGCTCGAGTGTGAGAAAGCTATTTCTGGCGGTACTGTGCCACTTGGCTTTGATACCGAGTGGAAAGTCATCTTCAAAAGAGGTAAGATTTTCAGTGCTGTAGCGCTCTATCGGGCATTGTCTGAGGTCCAATGTTGGATGCCCATAGAAAGGTCAAAGGATACATGAAGGCTTCATATAACTTCTTTTTGCAAGCAATTATAAGTAGTGACAGAGTTGATTGTCAATTGCGCACAAAACGTAGTCAAGGCATTTTATGACGGGTGCAATAAATTTATTAAGTTATTGGCTTTCTGTGCTTGTCAGGCGACCTATCAGTGGGTGCCACCTGCGTACGTAATAAGTAGGCGGGAAGATTATGCTGACACCTGGAATGAATGTAAATTATATGTTTGTAACGTGCAAGTCTGTCTCTACATTTAACTTTTTGTGTCTGGTGCTTGAAGAAGCGGTTCTATCATGTGTGTGTGTGTACACTCAGACACACATATACAAAGAGAGATAGTTAGATACATACATACACACACATACATATGTGCGCGTGTGTATAAATCTCTCTACACACTTTTTTTAAAGTGAAGTCTTTATATTTGTGTGTGGGAAACCTCAAAAGAGGTAAAAACCCACCAATAAGTACAAGGAAATAATTTACAAGTAAAACCTCAGAGCAAAAGTCATGAGGTAGCCAAGTAAAAAGTTACATATCAAGCTGGAGAAGGATCAAACACAGCATCCTCCAGCTTCAAATTGTTGCTCTGTAAAAACTGATGCAGTGATGAAACCACACCATCAATAAAAACAAGCTGTTTTTCGCCCTTGTGATTCTTCTTGATATAGGCTGGTACCTGAAATTTTTGAATCAGAGGGTCAAAAACCTGTTGTAACATGGAATGAAAAGATCCCAGTAAAAAAGGTACTTCTGCATCCCGGACAGAAGAAAACTCAGGCATAGGCATCAAAGGCAGAGAAGCTAAATCAACATCTGTATCTTCCGATGAAAAAGCTGCATCTGATAAAGCAGGGTTTAGCATTTGAGCTTCATTCTGAGGATTAACTTGAGTAAGAGTAGGGGCAGCATCCTGAGAGAGAGCATGCATATCATCCTGTAAAATCCCCTCTGCAAGGGGTCCTGAGCTTCTTCAGCAAGAGGAAGATTTGCCTGTGATTTATCAACCTTCCTCTAGTAGTGCTTCGGAGTAGTAGAAGGCTTCGCCAAAGAAGCCATAGCAGAAACCAGAGGAGAAGGGAGAGTAACCTTGACAGCTCAAGAAGGAGCAGGAGGAATGGGCCTGGATGTAGAAGGGCAATCACGTGCAAAATGACCAACTTGTCGGCACCGATAACATGCAGTGGGAAAAGATGCAAAATGTAGCCTGATGCGCATCGGATGGGCAAATCCTAAATCAAGATCCAGAGTAGATGGCACGGGCTGCAACATATCCCACAAAATGCAAAGGCGAACATCACGGGAGGCTTGCAAGAACTCCTGTCTCGGAACATGAAGAGGCCTTCCCAAAAAAGTTGCAAGAGTTGGAAGATGCTGAAGAAGAGGCACATGTAGCGCTTTGAGAGTAATCCAAACCGGACAGTGAGTCAGAAGGGTAGCAGAAGGATCAAAAAGTGGATCCCAGGGCATGACATAAGTGAAGAAACTAGCCCTAGGAACACAGCATGACTGACTAGCCGCTCCACCACATCAGTCGAAGAAGCGTGGGCATAATAAAATCCTTTGCCCAGGAAGACAAAGGATGAAATACAATCCGGACCCATTGCAGCTTCAGCCCAACGACGAAGTTGAGCGGCAGAAAGAACCCTGCCCATAAAGTAGAGACAGACTCCAAACTGCTGAGCCTGTCGAAGACCTGAAACCAGAAGGGCAGAGTCCAAAGAGCAAACAAACGGGGAACCATGAAGGAACGTCTGTGATAGAGGCTGAGCATAACTGATGCAGAAGATTCAGCTGCAGGGAAGAGGAAGGGCCATCTGTGAGATCAAGCTTTGCCGATTTGGAAGAGGATGAAGAAGGCAAAACACCACGTTTCCTGTGAAGATAGTGGGAGAGAGCGAAGGAGTCTCACTTGCGGCTTTCTCACATGCACAATGGGGAAATACACACACAGGTGGAGGCTGAAAACAGTTTTCCTCTTCTTAGTTGTGAAAGCCAAAGGAACTCAAGTACAAAGAAATAGAAGAACCCTATATGTGGGTCTCAAACCAAACTCAACTAACCTAGGTGGCATACTAACTGAGCCACGAAATAGAGTAGATAAGGATAGCTGTTATCCAGCTATTATTCGTGGGCGGTGTACCAGCTGCATCTGTAGCTAACAAGTCGGTGACATAAATTCACAACAGTCACCCTGGCATATCACGAGTGGAGCTCGATATCTCAACACTCCCCCTCGAGCTCAATCCCAATTCTTGCACACCAAGCAAGTCTCTGAACTTGTGCAGCTTCTCTGCGCCCAATGCCTTCGTGAATATGTCAGCTACCTGATCTTCTGTGCTGACATAAACTAGATCAATAAGACCTAGTAAAACCTTCTCCCGCACATAGTGATAATGCACCTCAATGTGCTTTGTTCTAGCATGATAGACTGGGTTATTTGCCAAGTGTATACTGCTCATGTTGTCACAATAAATGACAACTGGCCCATTTGTAGACTGATGCATATCATAAAGTAGCTTATGCAACCAAGCTACCTCACATGCAACCATTGCTGCACCCCTGTACTCAGCCTCTGTGCTCGACAAGGCAACTGTAGGCTATTTCTTGCTGCTCCAAGTGACTGCATCACTCCCAAAAGAGAACACATATCCACTGGTAGATCGTCTATCAGAAGTACTACCAACCCAATCAGCATCAGTGTATCCATGCAACTGTATCTGAACCCCAGTCTCATAAAATAGTCCATACTGCAATGTGGACTTCACATACATGAGTATGCGTCTAGCCGCATCCAAATGCGATTTCCTTGGAGCCTGCATAAACTGACTTACCAATCCAACAGCATAGCTTAAATTTGGCCTGGTAATAGTCATATAAATCAAACTTCCTACTATGCGTCTGTACATAGTAGGGTCTTCCAGAAGCTCACCTGCATCTATGCTCAGCTTCACATTCTGCTCCAAAGGAACTGAAATAGGCTTACAGCCTGTCATCCCATATTTGGACAGCATGTTCAATTCATACTGCCTCTGCAAGAGCTGTATCCCACTTGGTGATCTAATCACCTCAATGCTCAAGAAATAACGTAGCTCTCCCCAATCCTTCATCTCAAACTTCTGCTTCAATAACATTTTCACATGAAGGATATCTTCATCACTATCCCCTGTGATGATCAAATCATCACTATCCCCTGTGATGATCAAATCATCACATGAAGGATATCTTCATCACTATCCCCAGAGACCTGACAGGCAGCCGCCCCAGGGACCTGGGAGAGCTTCTTCGTCGACGGCAGCCCGCCCTTCACAGCCTCAGATCCCCCTCTCTCCCGCTCCCCCGCCCCTTTCCACTCACTCCCAGCCCCTTTCCCAGTTTCCCCTCCCTTCGCCCGACCCGCAGCCTCAGCCCCCGTCTCTTCCTCCTCAGTCTCCTCCTCGTCCCTCTCAGCCCCAGCTCTAGAGGCATCCCCATCCCCCCCCTCCCTCCGTTCCCCTCGACTCCTCTACAGTGTTAGCTGCACCTTCGGCTTCCCAGCCGAGGGCAGCCCCCGCTCCGCCTCCTCCACCTTCTCCGCCAGTCGCCTCCGTGGAGTCCGAGTCGCCTACCCCTCAGCCTCCTCCCCCTCCCCCCCCGCTGGCAGGACACCCGGAGTCTACACCACCACTGGAGCAGGCTTCCATGGCCGCTAGCCCCTCAGTGGCAGACTCTGATGGGTCTCAGCTTCAGGAGAGAGAGCTTCCTCGAGACTTTTACAGATCTGGCCCCTGGGACTACTTGGACGTGGCCGACCTTGGGACCTTCCCGGCTTATCTCGACATCAGTAATCTTCCTGCTCCGCAAAGGGACGGATGGGAAGATTGTCGCCTTGGCCCCTAGGGATGGCCCTAGCTTCGCCTTCACGTTCCTCAGCGATGGCACCGAGACCTGGACAGACGACTCGGTTTGGGAGGCGCTCAGAGAGCAGACACACGCCCAGGTCTGTTCCTGGATAGGCCCGTCCGGTGGGCAGCTTCTCGAGACTCAGTGGTAGAGGCGGTCAGGCGGGTATAGTTCCAAGGACGACACTTTCCGACCATGCGCCGGTGCTCCTTTCATTAGATTCGGCAGCCCAGACCCTTTCCCCCCGGTCATGCAGGATTCCCGACTCCATTTTCTCGAGGGAGGACGTGCGCAGCAGTATCTGCAGTCTTTGGGACAGAGACTGGGGGGAGTGCGTGGATTTGGTGGACTCAGTTGCGCAGGCTTTGCAGGAGTCCAGCCAGATCTGCCAGCTAGCAGCCCTACAGGTTCGACAAGATTGGAGTAGAGAGAGAGCTCTTCGGAGGGACCTCGCCTCCATTCAGCGACTCCAGCAGGCTTCCCCGGGCTCGGAGGAGCTTCGGATCCAGGCCCTTCGAGCCAGAGCCCTCCTGGAGGAGACACTCCAGCGCCGCTCAGAGTTTTCCTATCACGCCTCTCTCTCCTTCTGGGCCCGGAAGGGTGACCGGATGTGCAGGGAGTTCTTCAGGACGCATGGCCAGAGAGCTGCAGGTGATCAGCTTCGGAGTCTCAGGACAGCGGATGGTCACATCGTTACGGATACGGGGGAGGTCCTGGGGTTGGCCACTGACTTCTACAGGACCCTCTTCTAGCAGGAGCCGCTTGCCCCTCGTGCTAGTCGTGCCCGTGAGAAGGTGTGGAGGCACATTCCATCCCTGGTCCAGCCTAGCATGCAGGCGACGTTGTTGGCGCCGTTTATCTCGGATGAGATGCTGGAGGCCTTGATGGCTATCGACGGACAGAAATGCCCAGGAGAGGATGGGCTACCCCGAGCATTCTTCACCTCCTTCTGGGACCAGATCCATCAGCCCCTCCTTGCAGCTCTGCAGGGGATTTTCAGCAGCGGTCAGATGCCAGAGAGCCTCTCTTCGGGACTGATTTGCCTCATCCCGAAGGGAGGAGATAGACAGGAGATCCGCCAGTGGCGTCCGATCACTCTCCTTACCACCGCCTACAAAATCCTCGCCAAGATGATCAGTGCCAGAGTTCGGCCTCTACTCCCAGACCTCATTCATGACACTCAGACAGGCTTTGTCCAGGATCGCAGTATCCTGGATAATGTCTTCACCTTTTCAGAGGCGGCGGAGTGGGCTCAGCACAGTGGATCACACCTTGCCATTCTACTTCTCGACTTCGAGAAGGCCTACGATCGCGTGGACTGGTCCTTTTTGGAGGGGACTCTAGAGCGGCTAGGTTTCCCGGCAGGTTGGATTCAGGGTATCTCAGCTTTGTACAGGACAACGTCTAGCAGGGTCATCATTGGAGGCAGGATGGGTGAGCGTTTTAGCTTGGAGAGATCAGTGCGTCAGGGCTGCCCCCTTGCTCCTTACCTGTTTCTTTTCTTCGCCGAGGCCATGACTTACTACCTTCGGGCGAGGTCTACCGGGATCAGGGGTGTTCGCCTTCCACTTCGGGAGGACACGGAGCTTCTGGACTCGGAGTACGCAGATGATACAGCCCTTTATGTCCAGGACGATGAGAGGATGCTAGAGAGGGTGCGGATGGCCCTGGAGGTCTTCTGCTCGGCCGCTGGTGCGAAAATTAACTAGAACAAGTCAGTTGGTTTTCTCACAGACCCTGGGGCGTGTTCTCAGTGGGGGCGATTTTTGGGTTTCAGATGGATTCCACGGGGACAGACAGCTAGATACCTTGGCTTCCAGGTTGGCCTAGACATCACGCCAGCTCAGCAGTTTCTCCCGGTGCTAGACTCCATCCGACGGAAGCTGGCTTTCTGGAGCACTGCTAAGCTGTCTCTTGCAGGTCGTGCCCTGGTAGTTAACCAGGTCCTCCTAGCCACGGCTTGGTATGTGGCTTCCTGCTGGTGCTTCTCGAGATCCAGCGTGGCACAGCTCAGGAGGTTGGTTCGGAACTTCCTTTGGTCTGGGGAGGATGGTCTTAGAGATACCAGAGCCAGGGTTGCTTGGCAGACAGTCATTCTTCCGCAGGCTGAGGGTGGCCTGGGGGTTATCGATCCAGAGCTTCAGAGTCAGGCCTTGTTAGGCAAGCTTGTCATCCGCGGTTTGACCCCGGGGGGGCAGACGTGGAAGATGTTACTTCAGCAGGGAGTTGGCTCTTGTGTCCCGCGCCGAGGTGGAGAGTGGCTACCGTCCCTCAGGTGGATCTTCACTTCCGCCCCGCTCACTCAGCCCCGTTCCCCACTCGTTCGTAGCCTCCTCATGGTTTGGAGGCGGCTCCGTCTCAGTCTCATTCAGTCCCAGCCCAGCTGTCAGGAGGAGATCGATCGCCAGCCGCTCGTCTGGAATGGTCAGGTCAGAGACGCCGAGGGCCTTCAGTTGGGGGAGAGATCACATATCAGGTGGGACGGTTGGATGAGGGGGCCAGCCCGGTCCCTTCGAGTTTGGAGGGATACGTACATACATCTGGAGATGGCTGATCTTGCAGACGCAGCTGGAGGTGCACGCGGAGTCCAGGCGAGACGCACGGAGATCGACGGTGCGATCCCAGCTGCTTGGTTGGTTCCACCTGAGCCTCAGGTCCTCATGCCTGGTGACACCCGCTGGCTGGGACAGTTCACCCCCCGTGGCATCCCACTGGTGGTCGCAGGACGTATGGATGACTCCTCTATCTCCTTCTTCGCGGTTTCAGGGGATGGACGACTCAGGAGAGAGGATGCGCTCATCGACCCCCTACTGCCGTGGTAGAGGGTTAGGGTCGTAGGCCTTTTGGGGAAGGCCTGGCGTACCGACCCTAGTATCGAGCAGGACTAGTTGCAGCTTTGGCGTCTTTGGCTCTGGGAGGGGCGGGCCTTGTCAGAGCTTGAGTGGGACCCAGGAGAGTGGTGGTGGCCAGAGATTGTGACAGGACAGGGGCCGACTTCCTTCTTCGCCTACAGCACGACTTTGGGCAGGCGAGTTCTCGGGAGAATGCAGAGCCGCCCACCCACCCAGCGACCCAGCTGGTACGCACAGGGTATTTCCAGGTTCTTTTTGCAGGCATTCTGGAAGGCCTTGTGGGAGAGCTGGCGGCCGCGGAAGATCTCATACTTCCTGTGGCTTCTTGCCCACAAAGGTCTTCCAGTGGGGAGCTGGTTGAGGCAGATAGGCCAGGACGGATGCTGTCAGATTTGCCATGCGGATGAGGAGTCACCAAAACACTGCCTGTGGAGCTGCACGCGCGCCCAGGAAGTGTGGAGGTGGACTTTCGGGCTTCTTACTCGCACAGCACCAGAGCTAGGAGTGATCACTTGGGGCGCGTTCTGTTGGTGCAGCACCGCACCTGGTCTTCATCACTTATTCGAGGCATGCCAGCATGACCCCACTTTCCTTATCACACAGGGGACGTGGGGGCCGCTCGAGGGTATCCCACAGCACCTAGCAGAGGCTGATACAGGAGTTCGGGAGAGGCAGCCAGTCTGGGAGATTATCAGCAGCATTACAGGATGGCACATCTGGACCTCGCGCTGCGCGCAGATCCTCGGTGGCACCTCCTTATCGACTGCCCAGATCATGGCGGAGATTTGGAGTGAGATTATTCATACCCTCAGAGGCCAGTGGGACCAGATTCAGGGAGACTCCCGGGCTGGTCAGGAGAAGCGGAGACGCTTCCTCTGGGCTTGGGACACATAGGGCCTCTTCTTCGAGCAGACTACGCAGGGCCTTCAGTGGCACTACTCACCACCCCGATGGCTGTTCATTCACACTCAGCATATCCCTCCGTGAGAGTATGATTTATTATGCTACCTTTTAGGACTGCGTCCGGTTTGTGAACGCAGCCCGTCAGCTATAAGCTGACCTCTTGTATCTTGTTCTCGAAGTAATATAATTAGCACTGTTTTTTCGGCAAAAAAAAGTCACCAATTCCCATGTAGCATTGGCTTCCAAGGTATCCATTTCTTCATCCATGGCTTTCTCCTATTTTTCATTTCCCATGGCTTGCTCAAAAGAAGTGGGTTCTGGTTCCTGTATCACTTTGACCATATAGGCATAGTGAATGGCTGTAAATCCATCATATTTCAGCCTATCCACAGGATACCTAGCTCTGGTAGACTTGCGCAAAATAGGCTCACTTCCAGGTGCTCTCAAAACATCCCTGGTCTTCCTTACTCCAGGTGTAACAACAGAAGGAATACCCAACTCATCATCAATGCTCTGTTTTGAGCCACTGGATTCACCATCCACATAAGAGTGACCTGCATTCACATCAAACATGGGTTGATCTACCTTCTCTTTTTCTTTTCGTGATATCTACGTACCACTATCTGCATTGCTTTGAGGAGATTCTCCTGATCTCAATCTACCTGTCGATGGCGAAGTATGTGAACCACTGCTAGAGGACATTGCAGGTCCACTGATATTTTGTGATTGCTGCTGTGAATTCTGTGCAGCATTACCATTTTGTGCATCTACATCAATCATCACATTTACTGGTTTATATCAGCTGCTCATCTCATAAAAAACAACATCTCTGCTCACTGTAAACTTACGAGTAGAAGGGTTATAGCATCTATACCCTTTCTGTTGCAGAGAATAACCAATAAAGACGCACTTCTCAGCTTTTGGATCTAACTTAGATCTCAACTCATCTGGCACATGAACATAGGCAATGCAACAAAAAATTTTCAAATGAGAAATGTCTGGTTTCCTATCAGTATATATCTCCTCTGGCGTCATGCCATGTATTGCTACAGTGGGAGTCCTGTTCATTATGTAAACTGCTGTAGCAACTGCTTCAGCCCAATAATAATCTGGTAGATCTTTCTCATTTAGCACGGCCTGAGATACCTCTCCAATATGCATGTTTTTCCTTTCTGCAAGTCCATTTTGTTGTGGGGTATGACTGCATGAATATTGCTGCTTTATGCCATGCTCCTGCAGGAACCTTGCAAACTCATTTGAGAGATCCTCTCTCCCTCCATCTGACCTTAGGCATTTTATTTGCAGGCCTGTTTCTTTTTCAACCATAGCTTTAAAAGCTTTAAAGTGCCCAAACACTTTACTTTTCTTTTTCATAAAATACACCCAAACTTTTCTGCTGAAGTCATTAATAAAAGTGACAAAATAGTGACAGCCTCCAATAGATGCAGCTTTAGTAGTCCACACATCAGAGTGGATTAATTCCAATGGCTTTTTACTCTCTTGAACATGCCTAGGAAATGGTTTCCTTATTTGTTTTCCAAATTGACAGGCTTCACAAACCTTATGCATTTTTGCAACCTTGAATTTAGGCAAATTTCAATATTTTGGGCTTGCATTGATTTAAGTCGCTGTATATTAACATGACCAATGCGTTTATGCCAGATATCAATATTTGCAACTACACCGGTCCCATGTGCAAACATTGCTGCACTCAATTCAGGCATGTCCGCATCCAAGGTAAACATCCTGCCCTTCTTCTTTCCTTTTGCTATCAAGCGACCGTTATTTTTCATATCCTCAATAAAGCATCCATGAGGAGTAAATCTGACCTGCAAGCCCTGCTCAACCATTTGACCAACAGAAACCAGGTTCTTGGTGATGTTCGGGACATGAAATACATCAGACAGGTATTTGCTTTTCCCATCCTGCATAGACAAAGGAATTTTACGAATCTGCACAATAGGATGTGCAGTATTATCACCAGTCTCCACAAATCCTGGTTTTTCTATTTTCCTTGCATCCTGCATCCACTCTGCATGACCTGTCATGTGGTTTGACGCACCTGAGTCAACATACCACACATCATTTCGTTCTTCTGCACTTGTCACAGAATTGGTCATGTGCTGCACCATAAATAGATGCTCATTTCTGTCGTCAACCTGTCTACTAGAAGATGCATAATTGCCTTGCTGCAATTTTTCATTCATAATGTCATTATGCTTTTTGTAGCAATCCTTAGCCATATGACCCATTTTACCACAGTAGTAGCATTCAACATTGTTGTTTGCATTTTGGCCTCTCTGCCATCCACCACGGCCTCTTTGGCTCCCCCTGCCTCTAGAGTTACCACGTCCTTCTCCATAGGACTGGTTTTCTTGAGTTTGTTGCATATTTTGATTTCTACCACGGCCTGCAGATCGGCCTCCTCTACCTCTGTCTCTACCTCTTCCAGCATATTTGAGTAGAAGACAGTTTCTTTTGAAGTTCCTCTTGAAGAAGATGCACCCCCATTTCTCTGCTCTTCAGAAATTAGAAGAGCAAATAACTCTTCAAAATCAAGAAATTTTTCACGGACGGCAATGGATGTCCGGAATTGTGCATAATCCTTTCCTAGACCATTCAAGGTCATAGAAACTAGATCATCATCTTCCATTGGCGACCCAATGGAAGCAAGTGCATCTGCAATTTTCTTCACCTTCATGTGGTAGTCATTTATGCTCAAATTTTCTCTCTGCACATTGTGCAACTCCTATTTGAGCTACATTTTCTTGGCTTGCGTATTTGTGTTGTACATTTTTGCCAAAGTATCCCATGCCTCCTTTGGCGTACTTGCATCCTGAATATGCACAATCATAGAATCCGAAATACTGATAGACAGCCAACACATAACTTTTCTGGCTCTCTCATGCCATCCTTTAAATGCCTGCATTTCCTGTTGATTGGGAACATTAGGAAGAACTGGTTCTTCTTCATTTCCTGTAATGAACTGCCAATAGCCTTTTCCCATAAGGAAATTCGTTATTCTAAACTTCCATGCTTGGAAGTTGTTCTTGTCAAGCTTTTCTGTGACAATCTGTGAAAGAGAATCAGACGCCATAACAGAACACTGCAAAATATTCTGTCACTGCGAAAAACACAGCTTTTGCCTCACACGGGCAGATCTGCAAAACTGACGAAAGTGGTATTTGACCACACAGTCACTTTCTAGTGACGATTTTGCATCAACAGGCAACAAGCATGATTCTGCAACTCCCAATATCTTTGCACACAGGCATACAATGCAATTTCTGCGGAAACTTTTCACCGACCAGCCGAGCAGTGGTCGCACAGCAAATACATGGCCTTTTTCTGAGTGCCTGCGAAGAACTTCCGCCTTCAAAACGGGCCCCGAAATGGCCTCGAATCAGAAAAATAAAGTCACCGTGGGCTTCGTTCTCACCTGCAGCATATACTGTCCTCTCGCCACACCGCGAAGGGCGTCTCAATCTGAGACAGTGCACTCTTGCACTTCTGGCTGTGCTACCTGCAGAGATTTGCTCCCAAACTCGAAATAGGAAAGCAACATTGGTCCTCTTACCAGGACACCACGAACTTGGTTTGCTTTCTTGAGCTCCTTACCACGAACAAGGCTCTGATACCATGTGAAGATAGTGGGAGAGAGGGAAGGAGTCTCACTTGCGGCTTTCTCACATGTACAATGAGGGAATACACACACAGGTGGAGGTTGAAAACAGTTCTTCTCTTCTTAGTTGTGAAAGCCAAAAGAACTCAAGTACAAAGAAATAGAAGAACCCTATATGTGGGTCTCAAATCAAACTCAACTAACTAAGGTGGCATACTAACTGAGCCACGAACTAGAGTAGATAAGGATAGCTGTCATCCAGCTATTATTCGTGGGCGGTGTACCAACCGCATCTGCAGCTAACAAGTCGGTGACATAAATCCACAACAGTCACCCTGGCATATCACGAGTAGAGCTCGATATCTCAACATTTCCGTCGAATGAAGACTCGAGCATGAGAAACAGAGGAAGCAAAAAAAACAAAAGATGGTTCGGGAGCCTGTACGGGCTCTATGGGCGGGGAAATCTGTACAAATTTTACAGGTACGGGCTGTACGGGCACGAAAATCTGTACGAAGGGCCGAACCGAAGGTTGGGTAGATAACTGCAGGGGTCCGGGGGGGCTGTACGGATTGTATGGAATGTCGTATAGCTGATGTGAGCTGTACGGATGGCGATGAAGGCTGCAAGGTGGAAGACAGGGGCTGTACGAGCAAAACGAGGGAGGGAACAGAGGGGGACGGAGGGTTGACTAGGGCTGCGGAGGCTCCAAAGCTCGCCATCGCCTCTACACACACACTTTTTTTTTTGGGTAATATCCAGTGCATATATTTATATGATCATAAATTTACATGATGTGAGGTCTCCGAAATGGAGAGTATCCCAAAGATCAGAAACATAAAAAGAAAAGCTCTATGCAAGAAGCATCCATATCACCCTCATGGCAGGCATCATATAAGGATTTATATTACAAAAAGAAGGCCCAAAAGAGGAGACATGCAATTAAAATATTAGAAGATTTTATTGGAAGAGAAGTAAACGGAGTAATCTATCTTACGAACAGACAAGCAATCATAAAAAGATTCCCTAAGTGATATCCGAAACATGGAAAAAGTAGAATCTCCAAAGACTATGATTTTTGTCCTTCCACAGAGTCCAGACCCAATATCTCTCTTTGTCTGTGTGTAACATGTTTATTTGCCACTCATTCCTTGTTCTTCTTAGGATATTCAAAAATTTATCATCACTAAGGCTATGGAATGCCTTTGGTGCACCAAGGATGATCATGAGGCGCTTTGCCTTCTTAATTGCAATTATGTTTGTCCGCCCAGGATGCATGGCGGTTTTAACATTCTGAATATTCACACTATTCTGTTAGCTTGCAAGGTCACACTCCTAACCACGACTCTTCCTCTCTTATTTTCATTTGCGAATCTTTTTGCCAAGAAGGCCTATCACTTATTACTTCCACAACCTTGGATCCAAGAGCATGGAAATCACTTTTGGCATTTAAACAAGTCTCTTTCTTGGTGGAAAGATTGTCTTCAACGCATCTGGAGTAGTAAGCTTCCTCTTATGGGTTTCCTTATGGCGGTGTTTGGTAGGGGCTTTACCAGTGGGATCTTTATTGGCTGCCAGGTGTATAGCTTCTTCGACATGCTCTACTTGTTCGCATCCAAGGGAGATTGTGTTACATCTATGTTGGACCTGTTCTCTTGCTCATTTTCTTCTTTTTAGAATGAGGATTGGTCTTCATGTTCGATTTCCTGGGATTTCTTTGGCAAGCCGTTTTGGTTGTTTGGCAGATATGCTATTATGCCTCACTTCTTCTTCTAGTGTCGCTATTGGGCTCTCTGGTCGTTATATTATGCTCGTACCATTCAACTGTATGAGCTCTCTTTGGTGGATGTTTTTCACTTTTTTCGTTCATCTTTGTGTCGGTCTCTCTAGGATGTGCATTCTCTTGGACACCTTCCTTTGGCCTAGTTAGAAGTGTTTATTGTTGCTTTAAGTTTTTGAGTAGTAGTTGTTTCACTTTGGACAGCTATGAATGTAGTTTATTCTAAATGAAATCTGCTTTTATAGAAAAAAAAAGAGTGTGTGTGTGTAACGCAAGAGGGAACTATCCCTGGGCTCCTATACTAAAGCTAAGTACCTTCTACTCGCAGCATAAGACATGCATATGTGCTTTGCTCGATTGAAAGACCAACCAGCACCTTACATAGAGATAATTTAATATTTATTACCTAATGCCTTGGGCATGAACTAGGTAAACTCTAGATACAGCTAAACAAGTCCATCCTCCCTATCTGACCTCCATTTACAAACACAAGTTCTTAGGCAACTAATTAAAGGAACAAATGGAGAAGGTTGTGAACACAAGTCAGCAAGAATGTGGTCACACAGAAACTCCAATAGAATGTTCGATGAATGAAAGTACAAGTACTTGGTATTTATAGTACTTAAGTACTACACTAGAAAATAGAGTAAGTCCTAGTCTATCCTACACCATATCATTGTATGTGTCTACAAATCCCCCCTCAATGATATGATTGAAATACTTTGGAATAATCTAAGTACCTGTTGTACCTAAAGTACCATGGTTGCACAAATTCATCCACATGTGGATATAGCAACCTATGGGAGTACAAAAGAAACAATGTCATTTTACAACCCCCTTTGACATTGTTTGAATGTCTTTGATCCCCAAGCCATGTCGATGACGTGTGAAATGAGGTGTTGACAGGATTTTGGTGAAAATATTTGCCACATTGTCCTTAGTAGAACAATAGATAAGGTCAATGAAGCCATCTGAAATACAATCTCGTATATAGTGATGATGATTTTTAATGTGTTTCATGTGAGCATGGAAGACAAGATTGTTGCCAATGGCAATGCAACTCTGGTGTCACAAAGGATAGAGGTTGCCTCACCATCGTGTGCATGATGCAAGTTATGCAAAGCTTCCTTAACAACATACATTCCATAGTGGCTGAATTTGCTGCTTTAGACTTTGCTTCACTATAGAAAAGAGAGACTCGGTCTTGCTTCTTATTGAGCCAAGATATGCAATGAGAAGCAATAGCCGGAAGAGTATTTTCTATCATCAATGTCCCCTGACCAATTTGAGCCTGTGAAACCACTCGGAGAAATGTCACAATGTGGAGCATAATGCAAACCATAAGAGAGTATTAGTAAGTTTGAGTCCTTTTTCCAATGAGTAGCCACAGGTTTGCAAATTTCCATCTTGAATTTCTGCAAGAGACCTTTAGGATACTTTGTCTGTGACATGCATATTCGCTCTTGGGTCTGCAAAAACTCAATGCCAAGACAATAGCGCAATAAACCCAAATATGTCATGTCAAATGTCTGACACAAAATGGACTGCACTGCAGCAATTTGCTGTGTATTACCGCTAGTGAGTAATATGTCATCCACATAAAGCACTAGAATAACCAAATCTGAGTTTTCTTGCAGAACATATAGATTAGGCTCTGTTTGTGTATTGACAGCCTTGTGACAGCATAAAATTGTGTAAATTGTGATACCATGCACGAGGTGCTTGTTTGAGCCCATATCAAGCTTTCTAAGCTTTCACACCTTGTGCTCTTGTCCCTTTACCACAAATCCTTGGGGTTGCTGCACATAGACTTCTTCTTTGAGCTCTCCATTCAAAAAGGCAGTCTTAATGTCCATCTGATAGATTGGCCAACCATAATTTGCAGCAAGAGAAATGACACAATGGATGGTAGTCATTTTGGCTACCGCAGCAAAAGTCTCCTCACAGTAAATTCCCTCTTCTTGAGCATACCCCTTGGCAACAAGATGGGCCTTATATTTTTCCACAGTACCATCTGAATGATACTTGACCTTATAGATCCATTTGGTACCCACAATATTTTTACCAATGGGCGCATCAACCAAATCCCATGTGGCATTCTTTTCAATGGACCTAATTTTAGATTCCATGGCCTTTTGCCATGAAGGATGTCCTTGTGCATCCTCAAAACTTTGAGGCTCAAGTTCAGCTTCTATAACGAAGGTCATCAATGCAAAATTGACTTGTCTATGAGCACTTATTGTGCTTGCCCTGGTTCTCCTCAAAGTAGGCTGATCCTTAGTATCTTGAATGGTCAACCTTGCCCATTTTGGAATGGGTTTATCAGTTGTACCGCTAGCTGTGTCACTTGCTGTACCACTTGGAGTAGCATCCTATGGTTGACTGACTCCATGACGGTGGTAGTGTTTCCAAACATTGGGCTGCCCTTCCTTACTAGTTGGCTGCTCGTTTGGAACATTTGAGGGAGAAGCACCCTCAACATGTGGCAAACTGGCTGAAGTATGAGAGGAGGAAGGAGTATCCCTCGGAGAACCCATATCATCATCCTTAAATTGAATGATATCCAAAGGCACATCATCATAAGGTGGCAAATCCACATTGGTTGGCTGCATGCATTCATTTTCAGCAAAGGCAACATCTTTGCTGATTATGATCTTCCTTGTTTCCGGATCATAGAGCCTAAAGCCCTTACTTTCTGTACTATATAAAAAAAAATTGCATATGATGCTTTTGTCATCAAGCTTTGATCTATGCTAAGATGGAATTAAAGCATAAGCAACTGAGCCAAACACTCTGAAATGATGAACCTTTGGCTTATAGCCATAAAACCTCTCAAAAGGTGTCGCATTGACCAATGCTTTGGTAGGGCATCTATTGTGTATATATGTGGCTGTAGTTATGGCCTCTGCCCAAAATGCCTTTGATATTTTCTTGAATTTCAGCATGCATCTTGTAATTTCCATAAGTGTCCTGTTCTTTCGTTAAAGTGTCTTGTGATGCTTGACTCCATTTTCCTTCAAATACCCTTCAAAAGTATTTAATGTGTACTCTCCTCCATTGTTTGAACAAATGTTTGTATTCTTGAATTGGTTTGGTTCTCAGCCAAGGCCTTGAACTCTTTGAACCAATAAAACACTTTATAATTAGTCTTCACGAGGAAGAGCCATGTGAATCTAGAAGAGTCGTCAATGAAGGTAACAAAATACCTTGCCCCTCTATGGGTTGGCACATTCATGGGACTGCATACATCACTGTGTATTATCTGCAAAACTCTAGTTGCTTTCATTGAACCTGAGCCATCCTTCTTGAAAGGAAGGGGGTGCAATTTGCCAAGAGCACACCCTTCACAAACTTCATTGGCTGGCTGCTGTAATTTTGGCATTCCATGAACCATTTTATTGTTTTACAAGTAGGCCAATGCTCTATGATGAACATGACCAAACCTAGCATGCCATAAATCACTTGGAGAAGCAAATAAGACAGCCAAAGAATGCTGAGCATAGGGCTGAGCATCAAGCTTGTAATAGCCCTTTATCTCATAAGTACCTGTTGCCACAATTTCATAACCTTTCTTGGGATCCTTGCTCTTGCATTGATCATCTTGAAACTCAACAAGCATGTGTTGATCATGAGCAATAGAAGGAACTGAAATTAAATTCTTTCTCAAATCTGGGACATACTAAAACATCACGGATGCATTTTTTCTTGCCTGAATCCAAAATGATGGGAATATCTACCACTCTTGTGATGCCCTATGATGCATCATTTGCACTTGTAACTTGTCTGCCATAAATAGGTGAGATTTCCTCAAACCACTCCTTTCTAGGAATCATGTGCTTAGTAGCACCACTATCCAAATACCATTCATCAATGGTAGCAAAAGAAGCATTAATAGATTGAGCATGTGCACTAGAATCCCCCTTGGCATCGAAGCTGTGCTGAACTGCAATAAACACGAAGTCTTTGTCCTCTTGTGCAAAGTGTGCTTGTGGTGGAGCATTTGCATTTCACCTGGTGCAACAAAAGTACTGTTATTCGGTTGCGTACTGTAGGTTTGGAAGTTTTTCTATTTCTAACACTATATTGGAGAATTTGGGAATCTCTGCCTTGCCTTTTCTTCTCATTAGCAATCCTTTTTTGACACTCTGCAATAAAATGATCTCGCTGTTTACAATAATTGCATCTGCCGTTCTTCACCTGAGGACCTTGATTTGTACTTGCATTTCCCTCATTCTTGGGCTGATATGTATGGCTGTTCTTTTTCTGAAAATGACATCCCTTCAGCTCATCAAACGAGAGAGGGGTTGCCTTGAGCATAAAAGTCAAAGAGGGAACAAATGTGCCATAAGAGGGACCCAAGCTGTTGGAGTGATAGAGACTAATTTCTTGTCATCCATTTCCTCATCAACACTTGCTAGCTGATCTCTGAGATCAGTGATCTTTGTAATATGCTGTGATCGTTTGACCTTCTTGCATCTTCTGTTCCTTGAGCTTATTTGATCAATGCAATGACCCTTGCCTCATTTTTGACATGATACATGTTTGCCAATTTTTCGCATGCATCCTTTGCATCTGTGCATGACTTAATGGTTGTCATAATGTGCCTGTTCACTGTTGAGGCAATCAAGAATAAAGCCTGGGCATTTCTACTGTCAAACTTCTTCTACTCCTCCATTAGTATCAGAGATGGAGTGGCAGTACAAGTGTTAATGGTAGGGGGAGTAGTAGAAGTGGTAGTAGGAGTAGTAGTAGTGGCCTTCATGGTATCAGACCAGATCAGCCCTGCCCTAATACGCCCTACCATGTCATCACCCTCTCCAGCCCTAACCGCCTGCATGTGTGGACCTTCAAGGCTATTTTAGAGCATTCTGCAGTTGAATTTAGGGTTTATGAGCTGCTGTTGCATAGCCGACAACCCGCGAGCATTTTTTTTTGCAGCAGTTCAAGGTGTTTGAAGGAACTTCCGAGCTATTTTTGGCCCTCCAGCATACAGATATGAGATGACTTTCAGTCTGGTGACCTGCCTTTTGCATTTCAGAGTTGTCATGTTGAGCTGCCTTGCACATTTCGGACATGCGGGTACATTTTGGAGTACTTATGGCCTTTGACCGGCTGCTGTAAGTATCTACATGATCATCTCTACACCCGTTTCGAACACGTGGAAGTTGCTATTGCTCCTAGACTAGCAGCCATATTTGTTGGTTCTTCATCTGGTGCTGCAAGTTTGTTACCTCAGTTTGCACACATGGAGCCTTGTCCTCTGGTGAAGACCAATCCACACAAGTCATAGCTTGGGATTGGCGCTTATTGATTTGAGGCTGGCTAACAATCTACTTCATCATCTTGACCTTAATAGTTCAGCCAAGGATACACACCTGCTGGACCTAAGGAGCAAGCTTCATTTGCTATATTGTAGTGCTACTAGTCCTTTTTGTGTTGAGTCAATAAAGGTTCTTAGCCTTGAGTAATCCCTCTAAAATGAATGTATTTGGAGTCAATAAGGGTACTCTGCCTTGGGTTGTTCCCCCAAAATGAATGTATTGTCTTTTACTTTGGTATGATTGTCTTGATCACCCAGTTTAGAGTAAGGGGGGTGTGACGAGTGACGGTCTACCCTTGCCGCTCTCGCAAGCTGACTGAGAAGTTACTATCACACGGAGGTGTTGGATAGTTGGACTTGCTCTTTGCAGTATTGCGGTGAAGGGGGGATCGGTCTACTCCTTACGTGTGGGTCTCATACTCTTTGCTCTGAAGCGGGTGCTGGAGAAATCATAGCCAAAGAGTGTGTGATATGTTGTACTAGGAGTTCTAGTAGTGGTTTGATGTGAGTGCCACGTGTCATCTTGGGAGTTATCCCATATGCACTTGGTACTAGAGTGTGTGTCCAGCCTATAAAGGCTTGTATCTCACTTGCCATATCATACTTGATGAATGAATGAAGCCTTTCATGATGTCTTCATTTGAGTATCATTTCCTCTCACCCTAGCCTCTCTCTCTCACACACACATACACACACATATACTTTTTTTTTTAGTGAGAAGAAATATTTTATTGCTGTGAAATAATTACATTCATAGGTACTCCAAAAGCGGAGTAACTACTACTCAACCGAAAATCTCAGTATAGGCCATATATACATCATGATCAATTAAATGAGTTTGAAAGCAATCATAAAACGATTGCCGTAGAGATCGTTTGAAAAAAATGAAAGATGGAAAAGTAGGATCACCAAAGATTCTATGATTTGTGTCCATCCATAGAGTCCAAAGTGCCTAGTAGCGCACCCAAACAAAAAATAAATCAAAACCTTGTCTAGCGGGATGAAAACCAAATAACCAGAAGAACTTGCCAAAAGTAACAGTAGGAAAAATTGCTCGAAGCCCCTAACGAATGAGAGCGAGGAAATCACAAGTATGTGGACAGTGCGAGAAAATGTGAGGCACAGATTTAGCAGAATGTAGACATATGTGGCAAATAGCCGGGAACTACCTAGATGGAAAAATGCCAAGTAGGACTCGCCAGAGGAAAAGCTGTTGCCAAAGAGGGACTTTGTAATGCCAAAGGAGACACAGCCGCTTTCTCCACCACTTTGATGGGCGATCCATATGCTAAACAGAATTGGCTCTGTCAGAAACCCAAGACGGAGGTAACAACACTTTATACAGAGAAGGCACTGTGATATGTGACAGCTTCAAAGGACGGGCTGAAGAAGAGGAAGAATGGAGAGTCCAATCCTCAAGCCTATTGTGAAGTTCCAAACGAGGTACCGGCAAGAAAGGTTGAAGCATGTCTGAAATTTTGTGCCATAAAGAACAATAATGAGCTCCCAAACCATACTTGCTAGCAGCCGCAGAAAAAGATAAAAGAGTGTCATCATCCTGAAGTACATTCGCCACAAAAGCAATACCTTTGAAAGATATAAAATAAGAACGCCAGGGTTCTTGTATAGCCAAAGGAGGGTGGAATATTTTGGACCAATAAATATTCTTAGTCCTCAAGGAATTTCCCAACAAAGAATCCCTGCCATTCCATTCCAAGTGGGATAAAATATGCTTCCAATCAAGAAGCAAACGAGAGACAAAAGGGCAGTCTCTGATCTTGCCTTGAATAGAGCCAAATAGTGAACAAAAGCAGAAGTATCAATATGCAACAAAAGAGAGCGGATCATGAAAGCCCAAGGCTGATCCCCTTGTATAAACTGCAACATCATTTTCCCCGTGTGAGCAAGTATATGCATTTGAAAATTGAGTATGTTCAAACCCCCGTGCATCTTTGGAGAACAGAGACGATGCATAAAGAGTAATCTGAGACTTTTCTTGCCATTTTTTGAACACCAGAAAATCTCTATGATAGCAGATATAAAGGAATCCAGATGTGCCTTAGTAAACATGATGAGGGGTAGATAAAATTGTATGTATGCTATCAAAATGTATCGCAAATGAACATGTAATGGTCAAGTTGCAAGCTTCCAATATTCAAGTTTTTTCCTTAGCTTTGTGAGCACCCAATCAGTTTGTTGAGAACGAGTGAGCCCCCAACCTAGAGGATAGCCAAGATGTCGAATCAATTGAGAAGGTGGAACAATTTCCCCAGGCCACAAAAGACTATGCCAGTCTTTAGTATGCAACGACAATAGCTTGGATTTCTGAAAATTCACATGAAAACCAACAGCAAAGCCATATGTGGAAAGAGCCTGCATAATCAAGGAGAGATCGCTCTGAGTATTTTTCGGGGTAAAGAAAGAATCATCAGCATATGCTTGAGCGATCATGCTACGGCTGCCAGGAATTTCCAATTCATGCAACATGTCAGTGTCCAAAAGGTGGTCCATATATTGAAGCATTGGATGAGTGGCTATGGCAAATAGTAAAGCACTGAGGGGACAGCCTTGCCGAATAGAACAACCAAGAGTCCAAGTTGTAGAAATATCCCCTGAAAGTATGCATGCAGCTTTACTATCTTGATATAGCCAATTGATAACTTGCTGCATTTTTGTGCCAAATCCCAAGGCTTGCATTGTTTGTGAAATAAAGTTCCATTGAACAGTATCAAAAGCTTTGGCAATATCAACTTGCAATAGCAAAACATCTTGCTGCATATATTTGGCATATTCTATTTTAACATAGGCATTAGCAATGTTGTCTGTGATATGCGTACGAGGAACAAAACCATATTGCGTAGGACGCAACCCATCATGCAAATAGCCTTTTATCTGATCAACAATCATTTTGGAAGTAAATTTGTAAATAATTGGCATAAGCGCGATAGGTCTCCAATCAGCCAAAGATTCACAGATTTGCTTTTTTGGAAGGAGTTTAACAAGACCTCTCTTCCATGTGTCTGGCATTTTCTGATTTTGTCAAGCAGAATTCACCATATGCAACAAAGTATGCTTCAAAAGAGGCCAATATTCTAAAAAAAACTCAACTGTAAGACCATCCCATTTTGGAGATTTTCATCTACCACAAGATTTGATTGCATCTCTGACAATTCCCTTTCAGTAAAAGGTTCCTTCAATTCCAAAGCTTGAGTAGTGAGATAATAGGAGAAACATGCTGTAAAAGTAAATTTCTTGCAGACAAAACCTGCTGTGAGGGAGGATCTGCATAACCAAATTGCTGAGAGAAATGATGTACACAAACAGAAGCAAGCTGTGACCGTGATGTAGTCCATGAACCATTAGGCATAAGCACCCTGCAAATGTTTGTTTTTAATCTCTTCTGAAAAAATTGTTTGGAAGAATAGCCTTTATTTGTGAAAGCTCTTTGTCTTGCTCTGGTCTCCCATTTAGCAAGTTTCCTGTGATCATTGATTTGGAGACAATGTTTAGCTTGGCATAGTGTTGTTTGCTCATGCAAGAACAAAGGACGAAAGTGATTGAGTTCAGTGAGGTCTTGGCAAGTCAATTTAGCATGAGCAACAGTTTCCCTCAGAGTCTTCATGTAAGACTTGCCATAACCTCTAATTACAACTTGCATTTTGGAAACAAAAGAATCCCATGCATTATCAATATCAAAGTGGCTCGGAGAAGGCAGAGATTGATAGGCTTTAGTAACCATTGCCTTGAAAGCAACATGCTGCAAATAGCTATTCTTCACAATCAGATGTCGCCTTTGAGGCAGTCTATCATTTGACATATCATGAAAAGATAGCCTCAACCATAACGGTGCATGATCTGAATGCACAAAGGCATAGTCAACCCACATTTTGCATGTGAAATCATCATTTTGTTGTGGGGCTACACTATACAAGCGATCCAGACGTGCCTGGTAAGAAGAAAGGGCATTATGTTGAAAAGTGTATCTAGGTGACAAAGGTTGCAATTCCTTCCAAAGATCAACCAAGTCAAGATGTATCAGTAATTGAGACCATGCATGCGTTTCAAAGGTTAACATATGAGTATTTCTTGATGTATTGGCATCTTGTTGTGGAGCATTATTGAAATCCCCACATATAAAGGTATGATATCTCCATGGATATCGTGGCATGGCATCCCAAATTGCACTTCTATCCCAAGAAGATTGAGGTGCATATACAGAAGCGAATTCAAACACTTCGCCTTGAATGATGCATTGAAGAATAATCCATCTGCCTTGATTGTCATTTAAAGCAATAACTGGCTGAAGCTCATGCTTAATCAGAATGACTACACCTGAGAAAGAGTGCTCCCTAGCATAAAAGATATCATAGCTGCAGTAATGACCTGTCTTTCCTGCATAGACATGCTGATTGTGTTCTTGTAATGCCACTATATCAGGCTGAAATCGATTGATATACAGCCACACAGATTTCCATTTCCTACTGTCGCACATCCCTTGAACATTTAAGGTAAGGCATTTGATATGAAAAAAACAGTTATGTACAGCAGCAACCTTCAGGATGTCAATCGTGCATTTCTACCTCAGGGTCAGGGCCTCTTCCTTGAGAAGAAACATCCGCCTGAGGATTGGACAGCAATGCAGCAACCTCTTCTTCAGGGAAGAGGGTTCTGCTAGTTGTCACTGAAGCCCATGTGATTCCAATTCCTGAGTTGACCTCTGGAGAATTTTCACTATAAGATGCACCATTCCAAGTGCGAGGGGGTGGAGGTCGTTGAATAGAAATAACTTTTCTTGGACTTTGCCATCCATCAATTGGAGTTTTTGGTCCTTTTGCTAAGAGTTGAATAGCAGGAAGCGAAGGGGAAGAAGCACTCCCATTTAAAACAACTGCGGCTTTGCCTTTATCCTGATTCACAAAAAACTGTCTATTACCTTTATTTTTGTTCCCAATAGAGGCAGGAGCATCCTTATTGGGCATCTGAGCAGGCAAAGTAGCAGGAGGCATTTTATGCTGACTCATTGGACACTGCGAAGCCATGTGCCCAAATTTTTTACATTCAAAACAAGCCCTTGCAAATAATCCCCATTTTAATTTATAAAATGCACTTCCCATGTCAACATTGTTCACCGTGATTGAACTCCGGTGTGGGATTATCAGTATCCCAGAGAATGCAAAATCGATTAGAGTTGCCGTTAGGCCGCGGTGGGTAAACCACTTTGCCTAAAGTTGCTGCAATTTTAGGCAAGAGTGAAGCCATGCATTGCGGGAAGTCTACAACTTCAACCCAGACTGGACATCGATGTCGAATCAGAGCTTGATAATCCCTTGTGGGGGATCATGGCAAAACGTACACATTTTTTTCGGTGAAATCTTTGATTGATTATATTATATGAGTAGCAACCTCAAAAAAAGGTGCTACAATTACATCAACTGAAAATTTCAGTATATGCCAAAAAGACCTCATGATCTATGCAGCGGGTCTGCAAGCAATCAAAGAAAGATTGCTGCAGAGAACGCCTAAAAAGGCCAAACAGAGAGAAAGTAGGATCACCAAAGACTTTACCATTCCTATATGTCCATAAAGTCCATAGTGCCCAGTAGTGAACCCAAATGAAGAAAAGATGAAACTCCGGTTTGGATGGATGAAACCCAAATAGCCAGAAGAACTTCCCAAACGGAACAGATGGGAATCTCGCTCGCAGGTGCTATCGAAGCAGATCAAAAAACTCACGAGAGCACGGACAATGCCAAAACAAGTGAGGCACAGTCTCCGAAGAAGCATAACATCTATGGCAAAGTGTAGGAGCAATGTGTCGATGAGCTGATAGCTGTCCAGATGGAAACACTCCCAAAAGACCTCGCCAAAAGAAAACCTGTTGCCGAAGCGGTACTTTATAGGCCCAAAGTTGCTGTAATCTTTTCCTTCACCACTTGGCTGGGGGATGCATTCGCCAAACAGAATCACCTCTCTCTAAAACCCAAGGTTGAGGCAAAAGGATTTTATACAATGCAGGTACAGTAATCTGCGATAGCCTCAAAGGACGAGAAGAGGACCCTGGAGAAGTCAAAGTCCAATCTTCCAGTCGGTCCTGGAGTTCCAAATGAGGAATCGGAACAAAGGGCGAAAGCATAGAAGTAATTTGTCGTCACAAAGGACGATAATGAGAGCCCAATCCATATGTAGTGGTTGCTAGAGAAAGGGGGAGCACAGTACCAGCATCATCTATAACATCAGCAACCGAGGTGATGCCTTCAAACGAGACAAAGTAGGAACGTCGAGGTTCCTGTAAAGCCAAGGGAGGCTGAAAGACTTTCGACCAGTGAATGCTTTCAGCTCTCAAAGAATTCCCGAGCAAAGATTGCCGTCCATTCCATTCCAGATGAGAAAGAACATGCTTTCAGTCAAGAATCAAGCGAGAGACAAAAGGGCATCTAGGCAAAGTGCCATCAGTGCAGCCAAAAAAGAAATCCCAGTGATCGAGTTGCCAATGACCAAACGCAGAAATACTGATATGAGTGACCAGAGTCCTAATCATAAGAGCCTAAGGCTGATCACCTTGCAGAAATTGCAGCAACATTTTTCCCCTGTGGGCAAGAATATGCACATGAATATCCGTGATGTTCAATCCACCATGCATCTTGGGAGAACAAATGTGATGCATCGAAAGCAGCTTGAGACTTTTTCTGCCATGTTTGGATCGCCAGAAGAGTTCCATAAAGACAGACATGAAAGATGTAAGATCTGCCTTAGTGAACATGATCAATGGCAAGTAAAATTGAATATATGCCACAAGGATGGACTGCACTATTCGAAGACGAATGTGCAAAGGCCAGGTTGCCAGTTTCCAATACTCAAGCTTTTTCCGAAGCTTAGCCAAAATCCAATCAGTTTGTTGTCGGCGAGTGAGTTCCCATCCCAAAGGGTAACCAAGATGACGAACAAACTGAGTGGGTGGAATGATATCCCCGGGCCATAATAGACTATGCTAGTCTTTGGAATGCAAAGGGAGCAGCTTAGACTTCTGAAAATTAACATGAAGACCAGCTGCCAAACCATAAATAGAGAGGGCCTGCATCAAGGCACCAAGATCATGGGGCGTATTCTTCGGGGTAAAGAAAGAATCATCAGCATAAGCCTGAGCAACCATGCTGCGATTAGCATCCAATTCCAAGCCATGAGTTGATCCTGTAGCCACAAGATCATCAATATATTGCAGCATAGGATGAGCAGCAATGGCATACAGTAAAGCACTGAGAGGGCATCCTTGGCGGACCGAACAACGAAGAGTCCACTCATCAGAGATATCCCCAGAGATATGCAAGCCGCATTGCTATCTCTGTAAAGCCAGTAAATAACCTGCTGCATTTTTTGTCCAAACCACAAAGCTCGCATATTTTGCGAGATGAAATTCCATTGAACTCTGTCAAAGGCTTTTGCAATATCTACCTGCAAGAGTAGAACATCCTGCTGCGTGTATTTGGCATATTCAATCCCAATATAAGCATTGGCAATGTTATCTGTGATATGGCGACGTGGAACAAAGCCATATTGGGAGGGATGCAACCCATCATGTAAATAACCTTTAATCCGATCAACCACCATTTTGGCAATGATCTTGTAAATGACTGGCATGAGTGTGATTGGCCTCCAATCACCCAGTGAATCACATAGCTGCTTTTTTGGAATCAGCTTGAGAAGACCCATTTTGCATGACAAAGGCATCTGCTGATTTTGCCATGTTGTATTTACCATTTGCAGCAAGGTGAATTTAAGAAGATCTTAGAATGCAAGAAAAAATTCAACAGTGAGACCATCCTATCTTGGGGATTTCCATCTGTTAGAGGATCTCAGTGCATCAGACAATTCCCTTTCAGTGAAGGGATGTTCAAGTTCCAAAGCTTGAGCATCAGACAGAATTGGATGAACATGCTGCAAAAGAAGCTGACGTGCAGACACGACTTGAGGAGAAAGAGTATTCAGATGCCCAAAATGAGTGGAGAAGTGTTGCACACATAAATCAGCAAGCTCTGAACGAGATGTTGACCAAGAACCATAAGGCATCCGGATCGGACAGATATTGGCAGCCTGTTTACACGGCATCCGGATCCGGCAGATATTGGCAGCCTGTCTTTTGTAGTGTAAACTATTAAAAAGTTGCTTGGAAGAGCAGCCTTTATCCAAAAATGCCCGTTGTCTGGATCGAGTTTCCCATTTAGCAAGCTTTCTGCGATCATTAGATTGAAGAGAGAATTGAGCCTAACATAAGAGCATGCTTTCCTCTGAAGACAAAGGGCGAAGATGAGCAAGCTCAATCAAACTCTGACATGTAAATTTGGCGTGTGCTATAGTCTCCCTTGTGGCTTGCATATAGGATTTGCCATAGTCTCGAATAATTGCTTGCATTCGAGCAACAATAGCCTGCCAAGCATAATCCAAACCAATGCGTATCTGACGAGAGAGAGGCTGAATAGCATCAGAGACCAAGGCTTTAAAGTCAGCATGCTCCAGATAACTATTATTAATCAACAAAGGCCTTCAGCAAGGCAATCTATCAGTGGGAAATTCATGTAAGGAAAGCCTCAACCAAAGAGGAGCATGATCCGAATGTGTGAAAGCATGATCAACCCAAATTTGACTTACATGAAAGCCTCAACCAAAGAGGAGCATGATCCGAATGTGTGAAAGCATGATCAACCCAAATTTGACAAGTAAAGGCATCACAATGCTGTGGATCAATCTGATACCATCTGTCCAAGCGTGCCCGATAAGAAGATTGAGCATTATGCTGAAAGGTATAACCCGGAAGCATGGGCTGTAATTCCTTCCAGAGATCAACCAAGCGCAACTGAAAAATCAGACCATGTCTGTGTTTTAGAAGCCAACATATGAGTGTGGCCTGAGGTGTTGTCACCCGATTGAGGGGCATTATTAAAGTCACCGCAAATAAAGGCATGTTGTCGCCATGGATAAGTATGCATGGCAGCCCAGATCAAAGCTCTATCATGAGAAGACTGGGGGGCATAAACCGATGCAAATTCAAAAATTTCCCCTTGAACAAGGCATTGAACAATAATCCATCTACCATGGCGATCATTGAGAGCCACAACAGGTTGAAGGTCGTGCTTTACCAAAAAAGCCACACCAGAAAAGTAGTGCTCTCCAGCATAGATATCACACACTCTCTCTTGTTTGTTCTCTACTTCGATCACGGGAGTAGCACCATTTATTTCCTCCCAGCCATATCTCGCTGAGGCTAACGAGCAGACAGAGATCTACGTTACAAAGTCCACATGAATCATTATCTTCTCTTCTCTCTCTAGCCTCAGCAAGCCCCAATTCCCTAGATAGATCTAGATGCCACATGTCATCCATATAGGGCCTTCCTAATGCAACATTTCACCCCTCTCTTGGGTTGCATTAAATTCCTTGCCCCTAGGCACAATCTTAGCACTAGGCCCTTGGTCTTAGATCTATCTAGTCTGGTGCTATCAGCCCTCACCTAGGACCTTGACATTAAATCCCTCCCGATCATTTACATGAAGCGCAAACACATATATTACAGAGATAGATTTTTTAAGGGAAATGTCGACTGATTCTTCCGAGGTCATGCTACCTCGGCTAGAGCGTAACATTCCTTCCCTCTTCAGACATCAGCGTCCTCGATGATAAAGTCTGGGAACACTCTCCGCAACTGATATACGGATTCCCAGGTAGCTTCGGATAGAGGCTGACCATGCCATGCAACCAACACCGTGGGTATCTTTCGATTTCGTATTTTCATTGTTCCTCGGTCCAGGATTCTTGTTGGTTTGCGCCTTGCAATATCCTCTATCTCCTGAAACAAAACCACACCTTCGATTAGTGAGTCACCTGTATGTAAAAAATTCTTTAAGCGCGAAACATGAAAAACCGGGTGCACCTTACACCCCTGTGGCAATTCTAATTTATAGGCTACACTGCCTATTCTCTTTAGAATTAACCACGGCGCACAGTATCGAGGTGATAACTTAGCACACTCTCCTGAAGTCAACGACTTTGAGTGCGAAGGAATTCTGAGAGAAACTTTTTCTCCTTCTTCAAATACTCTTATAGACCGATTTTCATCCGCATACACCTTGGCTCTATCCATAGCCTGGCGGATATTAGCTCTCGCAAGTGCTAGCATCTCCCGCAGCTGAACTACAAAGTTTGCGGCACTAGGCACTTTCTGAGGTACTCCAACTATAGTTGGATTGGCTGGTCTTTCTATAACCATAGTTCAGCTCAAACGGACTGAACCCAGTAGATGAATGCTTCCTATCATTGTAGGCAAACTCCAACAATGGCAACCACTTGTCCCATGTATGTTGCCTCAATGACACATATGCCCTCAGCATATCCTCTAAAGTCTGGTTGACTCTCTCCGTCTGACCATCCGTCTCAGGATGATCCCCACTACTCATTCCTAACTCAGTCCTCAGTGTCTCGAATACCGCTGTCCAGAAATGACCGGTAAATCTGACATCTCGGTCTGACACTATGGATCTAGGTAATCCATGCAGACAAAATATATGTCTAATGAACAAATCCGCCACTTGCGGGGCACTAACAGACTCTCTAGTCGGAATGAAGTGAGCCATCTTGGTTAGACGATCAACCACCACAAGGATAGAATTGTATCCCCCTTGTGTTGCAGGTAGCCCTACAATAAAATCCATGGAAATGCTCTCCCACTTACTTAGTGGTATTTCCAAGGGCTGTAAAAGTCCGGGTGGCTTCACCCGCTCGGCCTTACTTACCTGACACGAGAAACACCGTGTCACATACTCATGAATATGCTTTTTCATCTTTGGCCAAAAGAAATCTCGCTTCACGAGATCGTATGTCTTCTCGACACCTGGATGTCCCGCACACGGGCTATCATGGCATTGTCGAATGACTCTCTGCCTGAGATCATTCTGACCAGGTACTACAACCTTGCCATTTCTAACTAGCATACCATCCCTTATGGCATATCTTGCATAAGTTTGGCCTTTTCTGGATGCCAGGTCATCCATTTCATTTTCCCCGGGTTTTAACACATGAGCTTTAGGCCACAAGCTCTGGACAAACTCGTCCACTTTTTGAGTTTCTCTTATCTCAGTCATTAGAGCACTCTCTAATACCGTGAAACTCAGGTTGTGCATAATGCGAGACAACGCATCAGCTACCTTATTGTCTTTTTCTCTTCGGTACCGAATCGTCAAATTAAACTCCTGCATGAGCTCTGCCCACCTAGCTTGGCGGCCCCTCAAGTCAGGTTGTTTACAAAAATGTTTCAGAGTATCATGATCTACATCCACATAAAACTCTGAACCATACATATAATGCCTCCATGTTTTCAAAGCATGGATAACAGCATACAACTCCAATTCATGAGTTGGCCAATTCCTTTGAGAGGGAGAAAGCTTCTTGCTTTCAAAGGTTACTGGCCTTCCCTCTTGAAGGAGAACTGCTCCTACGGCAATGCCACTTGCATCGGTTTCTAGGAACAACGGTTTCTGGGGATCAACTATTTTTAACACCGGTCCTGTGACCACAGCTTGTTTTATGGTGTTAAAACTTTCTTGTTGATTCTGTCCCCAAATAAAGGGTACTTTATCTGAGGTTAGATCAGTCAATGGCGATACTATTCCAGAATATCCTTTGATATGCCTTCTATAAATGGACAAATCCCTAGAATGATCGCAACAACAACGCGGTCAGACTCTGAGGGATTGGCCAAGTTAGTATCGCAGCCACTTTCTTCGGATTCATTTCTACCCCCTGTGGAGTAATTATGAATCCTAAGTACTCAAGCCTAACCATACACAGTATAGTTTTCTTTTTATTCACGTAAAGACTGGCTTTCCTCAAAGTACTGAACACTATCCTTAAGTGTTCACGATGTTCAGTAACACTTTTACTGAATATCGGAATGTCGTCAATAAAATGTCCTACGAACTTTCCGATATACGGACGTAGTAAATCGTTCATAAGCATGATGAAGGTCGCTGGAGCATTGGTAAGTCCGAAGGGCATTACCAAAAACTCATAATGACCAAACCTGCTTCTGAAAGCAGTTTTATGCACATCCTCGGCTCTAATCCGGATTTGATGGTAGCCGCACTTAAGATCTATCTTGCTGAAAATCACGGCTCCATGTAATGCATCTAGCAAATCATCAATCCGAGCCATCGGATACCTGTGCTTAACAGTGATATTATTCAATGCTCTGTAATCTATACAGAGGCGAAACGTATCATCCTTTTTCCTCTTTAATATCACTGGCGAAGAAAAAGGTGAGAAACTTGGTTGAATCTGCCCCAACTTGAGGTATTCTTCCAGTTGTCTACGCACCTCCGCCTCTTCAGTAAAACTCATTCTATAGGGAGGTCTATTTACAGGTTCTGCCCCCGGGATCAGTTCAATCTTATGCTGAACTTTCCGCTCTGGAGGTAACCCATAAGGTAGTTCATCCCTAAAACATTCAGAGAACTCCTCTGTTATAAGATTAGCCAGCTTGGCCATCTCACCACTTTGCGTAACATCAGCGCTAGTCGAAGAATCATCCACCGACTCTACCGATGCTGTGCAAAGGTACAAAAACTCTAATTGAGCCTTTCTGATTTCCATCACGGAAACCAACGGTCCCTGAGGTATATCTCTTTCACCTCGCAAGACATAAAGCACATCATTCATCTTGAATTGATATATGTGCTTTTTCCAATCAATGGCTGGATTCTTCCTAGAATGCCACGCCATTCCCAGGGCTATATCCGCATGAGCAAGCTTCAAAATCAAGCTTCTCAGCATAGTCCTGAATCCGAAGCTCCAACTGGGTAACCCTTTGTCCCATACTTCAGTTGAACTTCCATCTGCCATCCTAACTGTATACGCATAGTCAGATGGACTTGTCTTTAATTTCAGCCTCTTCACGAGCTTGGAGTTAATCACATTGTGAGTTGACGCTGAGTCAAACAACACAATGACATCATGACTGGCCACTTGCCCTTTCATTTTAATTAACTCCGTATCATTGAAGGCTGTATACCCCGTTGCTGCGGGCTTAGATAGGATGTTATCAGGTGCACTCGTCACTAACTTAGCAACAGACACACAGAACAAACAAGGTACTAACCTCTGAGAAGATCCCGCTAGCTGAATCTGCATCTCTTCCGCTCTGGGACTTTCCTGCATCTCCACGTCACACTCTGAGATCACCATCTCAGCCATCCGACGATCTTTATTACGTGGACAATCCCTCCACTGATGAGGTTGAAGGCAACCAAAGCACAAGCCTTCTCTCCTCGCTTTTTCCCTCTGTTCTGGGTTCAAGGGAGATTTAGACCAAGCCCGGGCTGCCATTGGGGTTACTTTCCTTTTTACTCCAATGGTGGTACTTGGTTTAGGAGTTTCAGCCAGTCTCGCCTGCTTGGCTTGACCACTCGGCTGCGAACCACTCCCTTTACTAGCCCACTTCTTCTTAAACCCGGATTTCTTCGTATACCCATACTGGGTTCCGACCTGTGCAAACCCACTTGGCTTGCTGCCCTTGGCATCCTCGTAGTTCAGGGCTATAGCTATTGCATCATCTAGCGTGTTCGCGTACTTAGCCCGAACTTCCATTTTTATTCGATCATTCAATCCAAATATGAAATCTTTCACTTGGATTGATTGAGGCAGGGGTTCGTCAACCTTCATTACACTCTCTCGAAACTTATCAGTGTATTCTGCCACTGATAAATTTCTCTGACGAAGGTTCCTATATAGATCCCAAGCTCGGGATGCTTCGTCAGGAGGTAAGAAGTGTTTCCTGAACTCTCTTTTAAACCCCTCCCAGGTAGTGGATGCTATGCCATCTTTTTGTTGCTTAATCCACCACCGATCCGCTGCCTCACTAAACATGTGGGTGGCCTCGCGGATCTTTTTGATGTCATTTCTGATTTCACAAATGGCGAACGCTTCGTCCCATTTGTGTAACCAGGTCTCAATGACATCGGAGCTACGGTCGTTCATCCGACCAGAATACTTTTCCGGTCTGTAATTCACAATATTTGGCACTTTAGCCTTCCTAGGCTCGACCGTATGGACACTAGACTCCAGTTCCATACTCCAGTTCCATTGGAGCCTTTCCCTTCTCTTCTCTAGAAGGTCTGGCAGACATACTCTGTAACGCTCGCCTAAGTTCAGATTGCCCTGCGTTGGCTTGTAATTGCTGCACTAACAACTGTTGCAAGGCATCCTCCAGCAATGCAATCTTGCCAGATAAAGTGTGAGCTACTGGCGCGATCCCTGCTGGGTCGGCCGGACTCCTGATTCACCAGGGTCGCTCCTTCTTCTGCTTCCATTCACTTCAATAGGTGTTTTGTTTTGTTTTGTTCTGTTTTTTTTTTTTTTAAACACCGTATTTACAAACTGACACAATTCAGTGTACTGACACTCTGACACATTTCCCTATACTAGGGAATACCTGCAATCCCACATGTACACAGACTAGGCATTTGACACATGCATAACCCAAATAGCGCTTTTCCCTATACTAGGGAAATTCCTGCAAACTAACTCTGACTGAAGCACACAGGCATAATCTGTCCCTGCTATAGCATCGTAAACTGCAAACACTGCTACAACCACAAAAGCCTAATCTGCTTCTGAAAAAATAGGAATGACAGAACAAAGGGGAAAATGAGTAAAGTGCTCCCTGGTCTAAATCTGTATGAGGGAATCTGTCTCAGCTCCACATCACAATTCGAGTCGCCGAAGCCTGCTCTCTGATCGAAATGATAAGTCTCTGCTTCTCGATCCAATCTCAGCTTACGAGTTGCCTGCGTGGCGTTGGAGGGCTTTGACCGTAAGGGCGCCAGGGAAGCAGGTCGACAACTATTACAAACCGACCTCCACAGGCTTCTCTATGCACCCAATAGCCTTCAACAAGGCCACCTCGCCACAGCAGAGACACCTTCTACCAACGACCAGCGAACAACAAACAGCCACGTAACATGTCGAAGGCCTTCGTCACACGAACCTCTGTCAGGCCCGAGCAAATACTATGATCAGTGCTGGAGGACCACGCGCAGACACGTCGTGGTAGTTCATTATCCGTAATTCGTCAATTACGTCCGTCGCATGGAGGTCACAAGTAGCAGAGTCGTCCTGTTAAGCCTTCACTGCGTCGTAGACCACGGGCAGCAACACCTATCTACGTCAACCTGCCTTACGGGATCCCTCGTTCCAGCAACGACTCAGAAACCTGGAGGTTAACTGTTTTATTGCGTAGGCCAACGTTGATCAAACCTCACGAACAGTCCACGTATCGTATCACGTGCCTGCGCTCCACGCCTGCTAACCGCTACCAAAGATCAAAGACCCGTTCATCACGATGCCCGTCACGTACTAATTCGCCGTCTGTTTCTCAGGTCTTTCGTTTCATCGTAGATCACGAATCCCCTCTCGTCCTCTAACCTAGGCTCTGATACCAATTATCACACACTCTCTCTTGTTTGTTCTCTACTTCGATCACGGGAGTAGCACCATTTATTTTCTCCCAGCCATATCTCGCTGAGGCTAACGAGCAGACAGAGATCTACGTTACAAAGTCCACATGAATCATTATCTTCTCTTCTCTCTCTAGCCTCAGCAAGCCCCAATTCCCTAGATAGATCTAGATGCCACATGTCATCCATATAGGGCCTTCCTAATGCAACATTTCACCCCTCTCTTGGGATGCATTAAATTCCTTGCCCCTAGGCACAATCTTAGCACTAGGCCCTTGGTCTTAGATCTATCTAGTCTGGTGCTATCAGCCCTCACCTAGGACCTTGACATTAAATCCCTCCCAATCATTTACATGAAGCGCAAACACATATATTACAGAGATAGATCCTTTAAGGGAAATGTCGACTGATTCTTCCGAGGTCATGCTACCTCGGCTAGAGCGTAACAATAGAAGATATCATAACCAGCAAAATGGCCTATTTGACCAGCATACATATGCTGATTATGCTCTTGCAAAGCAATCATATCAGGCTGCAATTGCGTGATATACATCCAAACCAGTTTCCATTTGCGACCATCACACATTCCTTGTACTTTGAGAGTAACACACTTCAGATGATCAAGCATATTTATAGTTATGGGATAGGTATGTACAGCAACTAACGGGCTGTCTACGGCTGCATTTCCACCTCAATGTCCGGGCCTCTGCCCTAGGATGAATCATCAGCTTGAGGAGAGGACAAAAGTGCAGCAACTTCTTCTTCAGGAAACAAGGTCCGATTTGCAGTAACAACAGCCCAGGTCAAGCCAACACCAGAGTTTTCAGCAGGTGTTTTCCCATGAGAGGATGCACCACTCCAAGTCCGAGAAGTCAAAGGTCGCCTAGGGGAGATCACTTTGCGAGGAGTTTGCCATCCATCAGTTAAAAAATTTTCCCCCTTCCCTTGAGGTGGAGAGGACAAAGGCACAGGAAAAGAAGCATTACCATGTGAGACAGTCGGGGCTTTGCCTTTGTCTTGAACAGAGAAAAACTGTTTGACCCCTTTGTTTTTGACCACAGAACAGGCATTTGCATTCTTATTCAAAGTCTGAACCATTTCAGCTTGCACTGGCATCCGTAGAGCTCGGGAAGGGCATTGTGAAGCCATGTATCCAAATTGCTTGCATTCAAAGCAAGCACCTGCAAACAGCCCCCACTTGAGCTTGTAAAAGGCACTCCCCATGGAAACATTATTCACAGTGACCGAATATGAAGCTGGAGTGGGATGATTTGTATTCCGCAAAATGCAGAAGCGATTCGAATTTCCATTGGGTCGTGGTGGACATACCACCTTACCGAGGGAAGCTGCAATTTTAGGTAGAAGAGAGGACAAGCATTGAGGAAAATCCACAACTTCTATCCAAACAGGGCAACGATGCCGAATCAATGCCTGGTAATCCTGGGTGGAAGACCAGGGCAGAACATGGACCATCTGCTGGCCATAGAAAAGAGGAGAGTGCTCCAGCAAAACCTGACAGTGCTCCTCATCAGCCATGATGATCTCAAAAAAGCCCCTCGCTGCATAATGAACTTTTTTGACATAAGAACCTTCCAGGGTTCGAGTCAACCAATTCCCAACATCTGCAGCAGCAGGCATCCGTCGTGGGAAGAGAATTATAATGGCATGCTTTGCATACTCCTTAATTGGATCAAATATATCATCCACTTCCACCATAATGCCAGTGGTGGGAAGTGGATCTTTCCAACCTTTACGGGTGTCTTTAAACCCTTCATGCATAACCTCATAAACAAGCTGAGCCTCAGCACATTCATGAAGGGAATCATCTGAATCCATCACCTGTTTTTGTTTCTTGTTGGAAACCGACTTGTCTTTGTGAAAAGTTAAGGAAAAAACTTGGAAGCAACAATGCTTTACAAGGAGGAAAGCACAGTAGGTACAAAACTGTACGGTGTTTTCCTGGTTGTACGGACGATTTTTGACAGTATAAAATTTTTTTAATGACAGGCAAACTGTACGGACTTCCTCGACTATACGGACAAAATTGTACGGACTGTACGGACAAAATTGTACGGAATTTTCTGACTGTGCAGACAAAATCGTACGGATTTATTGATTGTATAGATTTTCGATAGTAAAATTTTTTTTTGACAAGCAAACTGTACGGACTGTGCGGATTTTTCTGATTGTACAGATGAAATCGTACGGATTTTTGACAGAACGAAAAATTTTTTTTTTTTTCGGATTTTTTGACAGAGCGTACGGATAGAAAACGGACGTCGAAAAGAACCTCGAGTACTCCTCCCTCCCCACACACACACTAGCATCCAGCTAGCATAAATGACAATCTATGTAGATGAGGATCACACACCTACCACACACACACACACACACATCCACACACACACACACACACACACACACCACGCACCACACGGGCAAAACGTACACACACACACACAGACACACACACACACTTTTTTTTGGGATGAAATCTTTGATTGATTATATTATATGAGTAGCAACCTTAAAATAAGGTGCTACAATTACATCAACTGAAAATTTCAATATATGCCAAAAAGACCTCATGATCTATGCAGCAGGTCTGCAAGCAATCAAAGAAAGATTGCTACAGAGAATGCCTAAAAAAGCCAAACAGAAAGATGAAACTCCGGTCTAGATGGATGAAACCCAAGTAGCTAGAAGAACTTCCCAAACAGAATAGATGGGAATCTCGCTTGCAGGCGCTGTCGAAGCTGATCAAAAAACTCACGAGAGCACGGACAATGCCAAAACAAGTGAGGCACAGTCTCCGAAGAAGCAGAACATCTGTGGCAAAGTGCAGGAGCAATGTGTCGATGAGCTAATAGCTGTCCAGATGGAAAGACTCCCAAAAGAACTCACCAAAAGAAAACCTGTTGCCGAAGCGGTACTTTATAAGCCCAAAGTTGCTGTAATCTTTTCCTCCACCACTTGGCTGGGCGATGCATTCGCCAAACAGAATCACCTCTCTCTGAAACCCAAGGTTGAGGCAAAAGGATTTTATACAATGCAGGTACAGTAATCTGAGATAGCCTGAAAGGACGAGAAGAGGACCCTAGAGAAGTCAAAGTCCAATCTTCCAGCCGGTCCTGGAGTTCCAAAGGAGGAGTCGGAACAAAAGGCGAAAGCATAGAAGTAATTTGTCGCCACAAAGGACGATAATGAGAGCCCAATCCATATGTAGTGGCTGCTAGAGAAAAGGGGAGCACAGTACTAGCATCATCTATAACATCAGCAACCGAGGTGATGCCTTTAAACGAGACAAAGTAGGAACGTCGAGGTTCCTGTAAAGCCAAGGGAGGCTGAAAGACTTTCGACCAGTGAATGCTTTCAAGTTTCAAAGAATTCCTACGCAAAGATTGCCATCCATTCCATTCCATTCCAGATGAGAAAGAACATGCTTCCAGTCAAGAAGCAAGCGGGAGACAAAAGGACAGCTAGGTAAAGTGCCATCAATGTAGCCAAAAAAGAAATCCCAGTGATCGAGTTGCCAATGACTAAACGCGGAAATACTGATATGAGTGACCAAAGTCCTAATCATAAGAGCCCAAGGCTGATCACCTTTAGAAATTGCAGCAACATTTTCCCCCTGTGGGCAAGAATATGCACATGAATATCCGTGATGTTCAATCCACCATGCATCTTGGGAGAACAAATGTGATGCATCGAAAGCAGCCTGAGACTTTTTTTGCCATGTTTGGATCGCCATAAGATTTCCATAAAGACAGACATGAAAGATGTAAGATCTGCCTTAGTGAACATGATCAATGGCAAGTAAAATTGAATATATGCCACAAGGATGGACTGCACTATTCGAAGACAAATGTGCAAAGGCCAGGTTGCCAATTTCCAATACTCAAGCTTTTTCCGAAGCTTAGCCAAATCCCAATCAGTTTGTTGTCGGCGAGTGAGTTCCCACCCCAAAGGGTAACCAAGATGACGAACAAACTGAGTGGGTGAAATGATATCCTCGAGCCATAATAGACTATGCCAGTCTTTGGAATGCAAAGGGAGCAGCTTAGACTTCTGAAAATTAACATGAAGACCAGTTGCCAAACCATAAACAAAGAGGGCCTGCATCAAGGCACCAAGATCATGGGGCGTATTCTTCGGGGTAAAGAAAGAATCATCAGCATATGCTTGAGCAACCATGCTGCAATTAGCATCCAATTCCAAGCCCTGAAGTGATCCTGTAGCCACAAGATGATCAATATATTGCAGCATAGGATGAGTAGCAATGGCATACAGTAAAGCATTGAGAGGGCATCCTTGGCGGACCGAACAACGGAGAGTCCACTCATCAGAGATATCCCCAGAAAGAATGCAAGTTGCATTGCTATCTCTGTAAAGCCAGTAAATAACCTGCTGCATTTTTGGTCCAAACCCCCAAAGCTCGCATAGTTTGCGAGATGAAATCCCATTGAACTGTGTCAAAGGCTTTTGCAGTATCTACCTGCAAGAGTAGAACATCCTGCTGTGTGTATTTGGCATATTCAATCCCAATATAAGCATTGGCAATGTTATCTGTGATATGGCGACGTGGAACAAAGCCATATTGGGAGGGATGCAACCCATCATGCAAATAACCTTTAATCCGATCAACCACCATTTCACAGATACACACACACACACACACACACACCATGTTTCCTTCAAGAGGGATTATCGGATAAAGAAAGAAATGTTTATGTTTTGAAGGCAACGTTTGCTGTCAACTTCATGAATTTGGACTTACGGATCCCCATGTGGTATGATTGTCCCACAGTGACCAGAAATGCCTTGCTGTGTGCTGCCAGTCATTGTCATTGCACTTTGTGGTCCACATGGAACCAAAAGAAATTACCCAGAAGATAGTTCCAAATCTTGTTAATAGAATATATCTTCCCCAGGGCTTGCTTCTCAGTAGTTAAGTAACTGGCTTCTGTAGTGGATAGCATTCTACTTGCATAGTAGGCTGATGCCATATCTGCCATATCTACTTGCATATAGATAGGGTGATGCCAGCATTCTCCTTGTATAGCAGATAGGCTGATGCCAGCCTTCATTTGTAACCTGGGTCAGAACACTTCCAATGGCTATATCTGGTGCATCCACATATACGGAATACCAAGGCCAATTGAGTTTCCTCAACACAGGCACCACGGACACCATTCTCTGTGGATCATTAAAAGCGTGTTGACACTCTTCTCATTTCTGTCCAGTCATACCGGTCCAGAGGTTAGCAGATCTAAAGCCAACAGGGAGGCTGGTCTATGACATTTATTCAACGTGGAAGGAACTGAGCAAAATGGCTGAGTGAAGGATTTCGATGTAGTCTTCCAAGTGGCTGAGTAGAGGATTGTGTTTGGATAAAGCTCGTTGCTATCTTTTTGCAGACCTTGTGTTTCAACTGAATCAGCAGAGCATCTTTGAATTGACCTCTATTGGCTTGGTTTGTGCTGCGGCTTTTGGAATTTTGAAAGTTGCTGGATGCATATTGTGTGAGAACAAATCATTTCAGAACTCATGCTTAGGGATACAGCCATTGAATGGCCCAGTACAATCAGCAATGGAGCCAGTTGGCAGATCATCGTTCACATGGAAGCTAAAGCAATAGATGAATGACAAGTCACAGATGAAGCAAAGGGCAAAGACAGGAGACAAGCTCTCTGCAAAGGAAATATTAACAGCTCCGTTTCATCAACATGGGAAGCCTATTTAGAGACTTGTTTTTAAGGAGTGATGAAGGATTTTGACTCGACTGTAGTATATATCCATGCCACCAAATGATTCTCCAAATTTTCAAATGTAAAAATAGAGGTGGAGTAAACAAGCTGTGTTGTTGGGTTGCAGAAGACTTCTGCTCACTTTACGATTGTTTACACTTCTTCAAAATTATATTCAGCTCACTCTCATATTGGAAGTCATGTGCATTGATGTTTCCAAGCCAAAAAAGATGGTAATGAACTATGAATGGTAAATTTCTGATCCCTTTCCCCTACTTTATTGGATCTATCCATGAACTTTTATAGTACTTTTCTATAATTATCAATCAATGAGCTTTCATAGTGCTTTCATATGATTATCCATAAGCTTTCATACTACTTTCCTATAATTATCTATCCTCTTCAATTCTGGTGGTGCAAAAATTTCTCGAGATTTTTTTAAAAGGTTGGCCATTGATCAAACTATTCAGGTCTTCCCTTGGTAATCTAATTCCAAAATAGAAAAAAGGAACTGATTTTTCCAAATCCCTCTAAAAAACTGTTCTTTTCTAAATCTGACGTACCCAGCTTCTGGGGTAGGTATATATTGTCCTATGATTTAAGGTCTTGGGTTTCCTAGGTAAGGCAACAGTTTTGTGTGATTGTTCTGCACTGGTGGGGTTAAGCTCCTCCGGGGAGCAATCTATTGACAGTCAAGTGGTTGATTGATTGTAATCAAATTAATGATGGTAGTATTGTCACCCCATATAGATGCTTCTAAGAGTTCCAGATTTATAAATTCAGGGTTTCGTTCTATTCTAAAGCTTTTCCTTCTTGTGCTGTGCAGGAATGTATCACTTTACTTTTGCGACTCATTTACATTGTGATAATCTTGTGCAGGGGCTCCACGGAGGAAAGTAGCCGTGCTGCAATTATGTGTAAATGCTGAACGGTGTGATGTGTTTCATCTTATACATTCTGGCATTCCTCCTCCCCTTAAGATTATTCTTGAGGATCCTTCCTTTATCAAGGTTAGTTTCTACACCAAGAGGCAATGCTTTGTAGGGTAGGTACAGGATATGTTGAACGCTTGCAGAGTTTACCCCTCCGCCTCATCCAATTCCCGACCCAACCAATGCTGATGGGAACTATATCCATCTTCTGGAGAGAAGTGCAACTCAAATCAATATAGAAAAACATCTCATCAGATCATTGCATTTCCTGTTTGTCATATGCATGGAGGTATTGATTGCATAATGAAAATGGATTAACTGCCGCAAAAAGGAAGAGAAAGGGAGCTAAGAGACAGCCCTGGCAGACCGAGCGCGAGAGAGAGAAGGCCTCGCCCGTGTGTCCACCTATAAGCATCTAACTAGAGCTCCCCGCATAGAGCGCAGAGACTCCTCTAATCTATTCATCTGAGAAACCCAACCTCTGCATAGTGCCCTCTAGGAAAGACCACTCCACCTTGTTGTAAGCCTTCTCAAAGTCCAAGAGAAGGATGGCCAAAGGTTGTGACTCCTTCTTGGCCCAATCCACTGCCTCCTAGAATGTGAAAATGTTGTCCAAGATGTTGCGCTCTTCATGCAATGTCCAGTGAGGTGATCTCTTCTGTCGGATATCTGACCTATGTCCCTCTTTGACGCAAGGGTGACTGTGGTCAACGTACCTCCACTATTGGGGGATCACTTGGTTGAACCGTGGTCCCTGTTGTTGGGGGGGGAGGGGTCTCCAATCATAGGCTCTTGCGATTGCTTCTCCGCGGGTGTCTCACGTCCTACTTTCTCTCTCTCCTTGCGTCTAGCTCGGCGCTTTCGAGCCAATTTACTTCGTTTCTTTTTCTTTTTCCCACTTGGGTCCACTCTCCCTCTGAAGGTGTCACCCAAGGGTTTGGGACTCTTGCTGCTCCTGTTTGGAGGGGTGGGTGTGCTTGCCCCTTGTGAGGTTAGGCTAGTCCAGAGAGAGGGCCTTGTTCTGGGTGTGCCCGCCCCCGTGAGGGTAGAGAAGGATAGAGAGGTCCTTCCAGGCCCACTTGCTATATTTGGGTCAGCCTATGTGCTGCATGGCAGCCCTTGGAGGCGCCTAGGGTTGCGCGTCAAATCCCTGTTGACCAGGGCACCTCTTGGGCATGTTTGTGTGCTGTGTGAGAAGCCTCTAGAGGTGTCCTCTGCTGCGCACTATGGAGGGCGTTGTGTGGCTACCTATGGGGCAGGATACCAGGCTGTTGGGTTAGCCCTGTCTTGCCAAGTTGGCCTCCAGGATAGACTTAGTTGGCCTATGGACAGGGGGGCCAGTCCCTGTATAGGGCTGTGTGACAGCCTCTATAGAGCAGCATGTGGTTGGCCACCTAGGGCTGCTGCTGGCCCTCAGGTCGGCCTGTATGGAGCAGGGGACCAGCCCCTTATGTAGAGCAAGTGGGGTTGGCCCACATAGCAGGCTCGTCAGCCCTGCTTGTATGCTGACCAATGAAGGGGTTGGGGCTATATATAGCCCCTCCCCCCCCCCCCCCCCCCCAATTCTTATTTTCGCATCTCAGTTGTGGAGCAGTTCTCCCTTTGTATAGTAGAGGTTTTCCCTAGCAGGCTGTTTTGGCCTGAGATCACTTGTAGTTTCTCTCCTCTGTCTCCCCTTTCTTGTTTGGTGTGTGAGGTTAGCTCTCTCTCTCTCTCTCTCTCTCTTCACTTCCGTTAATATCCGCTGCATTTCTCACACTTGACTCAACATCTCTTCACAAGAGTCAATTAAGTGCTTTGGGTTTTTTGGCAGTAGTTGTTTCTCCTCTTCATGCCCTCATCTTGAATGTAGTACTCTTCTAGTTAAGGTTCGGGTTGCTTGTTTCCCACTTAATATCCCACTACTGTGGCCAATGATTGCAAACAAGTTGGAATTACCCGTGTCAGGAAGAGCGCAGTCTCAGTATTGTTGTGGTGACAACAAATGCCCTTGAAGCATCAAATGTCAATGTTACAATCCATTAGGGCATGTTGCAATTAGGATCAGGGGCTGCTTCTGTCGGGCAAGCATGGATAAAAAGTCCTTTACAAGTGCATCCCACCCTCGTGGACTAGGCCATGATTCAATCTCAATGGTTGGCTAATGCCATAAGAGGCCAAGCTTTGGTTTATTTGTTAAGTGGCAAAAACTTTAATGCCATAAGAGACCATGATCCACGCTCAACTGGCTGCTTGATGTCGAAAGAGTCTCGCAGCTATCTACATCCAAAGTTGATCTGCCCATAGAGTAGTAAGGAGTCGACCCTACCTAGGATTGAAGGCATCTTTATCAAAGCTCTACTCAAATTGAGCAACATAATAGGTGATTGGCCAGGAGTGTCTCCTTGCTATCTTGAATTGATTGCGAACACGCTTCATGACCTTCCAAAACATTATCGAGTCAAAGAGAATCGATGTCCATGCCTTAGCTTTGAAAGCTACGAAAGCGAAGCTGATCTATAGCACAATCCACACCTACTAGCACTTATTATCATAATGATACTTCAAGAGAGTGGGGTTGAGGGCAAGTCGGGAAAACCATTAGATTGCTCCACAGGCACAAGTGTCCAAACTCTTGGTAAAGGCGGTCTTGGAATATAAAGTTGGTCCCCTCGCCGAAAGCGAGGATGTTGCAAGGTTAGCAGATGTCGGTACTAGAGACCCATCAGATACGATATGAGAAGGCTTGGGGTAGTGGTGGGGCGAGGAGAAGTGAGGGGGAGAAATGGGGGGGCCATCGGTTGAGGATTGGGAGCAAGGGGGAGGCTTAGGGGAAGTGTTGTGGGAACATGGATAGTGGAATCAAAGCAGAGAGGAGGATCCATAGGCTCTAAGAAAGGGAAAAGAGGGGGGGGGGGGTAAAAGCTTGGAGCACTAGGCAGAGCTGGAAAAGTGTTGGGGAATTTTGGCGAGGGATGTGAGAGGGGATTCATGACGAGAGGTATCATGGAAGTGGTTTTGGGAGGTGGCAAGTATGGGTCGAGGACTGCATAAGAATCTCATCTCCACCATGTTGCTTTTCAAGATTGCATTTATACTTGTGATAACATCCTAGTTTTACTTAGCATCACGAGGGGAGTCAACTTACTTGGGCGCCCTTTATCCCCTTGCAAGGCAGGGACGAGTTGAGAAGCAAGGACAGGTTGGCGAGGTATCTAAAGCCTTTGCATCTAAGGCACTGTTTGGGTGGGCCTGCCACCTCCGCCTTTTGATAAAAGAATCCATGAGAGAAGGTCATGAAAGAATCTCCAAGGGAGGATGCTAGGGTGGGAAATCACCACTTGGACCTTGCGGACCCCAACCTCCATGAGGACGAAGGCAGCTGAAAAAGGGGTCTCC
Source organism: Dipteris shenzhenensis (assembly GCF_047967505.1). Classification (NCBI taxonomy): domain Eukaryota; kingdom Viridiplantae; phylum Streptophyta; class Polypodiopsida; order Gleicheniales; family Dipteridaceae; genus Dipteris; species Dipteris shenzhenensis. Next base: position 31,214,401 of record NC_141608.1, on the reverse strand, counting down.
AAGCCAGTGTCAAATGAGTGCCAATAAAACCACTTGGTATTTCTGAGCATGGCTTGGGAGATGCGAGTGGGAAGTGAAAGGGTGATGCATTGCCTCCATGCCCTTGACAAAAAAGCCATGGTATCAATGGAGGATGCAGACCAAAGTAGCATTGAGGTATAGAGGCTTGTGTAGATGTAGTGTGTGTATGGTGTTTGTAGAGGTGAGTAGGTGCAGTAGAACACGTCAGCTGTAAATTGTCACCTCATGTACGTGGCCTCCTTGTTGCAGAGAATTGTCACTTGCCTACGACCAACCCCAATACCTAATTGCATGTGGGAGTGAGGCCTATGTTGCACTCGACAATTGTAGATGGTGACCTCATGTATAAAGCTGTCCCTGAGGGAGAGACTCACTTGGAACCAATCCCATTCCTGCTTGTTTGTGGGAGCCCACTTTGCACCCCACCGCCATTTTGTCTTTGAGATCCCAAACAAAGCTCTCTCGATTTGCTGCTTGTCTTGCGAGGTTAGTGGTATCCTGATGGCAAGGGGAGTTAAAGGAGCTTCCACTTGTATGAAACCCGTATGAAACGGTAAGCGTTTCATATGTATGAAACCCGTGTCATAACAGCCCCAATTTTGGGGAGGACCGAGGCTGATGAGACTGAGGCAAAGGTGAAGGAGCGAATCATTGGAGGGGGGGCTTGTGAGGAGAGGAGCAGGTCGAGAGGTTGGCCTCCTCGTGATTGGCCTCAGTCTTGTTCCTCCCCGTTGCTGAGCTTCATCAAGAGCTCTCCTGCTTTAGGGGCTCTCCTATGAACATGGTTTTATTTTGTCTCCTCCTTTAACTTCTTGTTGTGGAGACAATTTAAGTCATCTTGGACATGGTAGGCTCTTAACTTCATGACACTTGTGCCCATGACAACTGCAAACTTCTAAGAATGAAAGGTCTTATTGTGAAGTATACTTTGACCATTTGTATTTCATAGATGATGATCAAACAAATTGTAACTATTTCCTTGCTCGCAGATTTTGCAATTTTATTGAAAGAATTGACTAATGTTACTCAGTTCATCAGGTTGGAGTGGGGGCATATGGAGATGCCATCAAGCTTCGCATGGACTACAAGGTTAGTGTGACAGGAATCAAGGACCTTAACGGTGTTGCAAATATAAAGTTAGGAGGACCAAACGAAGATACTCAACCAAACAGGTGTAGGAGTTTGTCTTCCCTTGCACAGGAGCTTTTGGGGAAGCAGGTCTGTAGTCATTCCCCAAATATTTCAGTCGGCTTGGTGCAAAGAGGAACTTGATGGGCTCTAATCAACTCCTTACACACACACTTTTTTTTTTTGGGGGTGATTTTTTTTGCTTTATGTTACAGAATCACTAGACGCTTGTGAATACTTGCATGATGTAATGAGAAAGGGCATATTACAAAATTTGTGGTTTGTCCACCTCTCTCAGTCAAAGCCTTATATACTAAGCTTGGGTGTACATCTTTGATCTAAAAGTCAATTTAATCTGCATGCAGATAACTTTTGCTAGTCCCTAAATTGGTCTGAATGTGTAAACTTTACACACAATGCACAATCACATGAAAACTTATCCTTTATGTACACATAAATGAAAATTGTGAAGGGTGCAATATATCTGTACATCTACATATTGAAAATAAAACGAACCCCAAACACAACTCTTTCCTCAACAGGCTGATTTCCAGAATTTCTCAACTTGCTAAAAAACATATTGCAGATATATTGATGGCTATGCATGCAACGTGATTGTAAGTTATCACTCCCAATTTGGACTCTAGAGTCATATTCTGCAACCCTTTCTAAGAGGTATTTAAGGGAAGAAGAACAAGTGTAGAGTGTTAAAAAAATGAGATATATATGGAAACATTGAGTCAGATTCTATAGAGAGATCTAGGCTAATTTTGCAGATTAAGCCCAGCTTTTCCTGTCCTAACACATCCTCAACTCGTCTCATCACAGTACCTCGAGCTTGTCTCATCACACGCCTACAGACATTGGGATTTGATCAGGAGATCATCTGGGCAGTCATGGCACTTTATGAGAGTCTCAGGCTGAGTTCAGATAGGCGCAGGTTGGACAGATGAGATCTTGAGTACCATAGGGGTCAAACAGGGTTGTCCTTTATCACCAACCTTGTTTGGCCTCTACATCGATGAGCTTGAGACTTTCATGGGGGCGTTCGGAAGGACTGGTTGCTCACTTGTTGGGATCATCATCAGGATTCTTCTTTATGCAGATGACGTGGCACTCTTGTCGTCCACACCCGAGGGGCTCTAGCGACACTTGGATGCACTACAGGCTTTTTGTTTATCCCATGATTTGGAGGTCAACCTTGGCAAGACCAAGGTCATGAACTTTAACACCCGGTGGGTCACCAGTTGAGATCGTATCCTCATATACTTACTTGGGGGTCATCTTCTCCGGCCCGATCTTCACGATGAGACCAGCGATGTAGGCCAGACTGAGTAGGGGATACGCCTCATTGGCTCGGCTAGAGAGACAATGCTTCCACTCTCATTTCCAAGACCCTCGGACCAAGGCTCTTCTCTTTGACTCCTTGGTCTGACCAGCCGGTATGTATGGCAACTCTTGTTGGGGACCTGCCATGTCAGAGATAGAGTGGACATGGGTGGAGTGCCTGCAGATTCTCATGCTCTCACGGATGATCCGAGGAAAACTGTTTGTACCACATCACATCATTCAGGCCGAGTTTGGGGCTTCTCCACTCCAGCTAGATGCAACCTTCAAACCATCACATATCTACACCGGGTTAGATCATATGGGGACTGCACATCAGGGAGACGGAGGTTGCTATGGTTGGCTCTCGATTCCTCCATAAGATTGGCAGCAGAGGGAGACAAGCGATGTTGGTATGCACGGACTCACAGATGGTTTGTGAGGCTAGGGTTTCACATCGATAGGATACCTCCTTTTCAATATAGTTTAGATGCTCCTCCGGTACTCCCACCCACCATCCCTATCGGGCCACACACCAACCAGGTCATTCGAGAGGATCTCCTGCAGCTACACACCTTTAGGACCTGGTTGGAGCCGAGGGAGCTTCAAGTGAAGCTGAGTTTCTACAGAGATTACTGTCTTCGTATTTCGGATCACACCACCGGGGTACACTGAGCTTCATATGCCTCACTCACTACGGATCTCCATCGGACAGTTTCGGGTATCATCACACCGCCTCCGCATAGAGAGCGGCAGAGTAGAGGGGATTCCTAGGGAGCATCGCTTATGCATATTGTGCGACTGTCAGGAGGTTGAGTCGGAGGAGCATTTTATTTTCAGGTGCCCAGTGTACTACGAGATCCGAGGTCTCTATCACTGCTTCTTCAGAGACGGCTCCGGGCTCCTTTCCAGATTCCTCGCCTACCCAGATTAGAGATGCCTCGCGGCCTTCATTCACGAGGGGGTCCGACACAGAGAGTACTTACTCAAGCGACGAGGCTTGGCCACATCATCACACACCTCTCAGAGCAGGATTACAGAGTTCTTCCCATCGAGTGACATTGATCGTCTAGTCTCTAGCCGCAGAAGACGAGACAGAGACCCCGACCCGACGACTGTAGCACGACACACGAGACATCGAGGGGACACATAGATCACTCTGGGGAACCTCCCGTCATTGTTTAGACCCGAGATACGTTCCATGGGAGTCATGGTGGCTCTGGGCTTGCGTCGAGCCTCATCTAGAAGACCGAGACGCACGGCACCCCTTGACGGGCGCCAGTGTCCCATCACCGGCTATGCACCAACCAGGGCGACATGACATACGGAGGATTCTGCTTTGCTCCAGTATTTTCTTTTCATTGTTACATCCAGATGTATTTGATTATGTATGATCAGACTTAGGATTTAGCATGGGTGATGATGCTCATTTCAGTAGCTCCACCCTTACTGTGATTTGTATCAGGTTTTCTTTCAGTCTCATAGACCCATTGGTCTTCCAAAGACTCTAATAAAATTTCTTTCTTTCTTTCTTTCTTGCTGCTGCTGCCCAGGTTGCTGGCTCCCCTCCTGCTGCCCAACTGGCTTATGTTACAGATCATCCGGGTTGCCTTGATGCTGCCTGCCCTGTCCATCCCCTTGCTGCTATTAGCTACTTTCACTGCTGCTATTGCCCAGTATGCACTTGCTGTTGCTCATGTTGTAGCTCATATGTAGATCATCTATGAGAAGACATTCCCAATGCCAATAGTGCTAAATAGTAGTCCCTAGACTGCTAACCATGCTGCTAACTAGTAGTCCCTAGACTGCTAACCTTGCTGCTAACTAGTAGTCCAAAGCTAGTAATTTTTGGAGATGGACAGAGCTGAGATCAGCTGAAATGAGATTGCAAAGTAAAAGAGGGCTGTCAACATGAAAAAATCCTAAAACCCTAGGGTGCCTATTTTTGATAGCTCATTTGATACTTCATGGTCTCTTTTTGCCTTTTCTTCTTGTTTTATGGCTTTTATCTTCTCACATCCTCTTCTCTCTCCACCTCTCGCTCTGTAAACCCTTCCCTCCTTTTACATTTTCATTTTCTGTCCTCTTTGTCAACATGTATTGTCTCATATGAAGTGGACATTAACTTTGGGCTTGCACTTTACATAGATGCAGTAGTGCCCTTAGATTATCCCATCAGGTAGGCTCACTGGTAACGGCATCTAGGCATCAAAAAAGAAGATTTGATGCGCACACGCAGACATATCATAAGGAGTGATCATACAGGGAACATCAAATTGCTTGGGGTGTGCAAGAGATAATCATGGGGATCTTGTCTCAAATTAAGCTGGAAATCATATGCACTGTAGAGTCAGCTGCTCTATTGATTTCGAGATAAGCAAGCCACAAAAGGTAGAGTAATTGCTTATTCTAAGAATGCATATTTTTTCATGTTACACTCGTCTTGGGTGTAGATGCCCTCTTAGAGGCTTCACCCATTCGGCTCAATGTATCTGGTTTTTTCAGTCTCATAGACCCCTCTATCCTTCAAAGACTTTTATTAAACTTACTTTCTTTCTGTCTTCTCTCCTCCTTAGTGATCTTTAGGTTGAGCATTGAAAGAATGGATGGATCCCCCACAAGGAGCTCATTGTACAATGCTTAATGCCCCCTGGATCAGCTGTGTGGTTGCTGGTCTGTATATTTCACAAACTCAGGCCAGTTGATGTAGTCTGTAGGCAGCCAGGTCAGCTCTATCTCACCTTTTTTTGTATGAATTAGTCTGTAGGGGGGTTTACAATCCAAGAAATATATACATTTGGTAATCTACTTCTCTCTCAAGGGACAAATCATTAGGCAAGTCAGGAGGAAAAATGGCTTTAAATTGAACCATTAAATCATGGAAAGAAAGTTTATGCTTTTTAACAACATCAAGTAAAAGTTTAATTATTTCAAGTGTAGAGATAAAATTATCGACAAAAATGAATCACAAAAGTTTAATTATTTCAAGTGTAGAAGAAATAAAATTATCAACAAAAATGAATCACAAACATATACCTCACTTTCTTGTTGGTGTAGAAGTAGTTCCAATTTCATTGAACAAATAATTGAAGAGTCACATCATGTTTCCCTCGAACCTATAAGACTCTATCATGCTTGGCAAATATAATGGAATAACTTAAATAACTCCACTGCAAGCTATGCCCAAGTCTATATAACCATTTGTGACCGAGGACAACATATGTTCTGTCGAGATGCATAATGTGGAAATCCAAAGAATCCTTCTTACCTGTAATATCCACCTCTACACCATGTATCATGGTGTCTTAAACTTTTTATCACTGGCCGTTGCAAGTGAGACTACATATTTGTGGATACTTGGACTCTTAGGAAACTTCACCTTCTTAATTAATGATTAGATAAAGCTTTTGCATTATTGGTTTTTGAAAAAGCTCATTCCATGGCAAGCCAGAGTAGGAATGGTCGACTATCGAAAAGGAGGAAATAGCGAGGAAAGGAAAAGCAATTGTTGAGGATGCTACTCCTAAGAACTGAATGCTCCTTTGGGTGCTATGGCACTTTGAAATGTTTTGTGAAATACTAACTACATAATGTCCTCTAAAACTTCTACGGACAGATTGAACAAAGGATGCTGAGACACTAAGCTTTGGAAAGCTAATAGCATAAAATTGGCTACCAATTGTTGGCATACATTCTTCCCACTACGAAGGAACGACCCAAATGGAGTTGCAAGAGATACTCCCTGAACTGCTTAGGGATAGAGTTGCAAGAGATACTCCCTGAACTGCTTAGGCGATGACAAAGCCAATGAGAATAGGTAATCAAAACTGAATGTCTGGGAACTTCAGAATACTCGAATGCACTCCTGCAAACTAAAATAATGCTATCTGCATGACCGCTGTGAGAGAAAGCTAGAATACACCTGCCTCCTCTACTGGAGTGATAACTACTGAGGGTAAAAGCTCTATCACCTACTTTGAATCTGGAACTATGGATGTCTCCTTGAGAAACTTAGAGAGAAAGAGAGAAAGCTGAAACTATGGATGTATACCAAAGATCTAAGAGATGACTGGTACTACGGAGCACTGCTCTAAATAAGGGAGACTATACTAGATGTTGCTCGAAGAAATGGAGGAGCTGTTGAGCATCCCTCTAATGAAACTATTGAATGGGATGCTACTTGAAGGGACTATGAGATGTCAAGAATTGCTAAGAACACCTGGAATGAAGTAGCTAACTATATGCATCTGGAAAAAACTAGGAGATAGGTGGAATATATCCTTCTCAAAAGAATGAAGCACTAAGGGTGCCTCTTGAAGGAATGGAGAGAGAGACAAGACTGATTAGCACACACAAAGGGAACTACTACCCACACAAAGGGAACTAACCAAGAGAACACTGGTCGTTGCTACTACTGGTGGCTTGGGATCTAATGAAAATGGAACCGCATGACTAACATCACGGAGTGGAGGAAACAATCATGTAAACTGTCGTATCAACTTGTCTACTGATTGGTACTGCAACCGCTTTCTCAATAAAAAACTGAAGAGGGGTACTGTGGAGAACATTGTTTGATTACTCACTGACTTCCAAGGAATCATCAATCTCACTGTTTGACTATCCTCACTGACTGCCAAGGAATCATCAATCTCCGTATGGCTAACCTCTACACCTCTACTTCTTCTGTGAGGGAACTTCCTTCTGCTAGGCCTAAAACTAGTCTTGTGAACTCCTGAGAGGCCCCCTCCTGATGAGCTTCAAGGGTAGCGGGATCGAAAACTCATCCCAGTAGTCCTAAAAACTCCTGATGAGAAGGTGAAATGCTAGTATGGCCATCGGATCTCCAAGGATGGAAGGCCATAGGAATTGACGTTGATGGTCAAAAGGCTTGATGGTGGAAGACACATCACAACCGTCTGTTGAAATTGCGTGGTCCCCCCAAGCACGGAATTGTTAAATGCAGCTTACTATGGAAATTGAATGCTCTTTTGGACTGGAAGACCCCAGAGACTCTAATGAACAAACTGTAACAAGGTAGTCCAATGAACTAAGCTCTGAGATGGAAGATGCGTGAGCAGATGAAGGATTGCCTATGGATGAAGAACTGACTGAGATAACGACTGCCGAAGGATAGTCCACGAAATTGTGCTCTGAGATGGAAGACCCCTAAGCAGATCGTGAACTGCAATAACACTCAATCTCGTTTTGGAGCTACTCGAAAAGGAACCAATCGTACTCAAGAAGACAATCCTACTCCTTGAACGCTTGCATGAGAGCTATAATGCTGGAAGGGTCCGTGATGGGATTCTACTAGACCTATCAATTGATAATGATTGCAAAAGGAAAAAAAATCCCCCCGTACTTTGCTGGAAGGTGTAAATGCGCACAAGTGAAGACAAGAGCCGACCCGATGCACGATGAAGGGAGGGAGGAAGAGGCTAATGGAGTATGGTGCTACCACTAGTCCAAGGTTAGGACAGAATACAAAATTCAACCATGCTCCCTCCTCTACCGAATACATCCCCATTACCGCGACTTGCTCTACCAAGACTCCCTCCAACGTTCTTGATATCCGAAGGAACAATGCTGCTTTGATGTCAATGTAACATGCACGGACTTATAGTGCGAAAACGTACTGAATGTGTGTACATGGAACACCAAAAAGCTTCCTAACCACCGTAAACTACTTTATTTATGATATAAATTGTTGGCGAAAATGCCCTACATCTGCTTGTACATGAATGCTAGAATGGTGTACAAAACAAATACACATCGGAGTAACATGTTGCTGTAAAATGATTGCAAAAATGTGGAAACTCCCCTATAGGCCACGGAAGCCTCTTGGCGCCTAAGGAGGAGGATGTTGGTCTGCTATGGCTGTGTTGGATATGCGAAGAACGGAACCAAGCCGAAATGCAAGGGAGCAAACAACAAGCTGAAGGAATGAAGTGTACTTGAAAATGCATAATGAAGAATGTACAAGAGTGGCCCCAAGCCAACTAGTCCTAAATGAACTAGGTGTACTAAGGCTAAATTCCCTAACTAGCCTACAAGGCCATACTAGGGCTAAGTGCTAATAAACCCCCCTCCATAGAATGGCTGAAGTATTTTGGAAACTTCTCAGGTATACCTAGAAACTATATCATGGTTGCACATGTTTGTCTACGATGGATATAGCAACCTATAATAGTACAGGAAGATTAACTTCATGTAATAAATGGTGCCAAAAGATGCCGAAAAACTTCGAACTTGGGCATGGAAGAGCCTTCATATCTTGGCATACCATGCCGTGGTGCCTACTTCAAACCACAAAGGTCCTTTTTTAGCCGACATACCTGCTTTTCAGAAACTTTAACCTCAAATCCTAGTGGTTTGATGACATAGACCTCTTCTAGTAAGTCCCCATGAAGAAAAGTAGTCTTAATGTCTAGCTAGCATACCTCCCAATGCCTATGGCCCTGCCCTAGTTCTACTTGTCAATATGTAGTTAGTATCGGCTCTACCTTTTGCTAAGGAGGGCTAGCCGGTGATAGGACAAAATCTGTATCAAGTTTTTGAGCATTGTATATAGCTGTGGGTAGGTACATAGTTGTACACATCTAGGGTAGGTGTGGGCTTTTGGCATTTGTGGAATTTTTTTTCACAAGCATGATGGACTAATGTATAGTTTTTTGAGATAATAAAGTATGTTTTGCAGGGACTTCATGGGAAATGATGAAATGCAATGTGGTTGTACCAAACTTCCAGAGCAAGGGTGTCCAGTGTGTGGTCAAGTGAAAATTTTTTTGGGGTCATGTAAAATCAAGTCATGAAGGGGTTTTTTTAAAATTTTCCTGAGTCAATGTGGTCTTGCATGCTACAGAAATTTGATATGTTTTGGTGCCCACGTCAAGGGGCTTTTCATGTGTGTGTATGGGGGTGCATGCAAGCTTTAATGTGCATGCTAATGTGTGGGAATTGTGTGACTAAAGGTCCAAAATGTGCATTTAATGTGCCTTGGGGGGATATTTGCATTTTTTTAAATGGGAGAGTGGTAAAATGTCATTGATGAGGTGGAAAATTAGGCTGAGGTGGCTGGACTGATTGGGAAGCATCCTGCACATGAGCTGAGGTTTGCACGTGAGCCGATACGAGGAATGTATGGGCTGGTTTAAATCATCTGACGGATTGTTGGCGACGTGAAGTATGAGCGTGGAGTACTTTGTGGGCAGGAGAAGAATACATACGCTGGAAGTGGATTTGTAATGCAGAGATGGTTGATGCGACCTGATTTGCCAGTCCCTTTCACTCTTGGGTCATTGACTGCAGCTTTGGGGAGAGTTACGTGCTGTTGTCCTTGATGGAAGCTTAGGAGTTTTGGCTGTGGATTCATAGAATTCTGAGGCTGGCTGTTCTCTGAGTTTTGGGGGGAAGTTCAGTTTTAGGTTTATTTGTTTTGGGCTGTGTAGTCTTTTGGCTCTCTTTGAGTCTATGTGATCCATGTTCAGTCAGTTTTTGTGGGGGTTTGTCTTGGTGCCTAATACAAAGACACATGCTCTGGAACATGGTTCATAAGCTCATCATCTACGAGCCCACATTGTAGCTGATCCCTATGAAGTCTCTTCAGCTTGCGTTTCAAAAGGGGATCTTGAATTGGTTTTTTGAGTGCCAAATATTCTGTGTTTGATCCACAATTTTAAGAACCCACGAGCGGTTTGTGCTGGCCATTATGCGATTCCTTCGTCTAATAGGGTTGGTTTGCTTTTTTTTGGTTGTAATCCAACTCCTTTCATTGCTTTCAATCGGTCAGTAATTTATGCTGCTCTACCTCTTAGAAGTACTTGGAAACTTGAGGTCTTCTATTTTGGTCACTACCATAAAATCTCAAATGGATGCTGGTCTATTGTCACAAAGACATATACTTTGTTTTCAACGTAGCATTGTGGTTCTGTCATCAATTGGTCTGCTCTACTTTCAAGGATACCTATAGTGTTTATAAATTGATATTACAGCCATTACATGCAGGCCTTTGTAATGATGCTGTGTAATTAATAAAAGTGGTTTTAATTTCTTATCTGCCATTGATGAGTGGCAGGTAGACAAAACTGGAAGCATTCGAACAGGTGATTGGGAAGTGGAAAAATTGTCTGTGCCACAGCTCCAATATGCTGCGACAGATGCTTTTGCATCGCTGTATATCTTCCAGGTAGGTCCAAAATTACTATTTAAAAGGGCATTGTGAAACATAAATATAGTTGTTCATTTAAGATATACTCTAATGCTGCTCTGGTTATACAATAATGCCGCTTTGGTTCAACAAAAATATCTTCTAGACAAGCTGCCCCTTTTCTTGGAAAGTCTCTGTTTCATCTTTCCTGCCCTTTTTTTTTTAATGTTCAAAAAATGCATTATAGGTTGTTATGGCCATGTGATTTGATTGAACTTTTAAGTACATTGCAGAGTTGAGGCTGGGTATGTCTACTGGAATAGTGTGAGTTGTAATGGTCTTTTTGACTTGATTAGTCTTGTTGTTGTGTAGCAAGATACTTTTCATGCGCCTTAAAATAGGTGTGATTGATGCACGTGCAAAGTATCTTGCCCATCGGATATGCGCTCATTCGTAAAAGACACACCGGAGCGTGATTTTTTACCGTTTGTGCATGAAAGTTGGTAAAAAACATAGTATAATATGACTTTGACCATGAAAATCATATCCAGAGTCCATGATACTTTGCACGAGGCACCTCCATTTCCTACTACCTGGCATATGACTTGTCTTACAAGTCATTTGGAACTTGATCAAAGATATATCTTTCAAGCTTCTGTAATGTTTTCATTAATGATATATGTATGCATAATATATATACATTATTAACCTTAAAATCCAAAACTTTGTTTCTACCGTGCTTCCGGTAGAGGTCAAAACTTCGAAACACCGTTTCTCGTCATGCTTTGTATCACCGTTTCCAAAACTCCTGTTAACTATGATGTTGTGCTTTCAAGTGATCATACGATTAGGAAGTAGATTCGATGAAGCGAAACGATTCATCCGTATTGAAACTCTTGGAAGGCAATAATTCCAATAGAGTGATAGATGTCTTCAAGTTCGTGGAGGCGTCTTTTCCTTCACTCGAAACGTAAATCGTTTGCACTGAAGAGTTGAGGCTAGACGAGCAGTGAGCCTGACACTCTTGGCTGCTGTGGAGGTCCTGATGTTCGTTGAAGAGGCGTTTTGCCCTCTTTGATTAGCTATTTCAAATCTGCTTAATCAGTCGAGTCGAACAGTTTTCCAACCCAAGTCAGTGTCACAAGAAACGTTTCTAGATCTTGACAAGCGTTTTGTCGTAAAATTGGTGTATTTTATATAAATGATAAAAATAGTGTATTTTATATAAATTATATTTCAAAAACGTTCCACGTTACGTATGTTTCTTAGAAATGTTTCGGGCAGAAATGTTTTTTCATGTTTCTACTGTTTGAAACGCCTTTTTTGGTTACACTGCTGAACACTCAAAAGTAGAAAATGATTTCCTTAGCTGTTTATGTTTTTCAAGTAAGTTATGTTTGACTTTCTCTGGAAAAAAAAGTAAGCTATGTTGACTCTTTCTTTTTGCTTCTCACCTTGTATAAAACCATAGATGTCAGGTCTCCTAGTTATATTTATATCGTTTCCCTCACCATCTCTATGATAAACTTGCTATTTTCAGGGACATCTAGTTTCCTATTTTGAAATTTCTTGTCCATTTAATAGTTTCCCATTACAATGGTGGACTTCATGAACTATATCCATTTTGATGTCTCCATCACATGGTCATCATGCATGGCTGCACTTTGGTATGTGGAAAAGCATCACTTAGCATTGATTTTGTTGATGTGTCTTCACATGTTACAGCTTTTTTTTAACTTCTCTAATATCCATTGCAAGGGCAATTCTTCCATTTTATTTGTCTATTTTGCCCTTCTCCTCTATGCATACTATTTAGTTGATTTTCTTCCACATTTTGTATTTTTTGCAACTTTTCTTCCAAGCAAGCTCATTTTCCACCTCATTCATCCATTCTCTTATTGCGGTGGCTTGTTCAGACGGTAAGAGATCCATGTCTTTTTGCAATTTTTCTTTGCCATCATTCTCTCCTTTTCCTTCTCTTAGTTCCTTGAACGTACTACATCTCGTCCTTGTTGGCATTTTGTTGTTTTTATTTTCTTGCATGTCTATGAAGGTGACTAGTACTTGCAATTCTTCTTGCTACTTGCTACTGTTGATTACTAGACCATACATGCCTCCTATCATCACAAAACCTTAATCCTTTAGGCTTTGTGATGTTGCAACTGCAACTGCAACTCCAACATACGTAGATGGCCTGAATCTACTGACCCTTTTACCATAACAAGTGCTTGATCATCCAACATATGAAGCTTCGTTAGATAGTAAAGATAGGGCTCACGATTAGAGTGATTATATATTCTAGCATGCGCACTTACGTTAGCCATGACTTTGATCAACATTATCATAGCTCTTTAAGATCATAGGCACAAGCAATTTTGGCGCATTCCATATTTATGTGTTTTTCGTGTCACAAACAGTCTAGAAGTATATATGCATAGGCACAAGCAATTTTGGCGAATTGCATATTTATGTGCACGCACGAACACACGCACACATGCAATATATATATTAATAGTCCTTGTCTTTATCATTGTTTTGGATTGGAAAATGATAAATTATACAATTTTCTTGTGTGGCGTTCAATGATAGTCTTTTTATGTAGAAGATATATTTAACATTATGACAAATGATGTCTTGCACTAGCAACATTATCGTCATTTTGTAAGATGGCAATCTTCAAGTACCATTAAGTGTCTTATTCAAGAATGTGTACAAATGGTTGGCGATCCAAACGTTTCAAATAAAGACCAAGACAAGGACTATAGTCATATAATTCTACCTCAAGAGACTTATGGCAAGAAATTGTAACTATAGTGTTATACATATATTTCTACCTCAAGAGACTTATAGCAAGAAATTGTAACAATTTCTTGATGTATGAAACAATTTCTATAGTGTTATACATATATTTCTACATCAAGAGACTTATGGCAAGAAATTGTAACAAACAATTTCTTGCCATAAGTCTCTTGAGGTAGAAATATATACATATATTTCTACCTCAAGAGACTTAGGGCAAGAAATTGTAACAATTTCTTGATGTATGAAACAATTTCTATAGTGTTATACATATATTTCTACCTCAAGAGACCTATGGCAAGAAATTGTAACAAACAATTTCTTGCCATAAGTCTCTTGAGGTAGAAATATATGTATAATACTATAGTCCTTGTCTTGGTCTTTATTTGAAACTATCCGATTGCCAAACATTTGTAGAGCTTCAACATTATCCAATCTAAATGTTTTATCCAATCGGAACGTTTCAAACAAATAAGAAAACAAGGACTATAATTTTAATATACTAGTTCATTAAGAGGCTTATAGTAAGAAATCTATAAGCCTTTGGTTGAAGTAATTTTAATATACTAGTTCATTAAGAGGCTTATAGATTTCTTACTATAAGCCTCTTAATGAACTAGTATATTAAAATTAGAGTCCTTGTCTTTATCTTTATTTGAAACATTTAGGATTGCCAACTATTTGTAGAGGTTCTTGGATTACACACTTAATGGTGCTTGGAGATCGCTATCTCATAAAATAATAATAATTTTGTTAGCGTCATGACATCATTTGTAGACTCTTAAGATATTTAGTGGATGACATCATTTGTAGAGACTCTTAAGATTGCTTGGAGATTTGATGTCTCATGGAATAGCAATAATTGTGTTGGGGCAATTATGCTTAGATAAATTTAAAAATTGTGCTTGGTTTCATGGAAGCTATTGGTTTGTTACAGGTGCTAATGACATTTCCAGACCTTGTCAAAGAAGAGACACATCTTTGCCCTCATTTGATCACCTAACTTATCTCGTATTTACACGATTTTTTGCAATAAAGTTTTCCCTATAACCACATTGGAAAAGCAATGATTCAATCACATTTGTTGGGGTAAATTTTAGCATCAAGCTTTGATAAGGTGCCGTTTGTTCAAGGATGGGGTCGGTCTAGGCTTTCATATATAATAATTATGTGTAATTATAGTTTACAAAATTTATGTAAGCTTTTGGATAGTGATAATAAGAAGAAATCAGCGCACTAGATTTTTGATATTCACATGGCTTCAAATAATAGTAATGTAAAGTTTGTATATGTTTCTTGAGGCAAGTAGTGAAGGATCTTATAATTTATGTAAGCTTTTGGATAGTGATAATAAGAAGAAATCAGCGCACTAGATTTTTGATATTCACATGGCTTCAAATAATAGTAATGTAAAGTTTGTATATGTTTCTTGAGGCAAGTAGTGAAGGATCTTATATGCATTGGTGCATGCATTTTGGAAAGCTCGACCTTTTCTATAAGCGTGCATGGTTGAGTCATGCACATAATATGAGGAATTGTTAATTCTTGTACTGTGTTTGCAAAGACATAAATATGCAATAGGGCAATGAAATTATGTAGTAATGACTCGAGGCATAGTATGAGAAAGTTTGACCTCCCTTTACCAAGCGTAGTGTCCAACTTGTGCTATCATCTTGACTCCTTGCACTTGGGGGTGGGCTTAATGGATATTAACAATGTGTATGTAAATACCAAGTAAGAAATTTGCAATGATTATACATTGAGAGTTGCTATGGATAGAGACCAAGATAGCCCTCCCTAAGAAGTATTTATGTAGCATGATTGCCACGATTTAGTTGGTGAGACTTGTGTTAGAACGGTAAGCAATGTCATGGAAAGGTGTTCAATGATCTATATTAGCTGAGTTCAAATAGTGCATGTTATGCTTGCTTTCGGCATATTTGGTGCCACCATATGTACATAAAAATTATTTGCTATTAAAAGCAACTTATTGTAGGTAGTCTTTGTATTTCTTTATTGAGAAAAAAGACTCAACATTGGTGGTTTAGTCTGAAATTTCACAGATGCATTTGAGCGCTAATATGGCACATGCCAGTTTAGTGGTAATGATCCTCAAGTGGGTTGTGTGTATATGTTGGTTTCCTTATAATATATTATGGCCGTTGTGT
The DNA here is from genome assembly GCF_047967505.1 of Dipteris shenzhenensis. Classification (NCBI taxonomy): domain Eukaryota; kingdom Viridiplantae; phylum Streptophyta; class Polypodiopsida; order Gleicheniales; family Dipteridaceae; genus Dipteris; species Dipteris shenzhenensis. The sequence continues at coordinate 31,198,813 of NC_141608.1, read as the reverse complement.
GGTGTGCTCCCTTCCTTCTATCTTCCTTCTCCCATTTGTATTTGGCATCACAGCATGGGTTCCATTGTACTTTGAGATTGGAAAATGATGCAATTTTTCATCATTCGAATATTCTTGGAGTCCCCCTCATCGTTCATGTACATTTGAACTTGTTTGAGCATCTCAAAAAGTTTAATTCAAGGTTTGAATATTGCATGAGCAACTTGATATCATGTGCAAACAATGTTTATTGGTATCATGAACCTCTTTATAATGTGAATTCTCCCAAACAAAGTACATATAATTGAAGAGGGTATTGTCACTTTCCATTTACAAGGGTAGTTAACATATGCTCAATGTGAGTAAAAGAGTATGTTTAAAGCATATCATAACTTTTTGATAATGGTCCAAGCTTTTGGTCTTGTAACAGTATGAATTCCTTAATCATAGTTGAGGAAGCGTTCACTAAGGAATTTGATTCATGGAAGCTTCATTTATTTTCATGTTGTCAAATGGTTTTGATTCAATTTTACCAAGTTGTCATCCTCGTCTTAGCAAGATAGTTTTAGTGTTCATTAGCTTAAGCCATTATAATGCAAGATATCATCCATTGCATTTTCATGTAATAACTACACCTTGAAATCCCTTTATTCTTGCATATTGAATGACATAATGCATCTCAAGCTAGGTTTAAAAAAGCTTGTGGATATAGATTAGTAAACAACATTGTTTTATTGGATTTGCATGGATTGTTTCTACATGCTCTCTTGCCAACATATGGAATAGTTAATGGTATGTACTTCACAATCCAAGTAATTATTTGTAGTTCCTCTGTAGCTTCAATACTATTAGATGTTGAAAGGTTGTGACTCATCGCTCTAGAGAATCATCCATGGATATTGCTCTTTTCTCTAGAGAGTAATTGCTTACAAAGCCATTTCCAAATCTTTTCATTGAATCATGTTTTGGTTTTCTCTCACTTCTACTAGATATACAAGTATCTTCGATAGGCATCTCCTTCCTAATCTTCTGATTGTCTCTCTCTATCCCCACACGATATTAGAGCCAATTTTACACTATTGTGGGGACATCTACTTTTATGCTCAAAGAGGTGAGCTATCTAGACAGGTTTGGAGTGGACGTTGTAAAACCATAAAGGCTTTGTGTGTTGGATGAAGCCTTGAATTACACTATATTATGATATTCTCCAGTACATAAATTCAGAAGAAATTCCAAAGGCATCCTTGAAGCATTTACAAGGTCATTCTAAATGATAAAGTAGGGAGGAAGAGAGAGAGAGAGAGAAAGAGAGAGAGAGAAAGAGAGAGAGCACACGATATAGCTACTTTGTACACTATATTGTATTGAACATAATCATGAATATATACATGAGAACCCATTAGGGTTGGGGTTAGGGTTTGCCCTTAAGGTATGGTGCAATTTACACCATTCTCAAGAGTCCCTCTTAAATTACATTGGGTAAGTAGAGGGTGCATGTACAAAATCTTTTTTGTGTTTTGTTTGGTGCATATGATAGCATTCAAAACTAAAAAAGAAAATAGGAAAGAATTAGAGTAGTATGTGCGTGTGTGAGCAAGGTGACTACGTAGCGAGAGCCTATACAATGAGTACAACTTATTAGATCATGTACATAATGTGCATTTTTCCCTCTTATGTTATCGGGCATCCTTTCTCTTTGAGAATAAAACTTGGAAGACTGGCCGAAGGGAAGAGAAAGGAAATTATGTAGAAAGTAAAGTCCACCTGGATCAAAGACTGATTGATCAAAAGATGATTGCGTGAAGAACAATGCTTATGGTTGCATGTTGAACATGTCATAAGCCATCATAGACTGTGTAAGTGCTTTGTAGGATCAAAGACTGATTGATCAAAAGATGATTGCATGAAGAACAATGCTTATGGTTGCATGCTGAACATGTCATAAGCCATCGTAGACTGTGTAAGTGCTTTGTAGAAGAGACATTCAGATGTGAAGCTAGTCTTGTGACAAATAAGGGTGCCACCAAATCAAAAGCAATGTATGCTGTAGTAGAGTAATCTTTGTCATATGATGCAGGAACATAGAAGATTGCATAGTCGGTGAGGACAGAGTGATCTAGGGGTTGCATAAAAGCAAGAGCCGAAGATGCAAGTATGATACACTACTTTGTTAATGAAGAGGCTTGTAAAACTAACAAGATATGGGAACCTGTCCAATCTGTCTGCTCAATTGTCATGAGTTGAAGGTCATCTAATGTGTGCATAGCTAAACATCCATTGGCATGGGATGTAGCATTTGTCATAGGCTTGTCAAGAAGGAACTGACAGCTTTAAAGCGTAAAAGCTCGAAACACAATTGAGAAAACATACGATATCCTTGAGGCATATGCGGTGTCGAATGCTGATGTCGGGATCAAATCACTAATTTGTATCAAGTAAGGACTATATACAATAGCCATAAGTGCATGTTGAAACATCGAGGTTCCCCAGGTTGCACTATGGCTAAACCTGACGATGTTCACTACATTAGGGCAGGGATGCACTAATGCATAAATGTCCTCATGCTGAGGAATGATATGCTAATCAGAGGTGGGGATAACTGGATTCAAACATGATGCAATGTGGCATGATCGAGCTGATGTTGGAATGTCCGGAAGACTGATCTACTGATGAAAACTGTCCGAAGATATAACATGCTTCGTATCAGAGGTAAAAGCATCAGTGATGGATGTTGGAATGGAATCACCAAAGAGCTGAATGCGTTATGGCATGTATCTTTGCATGCTACTATAGATGTGAGTGCCTCATATTGAGGACTTACCTTGTTGAAAATATGCATGATCAAACTTTGTTGTGTATCTGCATCATCTGTGATGGCAATAGATGGAATCGGATCCATTCATGAATATGATGGCTGTACTTCAATAGAATCAGACCGTGTTGATGTAGATGGGAGTGTCTCATGTTGAGGACTTACTATCAAGCGTGCCTCATGCTAAGGGGTTATCAAGAAATGTGCATGATCAGAGACACACTTAGTCTAAGGAAGGGTCCAAATTGATGATATGCCAGTGAGAGGTCACATGCTGTTTACAAAAGTGTGCTTGTGCGACACTCAGTGCTGAGGTGGCACTGATGATGTGGGCATAATGATGTGGCACTGTGTGCTGATATAGCACTGCCATGTGTCATGATGACGATGTGGCATGCTGATTGTACAAGGTGATGTGGCACTACCATGTGTCATGATGACATGACAAGATGCTTACTGTACTTGTTGACTGGACCTACTGACATGGCAAGTGAGTCATCTGATGACATGGACATCTTGCATGGCACGGATGATATGGATGCACTTGATGATGTGGCAATGTCATCGGTGCTGACATGGATTGGTCAAGTGTCGTGACACCTTCAGATGGGGATGGCACGTGTCAAAAAATTATCCAACCTTAGTCTGCCAACCGGAATCCACGGAGATTTTGATGGAATCTATAGATTTGTTGACGGATTTGAATTGCGTCGTCCTACTCGGCATGAAACTTGTTGTGCATGCGTCGATGCTGAACGGGAGTCGTGTCAGTCGTAGAGACATTTGTAGCTTTCGCTGTTGCTCTAGAAACCCATGAGGATGTGATACAATGTTTAAGGCTGCTCTGCATTGCTACGTCTGATGGTTGGATGGAAGGTGCTATGCTTGGCACTGTAGGCTCGCCCGTGAGCCGTAGTTGAAGAAGTTGGTTTTTTGTGTTGATGGAGCTCAAGTCTGGCTATTGGTGCTACTTGGTCCATTGATGTACTCATGGGGCTGCTAGTCTTGCCGACTGTTTTGCTGGAGAAGCTTGTTTCGCTAGAGTTACGTAGGAGTTGACCTTTCGAGGAGTCGGTAGTTCAAGATTGTGAGGTTACGCTATGGTTCCTGGGTCATTTGAAGGAGTTAGGCTCGTTGAAGGAGACATCAATTGTGTCGCTGGCTACATGTACTCAGCTCACAACTGCTTTTAGTTGCTTGGTTGTAGTAGAGAGGCTGCTCATGAGCCATCGTGTGCGTTCGTATAGCTGTGTGTCGCCTCTAGAGGGATTTGCAGCTGTCTGCTGGCCACTGTTTGGAGCCTTGCGAGCTTTGTGAGTCACAGCTTATGCTTTGAGCTAGCTGTTGTACGAATCTATAGCTTGTGTAGGAGCTCGTTGTAGATGGTTCTTGTTAGTCTGTAGAAGCCGCCAGGCTAGGGAGACTCTAGAAACTCGTGATGTAGGATGCCCAGTAGCTACTGTTGATAGGGGCTTGCTGCTCTATGAAGTATTCAGTGTGTTGATGCCTCTGTGGTCTCGGGAGATGTTGGACCAGAAGCAAAAAGGTACAAAAAATTGAATCGTGAGCCTTAACTCTCTGCAATACTAAAATCTCTCAAATAGTCACCTCTCAAAGAATGAACTAAGAGAACTCAAACTGAGATAACAGAAGCTCCACGTGACAGAATTGGAAGCTTTTTGATCCAAAACAGAGACAAGGAGTAGCACTACGATGAGAGCTAGAGAAGGATCAAAGAAGCCTAAAAAATAATGGTGTGTTCCCTCAATGGAGCAAGGGCTTGCGCGGTCTCACAATGAAAACTCTCACGCAAAGAATTGAACCTCGCGAATCTCACTCTCGGGTAAGGAGGATGCCTCACAAGGAGGGTTTAGTGACTTGACAAGATGCAAGGGCTTGGGAGCACCTGGTGCTCTGATACCATGATAAAGTGGGAAGTGAAAGGGAGAAAGAGAGGATTGCACACGATATAGTTACCTATACACTATGTTGTATTGAACATAATCATGAATCTTTAAGGTGGTTTTCGAGGTAAATTGGCCATCAAATCGAAGAAATATATCATCTAAACCTATTTGAATTGCTTCAAGGTATACTTTTTAGAGGTATTCCAAGGTGTAACATTGTGATTCTTCTAGATCAAAGAAGCTATTGGCATAGATTAAAAAAACTTTGACATTCACCTTCAAATATTCAAAGGCACTTCGATATCAAGGTGAATCTCAAGAAAGATGGATTGCACATTAAGGGCAATTATGAGCAAAAAATTTGCACACATAAAGGGTACTAGTGAGGTGTTAGTAAAGGGTGTTAAAAAATAGGATTGAAAATTGAACCTAATAGTTTTTGAGACCATTATATTTTACGGTAACAATTTCCACATATGAAAATGTAGGGCTAGAAACTTCTTAGTCTATAGAAAGTTGTGGAGTTCCATTTGAGATACTATAATAATACTAGATGAGAAATTGCAAAAAGAGCAACACATGATGAGGTAAATTCCAAGGCACCGGATATCCTTATTACATGTTTAAAGGAAATGTCTTTGCAGGACAAGCAAGAAACTTGACACTTGAAAAGGATATTTGTATTAAAATTGTTAGTAATCTATGAGGGGAACTCATTGGCAAACAAGTTGAATGTATAGAGGTAACAAACACACACATTATTAGCAAAATTGGCAGTGTTAACACATTAATCATAATAATTTGCACAAACGAAAATTGATATGCTACGATTGTGGAAAGGAAGGGCAGATGGCAAGAGATTGTAGATAAAAAACCAATGGTAACTAGAAAGGACCTAGGGGAAAAAAGCTATATACACATGCAATAAAGGTGGCTCAAAGGTGGTAGACAATAGCTTAGATCAACAAGAGCAAAGTGTTATAAGAGAATGGATGGCACTTCAACAAGTTCAACAAGAACGATTGACACCAGTCAAGCTCAAAAAGAGTAGTTGAAGGAAATGACTCATGCACAAGAGTTATTTTCGTATTTGTCAAATGATATTATGGCATGTGAAGATGGCAATCCTTATAAAAGAATGCATTATAGTTATAAGTAAGCATTGTTAGTGTGCTTGGGTAATAGGTTGTTTGGTTTAGACATTTGATACATAAATTCTTGAGTACCTATGCGTCTATCTAGCTTGGCGATGATATAAAGTTAGCAATTGAAGCCAAGGTTCTCTTTAATAAGAAATGGATAATGTTTACTCGAAATGGAATTCTTGTTCATGGTATGAGACATGGTATACTATATATGGAACATGGGAGGACAATATGCACTCTTGCTCATAGCAAAACACATTTGTAACATTGAAGGCATGAACACTTCAATTTCCATACAATTTGTGAATGATAAAAATTTGGTGCATTGTATGCTAACGACCATGAAAAACAATTTATAAATTGAAATTTTTTAAAGAATACATGGCAACTTACGTCGTGTGAGCTCCTCAGAGCAGAGAAGACTGCTGCATCTACTGTATCGAGGCAAGGTCTCGTCTAAGACCCCTCTCCTTCACCCACCACTGCTGCTTGACTAGAGTCGCCTCCTACTAACATATGAGACTAGACTCGGTAAGAACCTGAGCTACCTGAGCTGCCATATCCCCCATGGGGTCCCAATCGTGCTCCCACAGGTCCACTATCCTGCTGCAAACCGCTTCTCTGGAGTAGATGGAGTCTGGGATCCGCCGGCACGAGCGGGGAGGTAAGGAATTAGAGGCTGAGTCCAAGACTAGGATGACTGGGGCATGGTCAGAGAGGGTCATCCCTGGAACCACCCTTGACTCTCCACCTCTGCCTACTACCCAATCACTGACATAGAAACGGTCCAACCGCTCCAAAAGTCTGCCTCCCTCCCTCCTGTAACCTGAAGAGAAGTCCAGGCTCCCTGTCCATCTGCAAAAGGAAGGCTCCCTCCAACTGTCCCGACCTCCCATAGCAAACAAGAAGGAGTCCCATTCCGCCTGCTCTGCCTGAGCTATACCGAGGAACTCTAGGCCCCCTCCCTGCTGATCCTCTAAAGCCTCAAGGTTATTGAAATCCCCTCCTACAATCCAAGAATCCATCTCTGGCAATAAGTCTGTCAAAGAGCTCCAGAAAGCGGCTCTCCGGTCGGGGAATAGATATTGAGGATGCCGATGTGGGATCCCTCAATATTCAAGCCCACCCAAAGCACTCGTCCTGGGATCAAGGTGCCAAAACCACACACATGCTGAACTAGAGAAGCGTCGATGGAGGTACAGATACCCTCGCTCCTCCCCTACTCACCAATCGAAGGTTCCCAGTGGGTGTGGGAGCGTCCTGTGAGGACCTTCCCACACTTACTAGTCTAAGAAGCCGAAAGCTTGTGTTCCTGCAATAGGAGCACATCTACCCTTCCCACCAAAGCTAGCTGGAGCTCCTGTCTGAGCACCATCTTCTTGGGGCCATGGGTTCCTGATGAGTGGAACCCGTTGACGTTCCAAGAGATAATGCGTATACTCATGAAGAGGAGAGATGGGCCACAAACAACTGTTTGCTTGCGGTCGATGTCGAGGTGGTTGGAGGATGTCCAGTTTGCAGATGAAGGCGCTTGTATGAAGGTTTCGAAGGAGAGGCCGGATCATTGGACCCATCCTCTAAAACCTTCTACAGAGGGGAAAGTCCCTTCGTCCCATGGTGGTAAGCTCTCTCTAACCAACTCGAAGCCTCCGCCAGGGAAATACTGTAGAAGCCCACTACCTCTGAGGTGCTCCAAGGGCGGAGCCCTTCCATGTAGATCCACTCCAGAGGTGATTGAATGATGACCAAAAGGCGGAATCATTTGGCACTGTGGCGCCATCTCAGACGAACGTCACCCTCCTTCCACTGCTGTTGAAGAAGCTCCGCTGCTCTGCTACCTATACCTACTCCTGGGACTGATCACGAATCATCTCCCAAACATTTTCATTCGTCCATTGCTCATTCCTGTCACTGGTGATAGTGAAGGAATAGCTAGGACCATCATTGGGGGCAAGGATGGACACCTTACCCTCCGCACCCTTTCGGAGGAAGAAGATGCTGATGTCTAGGCATGCAGGGAAGGAGCCAATACCAGATGCATCCGAGGACTACCCATGAGGCATACATATGCAATGAAAGCATTCGTCCTGCGTGCTATAAACCCAACATGTGAAGACAGGCAGAATATATTTTTCTCATCTTCAGACAAGTCTTGGCAAATTATGCACAGGGTTTTAGTCCCGATGGAACCTTCCTAGTTGATTGTTGGACATGAACAGATATGATCTTGATTTGGAGTTGCTTCCATTGGATAAGCACGCATGCAATGAGGTGATCTTCCACTTGTAGAGCAGCCACAAGCTCTTGGTACACCACTGTTGTGCATTGTAGTGGGGCGTCATTGCTGTTGTCTTCCAATGCCTCATTGCTGTGCACTAGCAATTGGAGTTCAAGCTTGGAGATGATTATCTTTTGGCTCGGGGGGGTCACTTATCATATGTAACTCTATCAGTTGAGTTCAATAGAAGGATATTTTTTAGTTCTAAAATTTACAAAAATAAATATACATAAGGGACTATTTAAAATAGTTTTGGAAATTTTTTATAGATTTGTGTAGAAAAGGGGTACATTATATTAATGAAAATTTTATAAATAAGGGATTTTAAAAATAAGCCTTGAATGCACGTGATATAGAGGGTTTATACATAGTGACCCCCTGAGTCCTTTGGGAGTGCATCTCATTCATTTTTTCTTTGTATTAATGGTAGATGGTTGTGTATGCCTCCTTAAGCTTTCTCATTTGCAAGGTGACCTTTGCTTGTTGAGGAATGTCTTCAATGGTATTGGACCATTGGTCCAAGACTTGTTGTGCTTGTGAAGTGCTGGCCTCTTGAACGGTAGCAAGTTGGTCTTTTAAGCTTTTGCATTCCCTTGTAAGCTCGTCAATGCTGAAGGCACGTATTGCCAAAGATTGTTTCATGTCTTCAAGCTTGTCTTTGCAATGCAGGAGCTCTTCTTCTTTGTGAATTACACTGAGTTGAGCTTGTGCCACTACCTCCATCTGTTGTGCATGTGTGGATGTCAAGGAGTTATAGTAGGCCTGTAGGATTGCCGTTGCTTCTAATGCGACAGTCAGCTATGTTTGACGTTGGTGGAGGTTGGAGGTCACATCCCTTACTGCCTTCTCTTGAGCTTGGAGAGCTTGCTTCATGTGCACTTCTACTACCTCCTTCTCATCTATCGGTGCCCGAAGTGCCTTGACCTCTATGGCGATTGCTTGGAATTGGTCTTCGATTTCTGATGCAGTCTGCCTTTCCAATTCTCTTGCATATTCTTCCTTGGCCAAGCTAGTGAATAGTTCTGACATTTGGATCATTTGGCTAGCCTGATGTTGGAGAATGACAGATGGTGATGAGGTCTAGTGATATTGCTGATGCCTCTATAGAGTTGTGATGTACAAGATTATTCTCATAGCTATTTGATTATTGCTTGTGAGAATCATAGTATATAGAGTGGAACTTGATGCCTTACATCTAGTGGACCCATTATCATTATTCCTTATGGTATATAATTTTGTTCATGCATTTACCATAATAACATAATCATGAATTTCAAAATTTAGCTCATTCTTTTGGGAATGACATTTGGCTAAGTACCTCAATGTAAAATTTTGTTGTATAAAGATCATAGGAAGAGATTGCCATATGGAGTACCATAATATGATACTCTCATTTTCATAGTATTTTCGTGGGAGTACCATGGATGGATGGTTGTATGTCATGATGTGAGAGGTTATAGCTTATAATGACCCATGAAAATGGGATGATAGGTGCCCATGTAGCCATCCCAATGATTCTGTAGTACTTGGTGGGGGAGGTTATTCCAATGGCATTTCAAACCCTTGTGTACAATAGTCATATTGTTGATCAGGCACTAGCTCCCCTTGTGGCTCATCGACTGGCATGGTGTTGATGGGTGGTTCGAGTGTTGCTGTAGCCTTAGGCTCTGGTGCTGATCTTTCCTGAGGTTCGGGTGCCGAACTTGTCTTGAGCTCTGGTTGCTATTGTTGGTTGAGACATATTGGTTGCAGTTGTGCACCGAGTTGTAGCATCTTGTGGGGCAATTCTGCAATCCTGACCTCCGGAATAGGTATTTCTGCTAAGGTTGTTGAGATATCGAGCTCCACTCGCGATATGCCAGGGTGACCGTTGTGCATTTATGTCACCAACTTGTTAGCTACAGATGCGGTTGGTACACCGCCCACGAATAATAGTTGGATGACAGCTATCCTTATCTACACTAGTTCGTGGCTCAGTTAGTATGCCACCTTAGTTAGTTGAGTTTGGTTTGAGACCCACATATAGGGTTCTTCTATCTCTTTGTAATTGAGTTCTTTTGGATTTCACAACTAAGAAGAGGAAAACTGTTTTCAGCCTCCACCTTTGTGTGTATTCCCCCATTGTGCATGTGAGAAAGCCGCAAGTGAGACTCCTTCCCTCTCTCCCACTATCTTCACATGGTATTAGAGCCTTGTTCATGGTAAGGAGCTCAAGAAAGCAAACCAAGTTCGCAGTGTCCTGGTAAGAGGACAAGTGTTGCTTTCCTTTTTCGAGTTTGGGAGCAAATCTCTGTAGGTAGCACAGCCGGAAGTGCAAGAGTGCACTGTGTCAGATTGAGACGCCCTTCGCGGTGTGGCGAGAGGGCATTATATGCTGCGGGCTAGGGCAAAGCCCTGAGTGACTTTATTTTTTTGATTCGAGGACATCTCGGGGCCCGTTTTGAAGGCAGAAGTTCTTCGCAGGCACTCAGAAAAAGGCCCTGTTTTGGTTGTGCGACCACTGCTCGGCTAGTCGGTGAAAAGTTGCTGCAGAAATTGCATCGTATGCCTGTGTGCAGAGATATTGGGAGTTTCAGATTCATGCTTGTTGCCTGTTGATGCAAAATCGTCAGTAGAAAGTGACTGTGTGGTGAAATACCACTTTCGTCAGTTTTGTAGATCTACCCATGTGAGGCAAAAGCTGTGTTTTTTGCAGTGATAGAATATTTTGCGGTGTTCTGAAATGGCATCTGATTCTCTTTCACAGATTGTCACTGAAAAGCTTGACAAGAACAACTTCCAGGCATGGAAGTTTAGAATGACGAATTTCCTTATGGGAAAAGGCTATTGGGAGTTCATTACACGAAATGAAGAAGAACCTGTTCTTCCTAATGTTCCCAATCAACAGGAAATACAGGCATTTAAAGGATGGCATGAGAGATCCAGGAAAGTTATGTACTGGCCGTCTATCAGTATTTCGGACTCCATGATTGTGCATATTCAGGATGCAAGTACGCCAAAGGAGGCATGGGATACTTTGGCAAAAATGTACAGCACAAATACGCAAGCCATGAAAATGCAGCTCAAGTAGGAGCTGCATAATGTGCAGAGAGAAAATATGAGCATCAATGACTACCACATGAAGGTGAAGAAAATTGCGGATGCACTTGCTTCCATTGGGTCACGAGTGGATGATGACGATTTAGTTTCTGTGACCTTGAATGGTCCAGGGAAGGATTATGCACAGTTCCGGACATCCATTGCCGTCCGTGAAAAATTTCCTGATTTTGAGGAGTTGATTGCTCTTCTAATTTCTGAAGAGCAGAGAAATGGTGGTGCATCTTCTTCAGCAGGAACTTCAAAAGAAACTATCTTCTACTCAAATGCTAGCAGAGGTAGAGGCAGAGGTAGAGGAGGCCGATCTGCAGGCCGTGGTAGAAATCAAAATATGCAACAAATGCAAGAAAACCAGTCCTATGCAGGAGGACGTGGTAACTCTAGAGGCAAGGGGAGCCAAAGAGGTCGTGGTGGATGGTAAAGAGGCCAAAATACAAACAGCAATGTTGAATGCTACTACTGTGGTAAAATGGGGCATATGGCTAAAGACTGCTACAAAAAGCAGAATGACATTATGAATGGAAAATTGTAGCAAGGCAATTATGCATCCTCTATAGACAGGGTGATGACAGAAATGAGCATTTGTTTATGGTGCAGCATATGACAAATTCTGTGACAAGTGCAGAAGAAAGCAATGATGTGTGGTATGTTGACTCAGGTGCGTCAAACCACATGACAGGTCATGCTGAATGGATGCAGGATGCAAGGAAAATGGAAAAACCAGGATTTGTGGAGACTGGTGATGATACTGCACATCCTATTGTGCAGATTGGCAAAATTCCTTTGTCTATGCAGGATGGGAAAAAGAAATACTTGTCTGATGTATTTCATGTCCCGAACATCACCAAGAACCTGGTTTCTGTTGGTCAGATGGTTGAGCAAGGCTTGCAGGTCAGATTTAATCATCATGGATGCTTTGTTGAGGATATGAAAAATAATGGTCGCTTGATAGCAAAAGGAAAGAAGAAGGGAAGGATGTTTACGTTGGATGCAGACATGCCTGAATTGAGTGCAGTAATGTTTGCACATGGGACCGGTGTAGTTGCAGATATTGATATCTGGCACAAACGCATTGGTCATGTTAATATACAGTGACTTAAATCAATGCAAGCCCAAAATATTGTTGCAGGATTGCTAAATTCAAGGTTGCAGAAATGCACAAGGTTTGTGAAGCCTGTCAATCTCGGGGGGGTCACTACGTATAAACCCATTATATCACGTGCGTTCAAGGCCTATTTTATAAATCCCTTATCTGTAAAATTTTCATTAATAAAATGTACCCCTTTTCTATATAAATCTGTAAATTTTTCCCAAAACTATTTTAAATAGTCCCTTATGTATATTTATTTTTGTAAATTTTAGAAATTAAAAATATCCTTATGTTGAACTCACGTGATAGGGTTACATATGATGAGTGACCCCCCCAAGCTGTCAATTTGGGAAACAGGCAAGGAAACCTTTTCCTAGGCATGTTCAAGAGAGTAAAAAGCCATTGGAATTAATCCACTCTGATGTGTGGACTACTAAAGCTGCATCTATTGGTGGTTGTCACTATTTTGTCACATGTATTGATGACTTAAGCAGAAAACTTTGGGTGTATTTTATGAAAAAGAAAAGTGAAGTGTTTGGGCACTTCAAAGCTTTCAAAGCTATGGTTGAAAAAGAAACAGGGCTGCAAATAAAATGCCTAAGGTCAGATGGAGGGGAAGAGTACCTCTCAAATGAGTTTGCAAGGTTCTTGCAGGAGCATGGTATAAAGCAGCAATATTCATGCAGTCATACCCCACAGCAAAATGGAATTGCAGAAAGGAAAAACAGGCATATTGGAGAGGTATCTCGGGCCATGCTAAATGAAAAAGATCTACCAGATTATTATTGGGCTGAAGCAGTTGCTACAGCAGTTTATATAATGAACAGGACTCCCACTGCAGCAATACATGGCATGACGCCAGAGGAGATGTATACTGGTAGGAAACCAGATATTTCTCATTTGAAAATTTTTGGTTGCATTGCCTATGTCCATGTGCCAGATGAGTTGAGGTCCAAGTTGTATCCAAAAGCTAAGAAGTGCATCTTTATTGGTTATTCTCTACAGCAGAAAGGGTATAGATGCTATAACCCTTCTACACATAAGTTCACAGTGAGCAGAGATGTTGTTTTTGATGAGATGAGCAGTTGGTATAAACCAGTAAATGTGATGATTGATGTAGATGCACACCTGGAGTAAGGAAGACCAGGGATGTTTTGAGAGCACCTGGAAGTGAGCCTATTTTGCGCAGGTCTACCAAGGTTAGGTATCTTGTGGATAGGCTGAAATATGATGGATTTACAGCCATTCACTATGCCTATATGGTCAAAGTGATACAGGAACCAGAACCCACTTCTTTTGAGCAAGCCATGGGAAATGAAAAATGGGAGAAAGCCATGGATGAAGAAATGGATGCCTTGGAAGCAAATGCTACATGGGAATTGGTGCCTTTACCTAAAGACAAGAATGCAATTTGCTGTAAGTGGGTTTATAAGATCAAGCACAATGCAAATGGTTCTATGAATAGATACAAGGCAAGATTAGTTGTCAAGGGGTATGCACAGACATATGGCATTGATTATGAAGAAACTTTCAGCCCGGTTGCAAGGATGGCAATCGTAAGAGCAACCATTGCTATGGCTACATCAAAGGGATAGTCTTTACATCAGATGGATGTAAAGAATGCCTTCTTGCATGGTGATTTGCAAGAAGAGGTCTTTATGGAGCAGCCAGCAAGTTATGTTCATGCTATTCATCCTGAGTTTGTTTGCAGGTTGAAGAAAGCCTTGTATGGCTTGAAGCAAGCACCTAGAGCATGGTCTGACAAGATAGGACAGTATCTTGTCACTATTGGCTTTCAGATTTCCAAGGCAGATTTCTCACTCTATGTGAGAAAAACAGAGAAAGGGATTATGCTACTTGTCATTTATGTTGATGATTTGATCATCACAGGTGATAGTGATGAAGATATCCTTCATGTGAAAATGCTATTGAGGCAGAAGTTTGTGATGAAGGATTTGGGAGAGCTGTGTTATTTCTTGGGCATTGAGGTGATTAGATCACCGAGTGGGATACAGCTCTTGCAGAGGTAGTATGGACTAGACATGCTGTCCAAATATGGGATGACAGGCTGTAAGCCTATTTCAGTTCCTTTGGAGCAGAATGTGAAGCTGAGCACAGATGCAGGTGAGCTTCTGGAAGACCCTACTATGTACAGACGCATAGTAGGAAGTTTGATTTACATGACTATTACCAAGCTAGATTTGAGCTATGCTGTTGGGTTGGTAAGTTAGTTTATGCAGGCTCCAAGGAAACCGCATTTGGATGCGGCTAGACGCATACTCAGGTATGTGAAGTCCACATTGCAGTATGGACTATTTTATGAGGCTAGGGTTCAGATACAGTTGCATGGATACACTGATGCTGATTGGGCTGGTAGTATTTCTGATAGACGATCTACCAGTGGATATGTGTTCTCTTTTGGGAGTGCTGCAATCACTTGGAGCAGCAAGAAACAGCCTACAGTTGCCTTGTCGAGAACAGAGGCTGAGTACAGGGGTGCAGTAATGGCTGCATGTGAGGTAGCTTGGTTGCATAAGCTACTCTATGATATGCATCAGGCCAGTTGTCATTTATGGTGACAACATGAGCAGTGTACACTTGGAAATGTACACTTGGAAAATAACCCAGTCTATCATGCTACAACAAAGCACATTGAGGTGCATTATCACTATGTGCGGGAGAAGGTTTTACTAGGTCTTATTGATCTAGTTTATGTCAGCACAGAGGATCAGGTAGCTGACATATTCACGAAGGCATTGGGTGCAGAGAAGCTGCGCAAGTTCAGAGACCTGCTTGGTGTGCAGGAATTGGGATTGAGCTCGAGGGGGAGTGTTGAGATATCGAGCTCCACTCGCGATATGCCAGGGTGACCGTTGTGCATTTATGTCACCGACTTGTTAGCTACAGATGCGGTTGGTACACCGCCCACGAATAATAGCTGTGGATGACAGCTATCCTTATCTACACTAGTTCGTGGCTCAGTTAGTATGCCACCTTAGTTAGTTGAGTTTGGTTTGAGACCCACATATAGGGTTCTTCTATCTCTTTGTAATTAAGTTCTTTTGGCTTTCACAACTAAGAAGAGGAAAACTGTTTTCAGCCTCCACCTTTGTGTGTATTCCCCCATTGTGCATGTGAGAAAGCCACAAGTGAGACTCCTTCCCTCTCTCCCACTATCTTCACAAAGGCATCTGCACTTATGAATGTGATAGTAGGAGAAGTTGGTGACGGCTCCCATACTGGTGAGAAGGGTATATCTAACTCCTCAATTGGTTTTGGTGACTAGGGTAGAGTAATTTCTCTTTCTTATAGTTCTTTTGTGATGATTATAGCCAATAAGTGTGGAATTTTACATTTTTGGCCTGAAGAACCATTGGGTTTCTTTGTAAAGAAGATGATGAAGTGCTGGACCCAGTCTTGTTTTAGATTCCTACTCAGCAAAACAAATGTGCAAAGTGGAAGGGAGCGATTTTTGCCACACTTAACCCCCAGGATTGTGGATAGGAATTGTGCTGCTTCCTTGAGGCGATGGTCAAGGATTGTGCGAAGCAATATGCCATCTCTATGGATCAGTGTGCCCTTGGTGAGGAGAGACTGTACTTCAATAAACTTTGCATCAGCAGGCCATTTAGGGTATTTGCCACCTTGTTTTGGCAATGAGAAAGCTTGTTGAATGACTGTATTATCGAGGATAGTGTTGAGTGGGCTCTGTTATACAGTGATTGTACCATACTTGCCAACCTTTGCATTGTTGGAGTAGTAAGAATGGAGAAAGTCCTTGATGTATGTGGTCATGGTAGGACTGTACCCCAAGGATTTTAGGTTCTCATGCAAACTGCCTAGACCCCATTGCTCTAAGTAAGATGTTGCTTCTTGGGAAAGAGCATAAGTCGATGTGGGTGGCTAGACAAAATCCAGTGACTGGGGTCTGTCAATGGCTATGTAGGCTGGTGGTGACTGGGGTGGCATTTGTTTTGCTTGGTCATGCACTGAATCCTCTTCGAAGCTATCACTCTAGACCATGAATGCCTGTGGTCACCGTGGTTGAGAGGATGTAGATGGTTGCAAACTTTGGAGGGGGTCTCATGGTTGAGGCGGTGGGCTCTTTCTGCACATCCTCTTTAGTGGTAGTATCTTTTCTCAACCTGCATCCATGTGCATGTAGTGTACCATTGATCATTAGATTGATTGGCATGCCGGTATGACCTTTCTATGTGTGAGAGAGAGAGAGAGAGATCTTATTTTTATACATGCTTTTAGAGTGTGGAATGATAATGTGTGGTACAATTATTCATGCAATCATCTATGTGTCTAAGCAAAAGCGTGTGAGTGCATGTGACCTAGTAGCTAGGTAGGGACTAACTATATGCTCTTTTTTTTTTTTTGCTGGGATTTTCATAGGGCAGCTAGAACTCAGTCATCACTTCTGAGCCCTAGGTAAAATCGATTGATGCTACCTATATGTGAGAAGACATACATAGGCAAGTGAGTGCTCGTGATACAATCTAATCCTAACTAAGGAAGACTTGGTTTCCCAAATCTTCATTTTTGTCAGGGATGGCTTGCATGTTGATGTAGTAGCGCTTCACCGTTTATTGTTGTGTTGAATTGGACTCCATCCAATGTTTCTAGTAGCACATCTCCGATGGGATCCATCTTTTGTACTCGGTATGGTCCTTGACCTAGATACTTCAGTTTCCCCTTGTGTACTTTGGCATTGTATAACAGGACTAGGTCGCCTTCCTTGATGTCTTTAGCTTTAAGGTTTCTGTCAAACCATGCCTTTCTTCTGCGTTTTTCTGTTGTCATGGCATGGTAGGTGACTAGTCTTATCTCTGTATGCTTCTCCAACTGATAGACCCTTTCTTTCAAGGATTCATGGTCTCCCATGCATTCCTGTACTGTGATGCGTAGACTTGGTATTACAAATTCGAGTGGGACCACAACTTCAAGGCCGTACACCAATTGAAAAGGTGTGTTTCCTGTACTGACCTTGAATGTGGTTCTGTATGCCCATAAGGCAGCATTCAGTTTCCCTGCCCAATCAAAACACTGTGGTTCTACTACCTTGGTGAGGATAATGCATATTATTTTGTTGGTGGATTCTGCCTATCCATTCCCTTGGGGGTAGTAGGGTGTGCTTCTTCTATGGATTACCATGAAGCTAGATAAGAGTTCTTCGATTACCTCATTGACAAAATGTGTGCCTCTATCCGACACAATTTCAATGGGGCATCTGAATCGGGTGATCACTTTTTCGTATAAGAATCTTGATGTGCTTTTGGCATCTGCCTTTCTGATTGCTTTAGCTTCAGCCCATTTTGTAAAGTAATCAATGGCCACAATGATGTAGCGTGCCTGTGTTACTTTTGCTACTGGATGTATGGGACCCACATAGTCAATCCCCCAATTTTCAAATGGTTTTTGTGCAAAAACTATTGTTAGGGGATTGAAGTCTTTGTGTTGTGGTTTAGTAGTCCGTTGGCATACGTCACAGTTATTGCTTTCATGATTGATGTAACAACCTGGTTACTATCATGGTCATGCAAACTATCAATCCATACATCACAAAAGATTCGGTATCCATGTACTAATACTCCACACAAGTGTGTTTTTAGTCCACATTTGCCCTCCAATGTCGGTGGGATACGTCTATATCGTGGCAAAGTGGTTGTATTCTGGTCCATGCCATCAATGGTGATGCACATGGACTTATCGACATGTGAAATAGCTTCCTATCTCCAAGAAGCATACAACTTTTGAGCATCCTGCACATGACGTAAATGGATTGATCGCCATTTAATATATCTTCCTCGCTGTTGCTCACATTTACTGTGTTCAATGGCATTTTTTAATTCATCACATGTCTTACATTTTGACATCCTTTGCTTTGATGGTGTCTTGACATGGCAAAAATCTCTATGCCAAATTTTGTACAAGGTTGATCGTGAAATCATGCTTTCGTCTCTGTCTTGTAAAGTTTTATTGACAGTTTCTAGGACGACCTTCTTTGTCATTCCCAAAGGAAGATGTTTTTGGCATTCGACACGTCCATCTAGCATTGTTTGTCGAAGATGAGGCTGCGGTAATGCATGGTCTTTGAGAACTTGCTTTAATGTTGCAGTTGCATTTATAGTGCTTCCATGGCATTTAAGCTTGTAGGTATTTCCATGAATTGTATGAATAACTTTTTCTTTCACCTCTGTCCAGATGGTCCACTATGTGCCATGTGAGTCCAATTAACCATTGATATCCTCGATTGCAAATGGGTCTCCCATTAACCATGGGTTTCAATCTAGGTTTACAGTGTCCTGTGCTCAAATCTTGATCAGTGCCTTGATGAAGAAAGCATGAAAACTCTTGAAGAAGATAGTTATGTCTATTAGGCGCTGTCTTACTCCAAATACCAAGGCGTATGGCTGCACAATCATCTTTCCCAACTTTTCTAATGCAAAGTCTCTTGCAACAAACTTGCATAAGCATCCTTTCCATATTCTCCTCGGATAGCATCACATGTCTCTTTGGTTCTGGAATTGATGCCATGATTCTTCGCCTCTTCACAGTCACATACTTTCTTTTTGTAAATAGTGTCTTGCGTTTTCTAGTTGTAAGACCATCAAACCTCGAATCCATTTCCCTTGAATCTTCATCTTTATAATCAAATGCTGTGTAGGCTTGAGAATTATTTGATACATTATAATATCTTGGAAATGGCAATCTGGTCGACATGTTCATTGATGTCAATTTGTTGCCAATGCCTCTTGAATTTTGTGGTTGAACTGTTTCTCCTTCGTAACTCAAGATTCTCCCATCTATATTCTCTGGCATGCTAGCAACAATATTACGAACAACATGACAAGTCTCAGATTCTCTGCCCCTTTTGCCTTATATTCGAGTGGTAACATCATGATCATTGTCACTAATATCATCAATTCCTGTTATTGCATCACTTATCCCATTGATCTTTGCGTGTATTTTTCTTTGTGGTCCCATCTTATTATTCTCAACACATCTTCTATCTTTTATATCAATAAGCATGTTTGAGTCACTTGCAGCACAAGACAAGTCTTCTATACCAGTGAGCCTGTTCGAGTCACTTGCAACACAGGATAAATCTTCTATACCAGTGAGCCTGTTCGAGTCACTTGCAACACATGACAAGTCTTCTATACCATGAGCCTGTTCGAGTCACTTGCAACACAAGACAAGTCTTCTATACCAGTGCGTATATTTGAGTCACTTGCAACACAAGAAACCTTTTCTACATCAACATCTGTTACTATAATGTCCTCGATACTTGTGAGCATGCCACTATGATACTCTTGATTACTACTATAGCTTCTTATCAATTTGGATCCCATTTGTGTTATAGTCTTTTTCTTCTGATAACATTTTGTTGTGTCTTCCATGACATTGAAGGAAACTGTCTTGGGCAAACTTGATTTCAAGAAAGCTAACCCCCATTTACAAGTACTATGAACTTGTAGTTGAGACGTAGTATTATGGACATCTAATTGTGAAGTACTATCCATTGCATTTTGAATGACACCTGCACTAGTCAACTTAATTATCTCCACTATACAGAGAAAACTCTGAGCATAGCCCTTAAAGTTGCCCATTGCTAAAACTTCTCCGGAGCAAGATAACATTTGTACTTTTTCCCCCTGGATATAAGTTTTCTTGATATCTTGAAAGTATGTCTTTGGAACAATTTCGTCTTGGTCCCAGAGTGTTCTGTGTGCTTGCATATCAAATATGTCACAATGTAAGATATCTCCCAATGTTTCAAAGTCTCCATGTGGATATTTTAAATGTACTTCAGGATTTACAACATTGGTGATTATCACTACACATCTTCTCTCACCACAACATTGAAAATGACACACATTCATAGGATCAAGACTATGAATTCGTCCAAAAGCCACCACTTCATTCTTCTTATATAACACCACATCCATACCCTCTATTAGGGTGAATACCTATTTTATGTATAAAAGTAAATTAGCAACTCAAAATGAACATTTAATAAATAATCATTGAGCTTATTATTACTTAATAACTTCTATATCAAAACTTGCTTGAGCAACAGGTTGGGTGGTATATCCAATTTGTTACACAAATCAAGAAAATTCTCGATTTGTGCAACAGGTTGGATATACCCCCCAACCTGGAGGCCTGTTGTTGGATATATCCCCAAAGCAACAGGTTGGAGGCCTGTTGTTGGATATATCTCCCAACCTATTGCTTGAGCAACCAGGTTGGGGGTATATCCAACCTGTTGCACAAATCTAGAAAATTCTAGATTTGTGCAACAGGTTGGATATACCCCCAACCTGTTGCTCAAAAATTCTACTGTTGCTCAAAAATTCTAGATTTGTCCAACAGGTTGGATATACCCCCAACCTGTTGCACAAATTGAGAATTTTCTTGATTTGTGCAACAGATTGGATATACCCCCAACGTGTTGCTTGATTGCACAAATCAAGAAAATTCTCGATTTGTGCAACATGTTGGATATACCCCCAACCTTGGGGGTATATCCAACATGTTGCACAAATCGAGAATTTTCTCGATTTGTGCAACAGGTTAAATATACCCCCAACCTGTTGCTCAAGCAATAGGTTGAGGAGTATATCCAACATGTTGCACAAATCGAGAATTTTCTTAATTTGTGCAACAGATTGGATATACTCCCAACCTGTTCTTGATTGCACAAATCAAGAAAATTCTGGATTTGTGCAACATGTTGGATATACTCCTCAACCTGTTGCTTGAGCAACAGGTTGGGGGATATGCTCAAGCAACAGGTTGAGGAGTATTATATCCCCCAACCTGTTGCTTGAGCATATCCCCCAACCTGTTGCTCAAGCAACAGGTTGAGGAGTATATCCAACATGTTGCACAAATCGAGAATTTTCTTGATTTGTGCAACATGTTGGATATACCCCCCAACCTATTGCTTGAGCAATAGGTTGGGGGTATATCCCCCAACCTGTTGCTTGAGCAACAGGTTGGGGGGTATATCCGACCTATTGCACAAATCGAGAATGTTCTCGATTTGTGCAACAGGTGGGATATACCTCCCAACTTGTTGCTCAAGCAACAGGTTGGGGGTATATCTAACATGTTGCACAAATCGAGAAAAATCATAAAATTTTGATTGTATTTTAGGGTTAGGGTTTAGGGTTAAGGATTTAGGGCTTAGGATTTAAGATTTAGTGTTTAGGGTTTAGTGTTTATGATTATATTTTTAGGGTTTAGGGTTTAGGGTTTAGGGTTAAAAATATAGGGTTTAGGGTTTAGCTTTTAGGGTTTATGATTATTGTTTTAGGGTTTAGGATTTAGGTTTTAAGGTTTAGTATATAAGATCATGAGCTTAGAGTGTAGAATCTAGGGTTTAGAATTGAAAATTAGGTTTTAGAATTTAAGTTATAGGGATTAGGATTTAAGGTTTAGGGATTATAACTATTATATAAGTTTAAGAGCTTAGATTATATAACCTAAGATTTAGGGAACTTTAGGATTTAAGATTTAGGGTGTAAGATTTAAGATATATAGACTATATAAAATATGCATTCTAAAGTATTTAGTTTAGATATATATAGACTATATGTTATATGCTTTCGAAAGGGTTTTGTTTATAGGTACGATACATTGCAAAGGCTTTACTTTAAGTAAATATAAGTCTACCTAGTCAAAGTATCCTACTGATTAGGGACAAGCACATAGGCTAAAAGCACACCGATTTATATTTTTTTACATTCATGCTGCATGGTGTATCAGAAGGTACGATCCTTTGCAAAGGCTTTACTTTAACTAGTTACAAGCCTACCTAGTCAAAGTATCCTACTGATTAGGAACAAGTACATAGGCTAAAAGCACACCGATTCATATTTTCTTACATTCATGTTGCATGGTGTATGAGAAGAAATGAAAAAGTATGTGATAAGAAATATTCGAAGAAATATGTATTCCATATCATGGACATTCTAAGAAATATGTATTCCATACCATGGATACCATGGATATCTGGTGGTTGCTAAAGTAAAAAAATGATATGGATGCAATGATACTGAAGTCTTCTAGATTCTATGGTTTTAAATACCTACCTTACAAATACATTATCTAATTTTGCATTCTTCGACTAACTAACAAGTATTATACACATGGAATCATGGATATCTGATGGTTACTAAAGTAAAAAAATGATATGGATGCAATGATATTGTAGTCTTCTAGATTCTATGGTTTTAAATACCTACCTTACAAATACATTATCTAATTTTTCATTTTTCGACTAACTAACAAGTATTATACACATGGAATAAAAGCATACATGCTAAAAGTAAGTGTGTAAATTTTAATATTTTCTTATTTTTAAAAGTAATTTAATTCTTTTATTGACTACTTTTTAAAATTGAAAGATTATTAGTATATAATCTACATAATTTTAAATGTTATTAATGTATAATATTAATTATTTATATATTTATTTAAATTTATATAATAATTAATTTATATTTATATTAGTTTTTAAGTTAATAATGTATAGAAGAGCAATATATTCACTAATTCTTCATTGTTTTAAGAGTAAGTATTATATAAAGCACATATGCTAGAAGACCTCCTTTCAACTTTTTTCTTAAATTAATGTATTTATATATTTATTTATATAATAATTATATAATATTTATATTAATTTATAGATTAACAATATATATTTTTAGCAAAATTATATTTTAACATTAGTTAATAAAAATTTATTATATTATGGAGTAAAAATATTATAAATGGATTTCTTATATTAATAAAGTGTAGTGAGAAGAGTTTTTTGAAAAGATTTATGATTAAATTTTATTTTGAAGTTATTGCATACGCAATAGGTAGGGACATTTGAGTGGTTTTGAGGTTGATAGAGATATTTGTAATAAAGTGTCGTGAGAAGAGTTTTTTGGAGGATTTGTGATAAAATTTTGTTTTGAAGTTGTTGCGTACGCAATAGGTAGGGAGGTTTGAGTGGTTTTGAGGTTGAGAGAGAAATGTGTAATAGATTGTTTTTTTTATAAAAGGAGTTTTTTTGAGAGATTTATGATAAAATTTTGTTTTGAAGTTGTTGCGTACGCAATAGGTAGGGAGGTTTGAGTGGTTTTGAGATTGAGAGAGAAATGTATAATAGATTGTTTTTTTTTAAAAAGGAGTTTTTTGAAGAGATTTATGATTAAATTTTGTTTTGAAGTTGTTGCGTACGCAATAGGTAGGGAGGTTTGAGTGGCTTTGAGGTTGAGAGAGAAATTTGTAATAGATTGTTTTTTTTGGTTGATGAGTTTTTTTGAGAGATTTATGATTAAATTTTGTTTTGAAGTTGTTGCGTACGCAATAAGTAGGGTTTGAGTGTTAAATTTTGTTTTGAAGTTGTTGCGTACGCAATAGGTAGGGAGGGGTTGTGAGAGTTTGAGTTAAAGAGGAAAATTTGTGGAAAAAAAGATTTAATGCTAAAATGGTTTTTTAAGTTGTTGCGTACACACAAGTTTTTGAGAAAAAGATCGGATTTGAAAAAAAATTCAAATTTATAAAAACTTGATTCTTAGAAGTTCTTGCGTACGCAATAGGTTAGAAATGAACTCACCTCTTGCAACATTTTGAAAATTCTTGAGAATCTTGTAATAGGTTGATGAAAGGAGAGAAGCGTGGAGTGTAAACGAATGATCTTTGAATGAAAGAGAGAATGAAGAATGTTCTACTTATAGTGAACCTAAAAGAACTAAAAAAACCTTAAAAACTAAAAAAAGCTAACTTGACCTAAAAGCTATCCATTTCCTATAAAACTCTACTTCTCCTCATTCTGTCTCACAACTTTCCTGGAGCTCCACCACCTCTCCACTCAGGTACTCCCTCCCTCCCTCTTCTCCAACTTCCTCTTTCCCCTCCCCTTCCCCTCCCTTCCCCTCTCCTCCCGCTTCTCCCCTCCCTTCCCTTCCCTTCCCTTCCCCCTTCCCCTCTCCTCCCTCCCCAAGGCCCCTTCCCCTCCTCTCCTTTCCCTCCCCGTCCTGCTGCCTTTCCCTCCCCCTTGCCCCGCTCCCTTCCCTCTGCTCGTCCCGCCCCGTTCCCCTTCCCCTCCCCTTGTCCCCTGCCCCGCGCTACCTTCCCCTCCCCCTTGCCTGCCCCCGCCCCCTTCCCTCCTCCCGCCCCCTTCCCTTCCCCCTTGCCCCCTACACCCGCCCCCTGCTGCTGCACCTTTCCCCCTCCCTGTCGTCGCTCCCCCTTCCCCACGCCCCCCCCTTCCCTTCCCCTTGCCCCCCCCGCGCCCGCCCCCTGCCCTTGCGCCCGCCCCTTGCCCCTTCCGTCCGTCCCATGCCCCCCCTTCCCCTTCCCCTTCCCCCCCCCCCCCCACGTCCGCCCCTTGCCCCTTCTGTCGACGGAAGGGGCAGGGGGCGGGCGCAGGGGCAGGGGGCGGGCGCGGGGGGGGGAAGGGGAAGGGAAGGGGGGGGCGTGGGGAGGGCGGAGGGAAGGGGGGGCATGGGGAGGGCGAGGGGGGCGGGGAGGGCAAGGGGGTGGGTGAGGGGCGGGGAGGGGGGCATCGCCCCCCTCACCTGTTGCGTGCACAATAGGTGGGGGGCATTAACCAAGAAATTCAGTTCAAAACACACTACAAAAAAATAAACTAACATAATCAAAATAACTAACCTCATAAGTCTCATCTTTGTCCCATGCTATAAATGATTTGTTGGATGTATTGTAGGGCAAAACATCTCCAAGTGTTTCCATATCTCCACATTTATACTTTAGCTCAACATGTGCGCTGAGAATCTTTGATACAGTAACTGCCACCTTATCTTCGCCAAGTCTTCGAAAGTGGCAAACTGAATTGGGATCACTATCATGGATTGTAGCAAATGCAACTACTTCTCTTTTGCTACATAAAATCACATCCATCCCTGGAACACCATCTCCTTTGTGAGAGTCCTTCGCAAGCAAGCTGCAGTAGCAACAATTACATAAATATTAGTCTCTTTTTAATAATCTACTCATTTAATATAATTTTTAATTAGTACTTAATTTATTGGTGGGAGAAGTTATCCGATCAAGTACTCATCAGATGGACATGCCAAGTTATCCTTTGCATGGTCAATCGAGCATTAAATACTACTTTTGCTCTAGTGTCATGCACATCCGTAAAAAAACATGAGCCTACTAGGTATGTTATCCAATCAAGCACTAATGGGATGCGTGTGCCACTTTGCATGTAAGTCAATTCCACCAGTCCGTCTGTTGGAGCGCGTCTATAGGCATGTCTCAAAGCACGTCTAAAACCACGTCTATAGGCACGTCTAAGAGTATGTTAAAAACGAGGATGAGATCAACAGAGGATTATTCAGTATTTAACTTTGATTGTGATATGCCCCACCTATTGCGCACGCAACAGGTGAGGGGGGCGATGCCCCCCTCCCCGCCCCTCACGGCAACCCCCACCTATTGCGCACGCAACAGGTGAGGGGGGCGATGCCCCCCCTCCCCGCCCCTCACTCGTCCCCTTGCCCTCCCCGCCCCCCTCGCCCTCCCCTCGCCCTCCCCTCGCCCGCCCCCCCATGCCCCCCCCACGCCCCCCCTTCCCTTGCCCCTCCCCTTGCCCCGCGCACAGGGGGCAAGGGGAGGGGCAAGGGAAGGGGGGGGCAAGGGGAGGGGCAAGGGGGCGGGTGGAGGGAAGGGGGGGCATGGGGGGGGCGGGCGAGGGGAGGGCGAGGGGGGGGCGAGGGGAGGGGCAAGGGGGCGGGCGGAGGGAAGGGGGGGCGTGGGCACAGGGGGCAAGGGGAGGGGGGAGGGGGAAGGGGAGGGGGGGCATGGGGAGGGCAAGGGGGCGGGCGAGGGGGCAGGGAGGGCAAGGGGCCGGGGAGGGGGGCATCGCCCCCCTCAACTATTGCGCACGCAACAGGTGGGGGGGGGGATTCCCCACTTGTTGCGCACGCAACAGGGGGCAAGGGGAGGGGCAAGGGGAAGGGAAGGGGGGGCGTGGGGAGAGCAAGGGGGCGGGCAGATGGAAGGGGGGGCATGGGGCGGGCGAGGGGCGGGGAGGGCAAGGGGGCGGGCGAGGGGCGAGGACGAGGGCATCACCCCCCTCACCCCACCTGTTGCGTGCGCAACAGGTGCGAGGCGGGGGCAAGGGGAGGGGCAAGGGGGAAGGGAAGGGCGGGTGTGGGGAGGGCAAGGGGGCGGGCAGAGGGAAGGGGGTGGGCGTGGGGAGGGCAAGGGGCCAGGGAGGGGGACATCGCCCCCCTCACCTGTTGTGTGCGCCCCCACCTGTTGCGCATGCAACAGGTGCAGGGCGGGGGCAAGGGGAGGGTCAAGGGGGAAGGGAAGGGGGGGGTGTGGGGAGGGCAAGGGGGCGGGCAGAGGGAAGGGGGGGCATGGGGAGGGCAAGGGGGCTCACCTGTTGCGGGGCGGCAATGCCCCTCCGCCTCCCCCTCCCCGCCCGAGCCCCCTCTGCCTCCCCCTTGCCCCACGCCCCCTCCCCGTCCTCACCCATGCCCCCTCCCCACCCCCTCCCACCCCGTCCCCTCCCGCTCCCCCTTCCTTGCGCTTTCCCTGCGCCCTGTCCCGTCAAAATTAAAAAAGTTAAAATAAATAAAACTTAAAAAAAATCAAAAAATTAAATTAAATTTTAAATATAAAAATAAAATAATTAATTAAAATAAAATAATTAAAAAGGAAAAAAATATTTTATTTTAAAAATTAAAAATAAATAAAACTTAAAAGAATATTTTATAAAAAATTTATTTAATATTTTGAGTTTGAAAATCATTGTATTTCTCATTTTTTATTTTTGATTGTTTTTTAGAAAACTATGGCTTCCATGGCTTCCAGTTTTGGTTCCAAGGTGTCTTTCAAATACCTTGAACATGCTTGGTATTTTATGGAGCGCAAATCAAAGTATTTTTTGGTGATCACTTCAGAGAACATATCAAGCCCGAAATATTCTGCAGAGGCAGTAAGAAATGGTGGCATGGTATCAAACATCAATATTAAAGAAAACAATTTGATAGAAATTGTGTGCCAAGGAAAGAATGACGAGGTGGTTTACAAGTTACGAGTTACTCCAAAGCACTTCTTGAAGCCGTTACCAGATTCAATTGAGGGATCCCAAGAATTACTTAATGCCTTAGAAGCATTGAAGAAAATGTGGGATGCATTTCCAAGTGGTGGTGTTGAACCTTCAGCAGCACTAAGTATGCCATCTATAACATATAACCCTCAAGTACCGTCAATATCTGTGGCGGTAACTCCGGTAACTCCAGCAAGTGTAACTACAGTATCTCCAATTGTACCTACGCCATCGACTGCTGTAACTATAGGAACAAGAAGGAGTAATCGTGGAGCAAACTCAAGTGCTATATCTATTCCCAGAAAAAGAGCAAAAATAACTCCTACTCCACGTGTAGATCGCTCAAGTGCAGGCTATTTAAAACCAGGCGAAAAATTGGATAGCGATGAAGAGGAAGATCAGCAAGAAGAAGATACAAGTCTCGAAGACTTTTCTATAAGTGTGGCGGACTTACATTCTCCAGAGGATGAGGGATACATTTGGGGATTTTCACAATTCAGCGTGGCCACAATGCTTATTGATCGAGCTTCATTGTTCACAAATCAAAGAAAGCTCGATAAGATATTTGCACGCAAATTGTATGAAGATACAAGGAAAACAAGAACTCCCGTTGCCACTAATATCACTCTTCGTCCTATGGCGTTTAAGAGACTTCAAGAATGATCCTACATTGCCTGATGTCACATTTCAAAAGCGCGTGGACTTTCTTGATGCTTTTGAGAACTTTAGAAGGAGTGACTTTGTTCGTGGAGAGGCTTTGTACCAAAGCCGATATGGGAGTGACATCGAGAAGAGATACATGCTGGCAAAGAATAGATTCTTAGAAAGATGCAGCAGGTTTGAGCCCATTGATGGGCAACACTTTTGTGAAGCTTGCAGGATCGCCCTTGATGAGGGAAGAAAAGGAAACTTGCCACAGATTGAGTGGATGGAAAAGTTTCAACGGGTCATTTGTCATATATGCATATTTAACGATGACTCGAAGTACATTCTAGAATCAGAGAGGCTGAATTTTGCTCCATTTAGGTTGAAGAAAAGCTCTTCTCTTTCTGAGATCTTAATAAAGGCAAGGGAGTTATGGATGGGTTGTGGAAAGCCACAAACAGTGAAGGGCAAGAGACCTACATCGGAGTACATGGCAAAGAGGACTCGGTTCTATAGATGCTTGAAAGGTGTTGTAAGCAATACGCAAGGCATACCAGGTAATAAGGTTGAGGCAAAGGATTTGAACACCACCGTTGCAAGATACAGGGATGTTACCTGCATTGTCTTCTGTGAGGACTCAGTGTTTCAGAGCATCATGGATGTTTGCCAAGCATATGAAACAGGAAAGATATCCTTTGAGGCACTAGAGCACATTGCAACTCAGAGGAAAGAAATAAAGAAACCGATGTCTATTGTTTGGTGGAGAGCTTTAAGGTTTGTTCCAGATGCAATAACAGAAGAAGTATGCAAGAAGATCCTAAGTGGTGAGTGATTCTTTGGAAAGAAGAGCAAGCATAGCAACTTAGATGAAGTGGTCACCCGAATGATTCAAAGTGAGGCTGCTCTCTCGGCACTATTATTTTTATTGAAATCTGATGATGAGTTAGCTGGCAAGTCAATTGATGTGGATAAGAAGAAAGCACTTAGCCTAGGTCAACTCCTTGATAAGACATGGGCTAGAAAGTGGTTGGCTTCAATGGATACAGATGCCACACCAACAAAGGATCGAAGAGCTAAAATGCCAAAGGTTGTTGAGACAGAATATATGGACATCAAGAAAAAGGCCTTGCAGTCCAGTACCCAAGGTAGAGCAATTGGTGGTTTAGATGATGGTTCTCCATTCAACTTCTCTTATGATATCCTGCTATCAGAGAATGATACAAAATTTGCACACATCAATGGCATTGATACAGAGCATTTCATAACAATGAGCGGTCATGTTTGGGAGAAGCCATGCATATTTTTCATAGATGAATTGCAAGACCTTGCAGTGTCATGGATAGTTGAACTTGTGCGGTTTATTGTTGAAGGTCCTATGGCAGATAAGAAAAGATCAACGTTGGTCCTGTTCATGATAGAATCACAAAGGGATGCCCTATATGCGAGTTTGACATCTTCATTTGGGTATTTACTTTCAAAAGTATACCATGGTATAGTCCTGCGTAATCATATGACTGTCTTGGAAGGCACTGCCATTCAAGTCTTGTAGCCTTTCTTGATGTGCTTCTTATCGAGGGGTGGTGGTAATCTAATCCAGACTCCTTTAAGGACTCTCAAGCTTCATTACTTTGAGGACAATAAGGTTAAGCTTGATGCAGCAATGGTGGATTACAGAAAGCCGATGGATCCTGATGTGATACTAGAGATGACAAAGAATTTATTAAATGATGGGTGGGAAGTAGCATTGTATCGAATGGGTTTTGCTGCTGAGAAATTGCTACGCCAAGGTAGAAATGTAAATGTCATTGATACCCCCCATCAAATTGAGTTCTTTGACACATATTACCATTGCACTACTTTCTTTGAGGACGAAAATGTCAAAGAAGAGGGTAGTGAGTCTGAGGGTGATGATTCTAGCTCAGGTGATGATGAGGATGAAAGCTCTGCATTCGATGACTTACGACAAGAAGAAATCCGCACAAAGAATAAGGGTGATCAATTGTCAACTAGAGTCAAGGAGGTTCCACTCATCATACGGGAAGGTTCGCAGCAGCAAGAAGTTACAGTAGTACAGCACGTCACAGGTAAATGTAAGGCTAAAGAGGTGGAAGCACTTCCCTTAAAATTAAAAGTGAGGAAGGCACCCTTGATCTTGGATGAAGGACAGGAAAGTGGATCGATCTTGGGTGAAGGACAGGCAAGTAGATCAAGCAAGGAAGCCTTACTCAAAGAAGGTATGGACGAGGCAAAGCATGACCAGGAGGAGTTACTAGGAGGCATAGATGGTTCCTCAACCATGACCTTACAGACTCCAGAGCAGCCTACTAGTCAGGAACCTAGTAGCTAGGTCCCTACTTACCAAGAACTTGGTCATGAGACTCTAGAGCAGCCTACTAGTCAGGTGCTTGGAACTGAAGAGCAAACTACTAAGGACCTTGCTACTGAGACTCCAGTCTTAGAGCAGCCTATTAGTGGGGACCTATTAGTGGGGACGAGCATTTTCCGAGCAAAAACATACGAGCGATCTGAGCAGTGGACCTTTAGTTAAGTGTAATTTGATACCTTCAATATATATATTTTTTCAATAAACATCATGTGCAAAAAAATAAAGTAAAAATAATATTTCTTCCAAACAATTTATAGTCAAATGGTCTAGAATCTCAGGAAGATTGAATTGAGAGACATGGATAGATTTCTATAAAAGGACCATTCAAACACACCAAAAGGTCACCGAAAACTATAGTGTGGTGAGTAATACATTGTTCATACACAACTCTTAAAGAAGCTGTGGGCAACAAAATACTGTTTACATACATATAGCTATATTGTGTCAAGCAAATGACTATCAAAATGCACCCAAAAAGTCAACACAAGCTACAATGGTCATACAATATTTGTATGCACCTATGCAAGTTTCTTTAATATAACCACAAGTAGAGATAAACGCCCTTCTTAGCAAGCAGGTAGAGCTTGGTAGAGTTCTTGCCTACTTAGTGCAGATTGGTGAATGAACATGTGTATCTTCTCATCTAGACCCAAGTATTGCATATAAATGTAATACAGATGTTTGCATGGGATATATCTGTTTTGCCCTTGAGAATGGCCCATAAAGTCCAGACATGTGCATGATGGAAACACTGAAACCACAACATTGTACTTGCTCCCTTTTCTACGTGATCCTGGAGTGGAAACTAGGTACTCCACATGCTCTCTAGGGACAAGTATATTAACACTGTGAACAACACATTCCAAGGAAATAGACTTAGCTATCCTTGTTCTCATTTCACATGTCACCTCAGTTACCCATTCCACAACCATGCCATCCCTTGTGCTCGGTCTACTTGTTAAATCAGCAGATTTGGCCCTAGTGCATTGCTTTTTTAATCTAAATCCTCCAGCTACTAATAACCTCATTTCTTCCTCATCCAGGCTTGTCCCTTTCTCAATAGGCCACTCCCTCGGCACCTCAGGTGGTTTTCCTTCAATGCAATTTGATGGTGTCCATGTGTGGTCCATGTTATCCCCACAAAACCAAATCAATTGCCTTCGAATGCCTGCTTTGGTGTTGATTCTCCCAAAAAAGCTAGGTGCAGGAACACCTCTCTTTCCCGTCCTACCCTTGTGATCTATCAATTTGTGGCATTTGATTCCTTTGTCCTCTAAGTATCCTTGACACCTCACCTCACTACCTGCATTAGTTCTTCTTATAGCCCACATAGTCTTGTGTACTACCTCTTCTTCAACATATTGATTTGTTTTCAAGATTGGTGTGGTATTTTGTTTTCTCTTTCTTGGCTGATTTACATACTGGTATTCTGGACGATGTGAATCATTTGCATACACTGCTTCTGAGAAAGATTTTGACCGCTTCCTTCTCACAGTCTTCAAATCACCCATACAATCTTGACCTCCAATAGTTGCATCCACCTTGCTAGCCACCTCATTACTGAGATCAATGAACTTGCATGAGTTGCTCCCTATGTCCCCATAAGAGTGCCTTCGAGATAGCTTTTCCAAACTAGGTCCACAACCCAAGTGTAGTCCCTTTAGATATTCTGTGTATCTTGCAGTTTGCAGCAAAGCACCCGTCATATCTGTCTCACAAGCATTTTTTAGTGTGACATATTTCACTCCGTCATTCGATGCCAACCAACTTCCATGGACTGACTCTGCAAGGTTGGCTCTAGGAACTAAAAACTGGTCAGATCCCTCCATGCCCTGTGCCACAACATAGATTAGTTTCCAATAATCAAAAAACAATAAAGTTGTGAATGAAATAACAATAGACCTACCTTGAGAATGTATTCTCCCCAATGAGCCACTCTTGCATGCCACCACACAATCCATGTTTCTAAAATGGAGATGTCCTTCTTATGTGCATGATGCTTGAACCACGAACGGAGGTTTTTCAACTCGATGTCTGTAGCTTCTTGAGATGGAGCATTCTTCCACTGTCTACACCTTAGCTTGAACTCCTCACGATCAAATGATGGAAGGAACTTAGCATGGTTTTCCAAGCTTTGCTCCCAATGGAATAAGCAAGATCTCTCTTTTTCTTTGAGCACCTTATTGGCATCACCATTGAATACCATTCTAATTGCACGCCAATTTGCTTGTGCCTCATCAGCCATAAACCCTTTAAATTGAGGCTTTGGGAATCCCTCCTTCTCCATGACTCTATTTAACATTTCCCAAAAAAGGATCTGGGCTTCTGTATCCTCAACCTTGAAATCCCCAATAGCAATAGTCTGTAGCTCTTGAACAAAAGGGTTGTAAACATGGCATGCCATTGTATTCCAATCATGCATACGTTTGACAAAATCAAAGCAAACCCAGCACGATCCTAACTCTCCACCTGGCCTCATCTTGTTCACTAGATCAACACCACTACCATGTCCCTTGGTAGACATCTTGAAAACATGACATCTTTCAAATGAAGAAAATTCAAGTTGTCCAGGGAACACCATGCTCTGAAAATAATCATATACACACTTTCTTTTCAGTTGTAAAAGAGCATCATAACCATCTGCAAAGGATCCACTTTCAATTTGGGCCTCCCTTTTCCAACGTGCGAGCCTACAGTTAAGAACATGTAGCATCAAAATCCCATTACTTATTTTTCATAAAAACTTGAGTACTTTTAATCACATTAAAAGGACAAGTATGCACATACCTTCTCTTGTCCAAAGTTGGAGTAATCTTCTCTAGTAATGATGTCAATTCAGCATCACTCATGGCTTTCGGATCATCTTGAATGACGGCATCCAATATTATTTTCTTTGCTAATGTTTTTTGCAAGGCTTTAGGTCTTCCCATCCCATCTATTTGTATGAGCTTAGTCAACCTAGCCTTAACTTCCTTCACAGCACCTCTAGAACTTCCTTCACCAACGGGATGCAAATGATACCCTGAGTGTATAACACACCTCTTAAATTGTGTATCACCCTTGGGGTGTGGGTAACATAAGAATAGCCTACATGGGCACTCTTGCTCGCAGAAAGGATGAGCACCACAATGCAAACACTTAAGAGTACTATTTTCGCCAACATATGATCTTTGAGGACACACTCGTGAAAGTCTCCCTTGCCAATGCTTCTCATTGGCCTCTTTGGTTCTCTCCAAGTAAGGACAAAATATGTTTTTGCATTGTAGATGCCCACCACATCTTCGAATTCTAACTAAACCATCAAATCCTGTCATATTACTTGTTATATCATCCGTCCAAACATGGCTGTCGTATTTGGTTTCTGTCCCCTCAGCACGGTTAGGGAGGTCCGAAGCGGGAAGCTCAAACAAAATATTGCCATCATACTTTACTGGAAGTGCATCAACTTCTTGTATTGTTGTTACAATGTCCATAGCTTTTTTGAGTGCACTTCTTGCAGGAAGGTTTTTCAAGAGAGGAACCAAACTCATGGTCTTATCGGATTGTTCATCTACTTGTTTTTTATCCGACACTTCCTTACTGATTTCTGTCAAAAGCTTTACACCTCTAACAATGAAGGTGGTTCCAAACTGAGTGTCAAGATGAAACAAGGACTCCTCACCTACAAAGGGAACCTCAAAGGACAAGTCGTCACACTTGCTATCAAGTAGTTGATGCAAAGAGATTGAGCTCGGTGAAAGTCCAAATGCTAAGTGAAGGTATTCCCTACTAATGCGTGCAACACCATTCGTTGTTGCAACTTGCAGTGTCTTCGACCTATTGTCATTGGACACAATTGCAAAATCCATGGAGCTTGTGGAACACAATCTCCCTTCCTTCAAGTGAAAGGAAAATTAGTCATTACCAGTTTTGAGATCTATTGCTAGCAAACGAGGCACAAGTGAGTAAGCATGTGAGCAACAGTAGTTCACGCACTTGTCTCCTTTCGAACTCTATACTAACCAACTCAGCTAGACGATCATTGTTCTTTGATACTAAATCAGCTAGACGATCATTGTTCTTTGAGGCAGAGAAGACTAGTTTCGTTGGCACTAGTTTCGCTGGCGAAACTAGTGAACACGCCTACGCCTACGCCTACGCCCACGCCCACGCCTACGCCCACGTCCACGCCTAGTTTTGTTGAACACGCTCACGCCTACGCCTACGCCTATGCCTATGCCTACACCTATGCCGACGTCCACGCCTACACCTATGTCCACGTCCACGCCTACACCTATGCCTACGTATACGCCCACGCCTACGCCTTCACTAGTTTCGCTGGCGAAACTAGCTAGCGAAACTAGTTTCGCTAGCGAAACTAGTGATCACTAGTTTCGCCAGTTTCGCCAGCGAAACTAGTGTTCACTAGTTTCGCTGGCGAAACTAGTGGCGTGGCGAACTAATTTTGCCAGCGAAACTAGTGTTCACTAGTTTCGCTGGCGAAACTAGTGGCGTGGCGAACTAGTTTCGCCAGCGAAACTAGTGTTCACTAGTTTCGTTAGGAGCATCTGTTGTGATTCCTGCCGTTGTTAGTTTGAGTTTTCTCTAGTTTGCTATCTCTAATATGTTTCGTTTTGTTTCTAACAGTCTGCAATCATGTATCTCATGTACTATACTAACGAAAATGGCGAGAAGGTTTACATGTTGCAGGTATTTCCTCTGAAGTATAAATATTTTGGCGGGTCGGTTTTGCCCGTAATCTGTTTGTGTCTGTTGTCAAATTCTTAGGGATGCTAGTTTTCATAATGCTTTTTGGGCCACGCTTTGTTTAGAGCGAGTTAGTCGAAAAATAGTGAAGACACTTCCGTCCATGTAGCTGCATGCTACTTGCGTATTGAAGAGAGAGAGAAAGTCAGGTTCAGGTCCAACTGAACAGGAATGGATCCCTCTCTTGTTAGAAATGGAACGCTATTGCCAGCACAGAAGTAATCACCAGCTTTTGACCAGGACCGGCCAACATGCGTCTGATAATTCAAATCAGCGTTGGAATGCTAATATTCAGCGCTTAGAACTGTGTTAGTGGAAATGTAAAGGGTGAAGCTAAAGCTAGATGTGAAAATGTGAAGGGCAAAGCTAGATGGTCAGAGGTTATGGGTCAATGCCTACGCCTTCACTAGTTTCGCTGGCGAAACTAGCCAGCGAAACTAGTGAACACTAGTTTCGCTGGCGAAACTAGTGGCGGAAACTAGTGTTTACTAGAAACTAGTGAACACTAGTTTCCGCCACTAGTTTCGCCAGCGAAACTAGTGAACACTAGTTTCCGCCACTAGTTTCGCCAGCGAAACTAGTGTTCGAAACTAGTGTTCACTAGTTTTGCTGGCGAAACTAGTGTTCACTAGTTTCGCTGGCGAAACTAGTTCACCACTGAAAATAGTGGCGAACTAGTTTCGCCAGCGAAACTAGTGAACACTAGTTTCGCTGGCGAAACTAGACTAGTGTTCTCTCGTTGTCTCCCTCTGGCTGCCACAGAAAGAGCGCACAGCACCATTTCCTTTCCAGCGCAACCTTCATCTTCTTGTGCAACAACCAGTCGACGGAACTTCCAAGTAGCAAGGAGCCTGTGAGCCTCGCCTTCGCCCTTCTTTAGGACGACCTATTCTTTTCATATTCTTTTCATTGAAGCAACTTTTGCCATCTTGTTTGAGAAGCACAATTACGATGTTTGAGAAGCACGGGAGAGAAATGCTTTCGTCCTGGGAGAAGAAAGCAAATACTTTAGCAAGTGAAGAAGAAAAAGAAGAAGTGCTTACGAAGAAATAAGAAGCACAAGGAGTGTTAGCAAGTAGCCACCAACAGAAACAGTCTATCGCTACCGCCTCTACAGAGAGAAATCGCATCTTCTATATCAGCAGCGGAAATGACAATTCTAGCTGATATCCTTTCCTGCGTAATGAACAAATTTCAAGAGCTCCATCAAAGCTATTCCGACGCTACCCAAGCAATGGAGCGATTTCCAATCAAGGTGCAAACTTTGAAACACATGAAAATCCTCTCCCGGCTATGGCGGACCCAAGCTCCACATTGCTTCTCCCCTTCCGCCGCCCCCGTGATATGGTAATAGCTCGGCTATGGTAATAGCTCCCACGAGACGCCTTTGCCATCACTTATGCATTTCAAGGCCTTTCTAAGCCTTGCCCCGTGACCCATCAGCTGCCTCCTCTTCCTATCGGCCACGTCAATCTTCCTATCGCTTTGGCCTCCATTCCATAGCGCCGATTCTTGCGACAGCTTCTCTGTTTTACTAGTCTCCGAGATTCAGAGGTGGCAACCAGTCCGTCGACGGAACTTCCGAGTGGCTGCCTGCAGGTCGATCGTGGTACAAAATTTTCGTCCGTCAACGGAGGTTCATTCTGTTTGTATTTCCGTCAACGGAGGTTCATTCTATCTGTATTTCTGAACGATGATGGGGTGAGAAGGGGAGGTGACCGTTTGGGGGGTTTACCGTTGTTTGGGAGTTTCCCGCCAATCGCTTCATTTTCTTCATCTTCATCTTCTTCTTCTTCTTCTTCTGCGGCTGCATCCACCTCCATTTCCCGCTCCCGTTCCCTTTCAGCTCACCCTCTCCTCCGTCAGTCATCCTTCCCTCCTCTCCTCACACTTCTCTTTCTTTTCTTTCTTCCACTACCCTCCGCTTGCTTGTTTTGACGCTCGGAACTCGCATCTTTTGTTGGCGAGAAAATCCCAGACGTTCCTGACATTAGTGATCAAAACTGACTTTTTCATGGCGATCTCCCCACCACTCGCGTAGCCTGCAGGGCTTGCTGCCGCGCCCCTCTTCACGCATGCACTTGGTTGCACTTGAACTTCGGGTTCATGATCCTCAACAGATTCAACCGGAGACTCGAAACAACGCTCTCAAACTCAGTTTGGGCGCACTGTTTTTATAAAGTCTTGATAGTTTTTGGGGGGGGAGTGGGCGAGCCAGTCTCCCTTGTCGCTCGTTTGTCCTGTGCAAAGTCTCATAAATCCCTTCGTTCACTAGTTTCGCTGGCGAAACTAGTTTCGCCAGCGAAACTAGTGTTCACTAGTGTTCACTATTGTTCTCTCATTGTCTCCCTCTGTCTGCCGCCTTCATCACTCAGTCCTTCCTCTTCCTCTTCATCACTCAGTCCTTCCTCTCTCTCCCTCCATACTCCCTTCATCACTCGTCCTTCCTCTTCCTCCATGCTCCCTTCATCACTCGGTCCTTCCTCTCTCTCCATGCTCCCTTCATCACTCGTCCTTCCTGTCTCTCTCCTTCCCTCTCCCTCCAAGGCTCGCTTCCACCTATCTCTCCATCCACGCTAACCACCAAGGCTCCTTTTCACCTGTCTCTCAGTCTGAATTTCCATGCTTTCTTCTGTTCAGCTGTATTCTCCCGTGCCTTCACTCTGTCATTTTTCAGATGGTTACACTCTGTCATTTTTCATTTAATCATTTCAAAGATGGTTTCACTATGTCATTTATTTGTTTTTCTTCTTGTGCAGGTGAGCTTATTGAAAGTTGTGCAACAAATGCCTCCAGTAAGTTTGGTTTCTTTTTCTTTTTCTAGTTGCATTTCACCTTTGCATTTTTGCAAATCTTGTAATTGAGTTCTTCAAATGTGTAGAGAAAGAAACGTGATGTGTCTAGTCCTATCACAAGGAAAGGTGGCAAAAGGAAGAAGCAAGAGTCAGAGGTCAAGAATGAACTGAAGGAGCTTGAGCAAGTTGACATTGAAAATGATATTGAGGATCCTGAGGACAACAAGGATAAAACTATAGATGAACCATCCAACAAAGTAGGAGTTAAAGATGATGTGGAGGATATCATTCCAGAGTGTGTTGAGAGACCTTCAGGTGCAGATATTTTAGAGCTTCTTACAGTAACTAAAGAAGTTCCACCTCCTCGAATTCCCTTGTGTCGTTGTCTCATAAACCCAGTTGTGCGTCAAATTAGGAATGATTTGACCATTTTGAAAAGAGCATTTGAAATAGAGGGATACATTCCGACAAAAGGATCTTTTATTCTATCTATCAAAATGCCTGATGGGTCTTCGAAGGATGTTGATGATGTCACAAGAGAACGTTGGGACAAGAATTGGAGCTTAGTTAATGATGAGTTTGAATCAGAGATAATTGGCACACCATGGAGCTTTCTATCAAACAAAATGTTCTTCGTGTGGGAAGGAAATCATCGTACAGCATCTTGGATGGAAAGCATAGAAGAGCTTTACACAAATATCAAGTCTAGACACATTAGAGTGCAAGCTCAAGTTATTGAACCGGAAGCAAAGGATGAGCTTAAGCTTGTTGCTGCTCTGCAAAGATTTAACTTGTAAGCCTTGTTGTTTATGTTTTCTATATTGAGATGGTAAGTGCTTGTAAATGAAACCAATTTTGATCCATTTAAGTCAATGGTTGCAGGCTTAATGAAGATGCAATTGTTGTTACTAATCTCAAGGATTATTTGTACCACACAAGCACACTCGTATCTTGTGATGCTCAATATTTTACTCAGGATTTTAGTGAGGAGGAGAAAAAAGCTATTGAGTTGGCAAGACAGAAAGAGGTTGGAAGTGGACGAAGGGTGTGGTATCCCCTCACCCAAACTATTCTTGGGAGGATGGTATTTGCTGTAAGTATTAGTTCTTTAGTTTATATATTTTCTTTTTTTTGTGACTTTGCTTTGTGTTCCAATAACATTATGATGAGATTATCTGTTTATGTTGAAAGGGGAAATGGAAATCAGATTTTGAGGCTCAATGCAAGAAATTGCATTCTTCCATGCCAAAGGATGAGAGAGAGTCCAAGATTCATGAGATTAAAAAGACTGTGGGAGCAACATATCGAAGAAAAATTACACGGGTAAGTTTTCAATTTACCAAATTTTGTATTTATAGATCACAAATTTGAATTTGTAGTCCACAAAATTCTACGTTTTATATCTCAGATATTTGAATTTATAGTTTGCAAATTTGAATTTATAGTTTTCAAATTCTAATTTTACAACTCATAAACCATAATATATGATTTGAAAATTATAAATCTATAGTTACAACTTGCAAATTTTTAGTTTGTACTTTGAAAACCTTAATATATGGTTTGTTGTGTGTATCAAAGTCTCTTCTAAAACTTTACTATTTGGCAGATGCTTTCAATAGTCAATCCTTCCCATGGCAAGGAGTGGTTTAATATCCTTTGGAATTTACCATTTGAGGATACATCAATGAAGATCACTTTGGAGAAGCTTTACCAAGTATCAATTGCAACCTGTTCCAAGGCAAAGCAACTATCTATTCTTTCTCTTCTTGGTGCAGATGACAATCTAAAGGAGAGTTATGGGATGCCTATGACTGACCATGGTTTCATACCTTGGCTTGCAAAAGAAATATGGATGGACCATGTGTTGGCAGATGCTGGGCGATTGCTTGACCAAGTGATGAAATCATCAAGCATTGAGGGTGCAGCTACACTTCCAGACAGTCCTTCTATTCTGGAATACTTTGATGGCATTATAGTGAGACACAGGCCTTTTTTGTTTGAGCCTTTTGCTTCATTGATGACAGTTGCTGTTGTTCCATCTAAGCAAGTTGATCTTACAAATGCCAGCAGACGATTGGTTTACAGGTGCGTTTTGGCTTTCGTTTTCAATTGAAAGATATCTTTGTAATACCTTGCATTCTCTTATATTATCCTAAAAATCATTTAGGTATCTCCATTATCTCCATTAGGTATCTCCATTATCTGGCTGCAAATAAGAGTCTTAAGGTGGTACCATCCATTTGCAAGGCTTGGACTATGCTTGCACCTGCTACTTATTGCATGTACACCTCTCATATTTTTAGAGAGAATAAGCATAAGGATGGTCATATATTGCTTACGGAGTGGGAAAGGAAGCACTGCCCTTGGTGGATCGAGATGAAGGCTGGAACATGTATCGAGGAAGAGAAGGAAACTTATGATCGCCATTTAAAAGGTGAGTGCAAGTCAAACTCGGGTTCGTCGGGCAACATGGATGAGGCACAAAAGAAGAGGCTTGAAGAGGAGCAAAAAGCAATAGTAGAAAAGCAAAAGGCAAGTCATGTGACTCCAAATAACAAACGAGGTGGAAGACCTAAACCAACGGGCACTTCTAACACAGGTCTATTTTCTTATAACTCTTTCTTTCATGTTTCAAAGTGATTAGAAGCTTCCTACAAATTTAATTTAGGATTCTTTGTTATTGTAGACAATGATCCACGAAAGGAGGAGTCTCTTCTTAGCAAGAAAGTGTGTAATACGGATATGGTTTATGTTCCTTTGTCCACTTTCTCATCATTTGCAACTCGTATCTCACAAGAAAACTACAAAGTTTGGGAGTATGATTATGTATCACTTGGAAAAGAAGTTAAGCAATACAAGTATGATGGGGCTTTTCAAATCATAAGAAATTTTTACCATGAACTTGGTGGCATGAAGAAGTCACGCAATGGAAAAAATGCTGCATGGAGTGTGGATTTTTGCTTGATTGACCTTCCTACAGGATCAATAGTGAGTGGAATCAAGGGTGGAATCCTTGGATGGAACATTCTAAATGAGGAGCATATCTCATGCTCACTTGCTATTGCTTCATCTGTGATGGATGATTATGGATGGACATTAGTGATGTGTTCACCTGTATCCACTTCATTCGTTGAGCGTTTGGCAAGACAAATGAGACTAGAGGTTTCTTGTAGGTGAGCAATATATCACAGTTGATAATGTCTGTTTATGTGAATTGCATTCAGCTATTGGTATCTTATAGTTAGTACATGTAGATGGATCGTGGAGACGGGAGATTGCATTGATGTTGCGGATAATGTTGGCTTTGGTGTCAAGGTATGTCATTTGGCTATTTACATGATTGTCATGTTCTTGTTTGTTCGTATTTTAGTATTCTCCATTAACTTTTTCAATCTATGTTTTATGTAGATTACTGCCTTTCAAATCCTATTGTTCTCTAGGATTGGCAAGAAGGCACATCACTATCTTGATAGGGCAAATAAAGTTTCCCAATCCCTTAAGGTGTGCATGGACAATTATTTCATCACTCATTACTTGCCTTCAAGTGTACGGTGCATAAAAGAGGGAAAGGGTGGACAGTGGCGTGGTGGGTTGGAGAAGAGTAGCTCCATGATGTTGATGTTCATGGAGTTGTTGTGTCCGATTGGAGGCTCTGTGCTTGAGCTTGGTGCAGGTACAGCACCTGGGATGAAAGCAGCAATTCACTCAGGACGTCCATGCATGGCAGTGGACAATGACAAAGAGATTTGCACAGGATACTTAGAAGGCATGCTTAGAGACAACTTCACAGAGGCAGGGCCTTCAAGTGTGAATCAAGCAGTCCTCATGATAGATGATGAGGAGACAGACTATGACTTTGATGCACCTCTTGATTAGTGAGTAATTTATTTGATCTATGTGTATAATTTAAGCATGGTTAGATACTGACTAATTGAGCTTAGTGTTCTGCCTTGCTATGCAGAAGATGTGGCTACCCAAATGGCAGGAGATAGCACATTCGATTATGAGTTGGTGGAGAGGCATCATGGGCATCTAGACTACATAGATGACTTAGCTGATGAGGTCTAGAGAGCATGTCCTGGCTTTTTATGGATTGATGCAAAACTTAATTTCTCATGTTTTCATTATCATCTCATGTAGACCTGGTTTCTTATGGATGGATAGCCATTACCTTCTTATGCAAACCTTAACTTCTTATGGATTGATAGATTATGGCTTCTGAATCATGTGATTTTAATGGTCTTTGACCTAATAATATGAACATGTCATAGTTGTTTTGGAAATGTATGGCAAGTTGTAATTTTTAGGTTTGAATTTTTAGGTGAATTCATAGTTTACATCTTTGATTGTTAAAATATATATCCATCCCTCTATTGAGTTTCAAAAGACTAAAAACAAATAATCTCACAAGCTTGAGGGGAGGTATTAATAAGCATATCTACTTAAAAGTGAACAATGCCACTAGTCCTAATTTTGTTGGCATGTTGAGGCTTATAGAAAATACAATGAATGTGCAAATATAATACACACAATTGCATCATGAGAGCATTCAAACCAAGGGTATATGTCTTTGGCTCTTTGTACCTTGGTACATGCATGCAGCTAATATGAGAGCTGTCGATTGAGGTTTTTAAAAAAAGATATTCCATAAAAAAACATTCATTCAAGTACAACTCCATAGATTTGCACGGAGGTAGTTCATGTACCTGTGGATGAACCTTGGATCATTAACAGTGGTGCATCATGCCACATGACCAGTCGGAAGGATTGGTATACCTCTCTACAGCCGGTAGGGAATGACATCATGGTAGCAGTGGGCAATGATGCAAAATGTCCAGCAAAAGGAAAAGGTACGATTGCTCTCAAGTCAGATGGAGTTGTAAAACAGTTGTCCGATGTTCTTTATGTGCCAGATATCAAGAGGAACTTGTTGTCCGTTTCTGCAATCATGGATCAGGACCTCAAAGTTCAATTCGATAAGAATGGTGCACAGATCCTGGATCTTCAAGAAAGGTCGTTGGTAAAGGTACACAGCGCAACAACATTTACGAACTCTCAGCTTTCAGTGCTCGAGTGGATGTGAATATAACACTAAGCTGTGGCATGAGAGGTTTGGTCATCTAAACCTTAGTCCTTTGAATTGGAGCAAGATGATTCCTTCCCAGACAATCAGGACCAGGATATCCATCCAGTACTGCCACCAACAACAGACAAAACTCCCCCAATGGTGCTTGGAACACACTATTCAAAATTTTTGGACTTGTATAAAGTCCAATTTGAGAAATGGACTAAAAAACAGTCCAAAATTTTTGAATATACTAGTAATGTTATTTTTTGAACTAGATTTGCCAACTCAAAACAAAAGATTTAATGATTTTGAACTAGATTTGCCAACTCAAAACAAAAGATTTAATGATTAAGTACTAAGAACATCAATGCATGACCAAATCTCTTACAAAGGTGGTCTACATAAACATCTTCATAACTTCACAAAAATCTCTTACAAAGTGGTCTACATAAACATCTTCATAACTTCTTGTGAATTGAGCAACTATTACCTAAGAACATCAATACATGACCAATAATAGATGACCAATTCTCTTACAAAGTGGTCTACATAAACATCTTCATAATCACCTAAGAACATCAATAGATGAC
The DNA here is from genome assembly GCF_047967505.1 of Dipteris shenzhenensis. Lineage (NCBI taxonomy): Eukaryota > Viridiplantae > Streptophyta > Polypodiopsida > Gleicheniales > Dipteridaceae > Dipteris > Dipteris shenzhenensis. The sequence continues at coordinate 31,155,179 of NC_141608.1, read as the reverse complement.
CAATAATAGATGACCAATTCTCTTAGAAAGGTGGTGTAAATAAACACCTTTATGTATAAGTGGTGTGCACACACCTTTATGACCATTTCTTTTAGAAAGGTGGTGTACATAAAGCCCTTAGAAAGGTAGTGTAGATAAATCCTTTTATGTGTAAGTAGTGTACATATACACCACACTTGGTATTAAAAAACACCGTTAAGTATAAAATGGCCCTCATAAACAATCTTTATACACAATAATGAGAGCAAAGAAATCAAAAAAGTAGTAAACTTTTTATTAGATATTAGCTTACATAGAAGTTCAAAACTTGTGATTACAAAGCCATTAGCCATCATGTTACTCAGTACCAATGTCCTCAATGCCAGGCCCTTGACTACCAGGGTCCTGACTAATAGGCGGGTGCGTACATATTATGAGCGGAAACCCTTGAGCGGATTATCCGAGCAACACTGTGCTACACCATAAACAAATGCTCATTTCTGTCATCACCCTGTCTACTAGAGGATGCATAATTGCCTTGCTGCAATTTTCCATTCATGATGTCATTTTGCTTTTTGTAGCAGTCTTTAGCCATATGACCCATTTTACCACAGTAGTAGCATTGAACATTGCTGTTTGCATTTTGGCCTCTCTGCCATCCACCACGACCTCTTTGGCTCCCCCTGCCTCTAAAGTTACCACGTCCTCCTCCATAGGACTGGTTTTGTTGAATTTGCTGCATATTCTGATCTTTGCCACGGCTCCACATCGGCCTGGTCTACCTCTGCCTCTACCTCTTCTAGCATTTGAGTAGAAGACAGCTTCTTTTGAAGTTCCTCCTGAAGAAGATGCACCACCATTTCTCTACTCTTTAGAAATTAGAGGAGCAATTAACTCCCCAAAATCATGAAAATTCTCACGGATGGCAATGGATGTCCGAAACTGTGCATAATCCTTTCCTAGACCATTCAAGGTCACAGAAACTAAATTATCATCTTCCACTGGTGACCCAATGGAAGCAAGTGCATCTGCAAACTTCTTCACCTTCATGTGGTAGTCATTGATGCTCATATTTTCTCTCTGCACATTATGTAACTCCTGCTTGAGCTGCATTTTCCTGGCTTGCATATTTGTGCTATACATTTTTGTCAAAAATCCCATGCCTCCTTTAGCACGCTTGCATCCTGAATATGCACAATCATAGAATCTGAAATATTGATAGACAGCCAGTACATAACTTTCAGTGTTTCTTTACTCCGTTCTTCTCATCTGCAATCTTCTTTCGGCACTCATTCTGCTTATGCCCTGCCTTGTTGCAATAGAAGCACTTGATCTTTTTCTTGCTCTTTTTATCATCAAAAGAAGATGGGTTACCAGAGTCCTTACCCTTACCTTTCTTTGATCTGGTCCAAAAAGCCGAATCTTCTCCAGTCCTTGTCTTTTGACGCATCTCCTCCTGCAGAAGCATCGCACTAAAATCCTCAAAGTTGAGGGGTGGATTTTTGTTCTACGTATTCAGTGCCATAACAAGACCATCGTACTTTGGTGGGAGAATCCGTATGCACCTTCATGCTAGATTCTCGCTGGTGATGGTGATGCCAACTGCAGTCATCTGATTGCACAGATTCTTCACCTTGGTGATGAACTTCTCTGTCGCTTTAGACTCAGACTTCTCGTTCACGAGTTGAGTCTCCATATTCTGAATCTGCGTCTGATTCATGGTCTCGTACTGATTTTTCAAGACCGTCCATGCCTCCTCCACTATGGTGACATGTTGAATTAACGCCATGATGGAATCACTAACATTGCAGACAATAGAACACAGTGCATCTGCATTTCTTCTTGTCCACGTGAGAATCTCACCCGCAATTGGTACTATTTGTTGTCCTGCATTAGCTGGATCCGCGGTCTTGGAATCGGCCTCACGTCCACCCCAGTAGTAGTGTCCCAAAGCTCATATGCGCTTAGGATGGTCTTCATCTTGAACTTCGAGGAGGATAGTTAGAGCCGTCCAACTTTCAAATCTTCTTGCTAGAGTCCAAGCTCTGACACCATGTAAGAAAATAACACAACGTCTGTGCTCAACAGATAATAGGATCTCGTATGCAAGAGAAAAAACAAGATAGTTTGGAGAATCAAAAATTTGATTATTGTAAAACTGATACAATAGATGGCACTGCCTCCCAACCATGCGCTCCTATGAAAGAAGCTTCAATGGCATGCCAGAAGCAGTAGAAGACAGAGGCTGGATGCTAAGGAATCAGGGTTGCTATAGCCAGTGATGAAATGGGCTTCACGGGCTTGCTCTTATATAGCCACCAGTCATAGTCGGTTAGGCTCAATTGGGTGGTCAACCCAGTCCACCCAAAATGGTCGACAGGGGGTCGGTCCTCAAATAGGCCATTGACCATATGATAGAACCAGTGCGCAAAACAGAGCAACTGACCTACGAACGCCGTTCGGCCCACAGCCATCCAGGATCATCTGAGGCTCCAAACGGGCCCCGCAACCCGAGAGTGGACTGCCCCGGCAAATGCTCCGTCTACCTTCAGTGCGGTCAGTCAAGGGATGCCTTCCCACACTTGCATGTAGCCTAGTTGGCAATGTGCCAACTCTATCTGAAGCCTTCGAGCCATCAGGCCACACATGGCCCCCATCTGGTGTCCAAACCAGGACCTACCGGATAACCGAGCTACTCAAATGCCTTCTCCTCATATGGGGGGGCTTACAAGTAGCGTTAGCTGGTTCTCATGTAGTTACATGAGAGTGGAGCATTGATATCTAACATGCACTCACTTCAAAATAGTGAAATGTGAATCTATGTATTCATCCCTCTTGCTTCTAGCCTTCTCCTCTTTCCACAAATCCCAAAGATCTAATTTGTTCATATCAATATTGGCAAGTAATTCATCCTACAAGTATTGTGCACATTTTTTCATATGACACTATTGATCATGTGACACACTCCACCTTCTTCCATTTCATTCAAGATTGGCATCTCTTCCATTGTATTTTCTATGACCTCGTTGTAGAAAGACTCTATGTGGACTGCATTGTTGGTTGCATTTGTTATCTGCTTCTTGCTCATATTGCTTATCCCTATACAAAGATGCCATCTAACAACTTGAGCCAAATTTTCCTTTTCTCTGCTTGCATATTGCCAAGCAAGTACTTCTAACAAAGACATGCATGAAAAAATCAATTATAGAGAAAACACAAAATATATTATTATTCCAACACAATCAATGAACACAAAATTAATTGTAATAAAGAGCACAATGGTGACATTTCGATGCATAATTTGATAACTCCTTGATCTATGCTATGATACCATTGATGAAGGTGGCTTAACACTAGTTTGGTAATAGGATATTAATCTATCCCCATACATAGAAATGTCCTACTAAATGGCCATGTTTGAGGACTTTTCACAAGCTATGTGTGATGGATTTTCATACACGATCTTCATTATGTCCTTTATTATGATGTAAATTTTATTATATGGTAGAATTCTATGTCATAGGATTAAATTGTAATTTTTTATACATGGTAAAGAACTAGTGCTCAAAACAACAACCAAAGCTAGCTACTTCAAATTTTGATTAAAAGTATTGTTGCAAGGTCGTAATGGATAATTTTTTGAATCTAGAAATTAGAATCATTGGTATGTAATAAACACAATATTTTTTGAATAAAAAATGCAAATTTTAGGAATGTATCTAGGTTTTGAACAACCTTAAGAAAAAAGATGGCTTAAAAGAATTTGACTTTTGTTACATCATTACAACAAAAGATGGCTTAAAAGGATTTGCCTTTTGTTACACCATTACAAAAGGATGGATTAAAAGGATTTGCCTTCTATTATAATTAACTACTTTGTAAGGCTTAGAGTAAGGTCCATCTCTTCAATGGGTTGCATAGCCAACTCTCCATTGTAATCAAACACTTTGAGTTGTTGCATTGCCTTGTGAGGTGTAAGCTTCTCATATGGAGATTTTACCATCATCTTACGACCAACATGTGCTGAGGTGGCACACAAAAGTGCACTATTAGGCATGCCAACACCTAGAGAAAAATAATTACTGGCATCAAAGAAAAACCTCACCATTTCAATGCTAATCAACTAAGGGCAAGCACGTCAGATTGTGGACTATATCTCCCATCTTTTGCAAACATTTTCAACTCTAGTGCAAGCTAGTGTTTTCAAGCATGGTCTTGCTCACAATGGCAAATCCGGTGCACCCAATCTTCATCACTCTCATCTTGCATCTGCTTAATGTTTTTGAAGGCCTTCCTATGGTCCTCTAAAATGTCTTGTGCCAATCCTCAATCAATGATTTCAACTTGACATGCACCATAATTTGGAGTAAAGGCAAGCAAGATGTTACCACGATGCAAGTTTGTATGGAACCATTGGGCCTCATGCAAGCATGCTACTCTATTTAGAAGAGCAAGGATTAAATGATGCACATTGGCACAAAAGAAGTTAATTATTTCCACCACATCTCCAAACCCTTTGATTGCATCCTCTACCTTTCCTTCTTCTTGCACTCTCTTCTCTACTCCTAACACCTAAAGGATCCTTCATTAAATGGAAATTGGAGGAAAAATGGACACAAGCTCACACATATTGAAGTATGGTGTGATTGTATAGAGAGGATCCTCTTGGGTAGTAGAAATAACTTAAAAAAGATTAGATTTTCTATTTACATGGTCACTTTTCTTCATCGTTCTCATCTATGAGCACCCGCATCATCCTTGTACTGCTTGCCAACATACCATATATGTTGTAAGAAACCAAGACAACCTATGAGATTTGACCTAATGGATAGTCCCATATGTTTTAGATCCAACCTTTTCACCTAGAAAGATCTCTTGATTTATGATAAATTTTACAAAGTTAACATTCCTTATGTGACTAGCTCGTTGTAGATTTTGCATTTTACCTCCAAGCACCTTCCTTTTAATACTACCATGCCACCTTCCTCATCTTTCTTAGCTCACTTCTCTGCCATCCCAAATTTCAAGGCTCATTTCTTCTCCCAACTCTCAATTCTAAGGATCTTCTCATCAAATCACAAGACCTTACTTTTATGCAAATCCCTATATGCATCCCATTGTTCCATCTATGATGCAGTGACATCATTGGAAAATTGTGGTCTTATGGCACATGCTTTCTTAAACCGTGCATGGACATCACCATCAAGGATTCAACCAAAACCCATGATTCCATCTGTGATGCACCGACATCATTGGAAAATCATGGTCTTATGCACATGTTTTATTAAATCATGCACGGACATCACCAATCTAGGATTCAACCCAAACCAAGGCATCAAGTAATGCTAGAAAGCTCATGTGTTTGGGCATATTATTCTAGAATACTCTTTGTGTCCTATCTAACCTTGGTCTTGAAATTATTCAACCTATTGGTGGTCTCTATGTCTCTCTCATGCAAGCTATTTATTTATTTTCTCTCAAAGTGTTTGGTTGACTTTATTGCATTGTTTTAATGTTAATGCATGCTTGTGCTTGAGCCAACAGGACCTTCCATCTCAAAGAAAACATTGTGTGAAATTTGCAAACTAAATATAATATCTACATAAGCACAATCCATGTGTTAATACAATTTGTACTGTAGAATGTATAGTGCATGCTACAAAATGCATGCAAAAAAAAGAGAGGGAACAAAACCACCTTCCCCTTCAAGAGCATCCAAATACTTGACCTCAAGAATGGTCCCATCTAGTCCCCCATACCTTGTGGGCATAGGGGCTAGGAACCAATCCTAGTCTAGGCATTGGATGGGGCTTAGGAGAAGAGAGAAAATTTACCTATCAAGTCCAAAGAAATGAAAAATGAGTATGCACATTTCTTATGTAGGAACAAAAAAAGCTGTTACATCCCTCTTTAAAAGAGTCCAGGGTCATGACCTTAGAAGTGGTCCCATCTAGCCCCATCACCTTATGGGTGTAGGAACAAAGAACCATTTCTATAGGAAAGCTTGAGTGGACCTACGTGAAGAGAGAATAATTACCTCTCAAGTCCAATGGGTGATATCCTTGAGTTATGTGCAAGGGATAGAGAATGATCTTCACAACTTGTGGCACATTATAATCTCATGTGGATGCTTTTGGAAAAGTCTGGCTCCCTAGCACATAGCTTTAGGTTTATTTCAATGCAATGCCTATGAGGGGAGTTAGTTTTAATCTCACAAGATACACTACATTGACTCTAGACCACTCAAAAGAGACCTGGATAGATCTACATGAAAGCATGCCATATGCAAATTTCATATTATTGCTTAATGATTAATGATCAGTCATATAGAGTACTTGTATATGGTGGAGTTTAATGAATTTTTATCATACAATTTAACTAAATGTTTATCAAGGGTTGTGACTCAATGTGAATGTATACAATTGACTTTAAATCAAACCCAACTAGTTGAGGATGAGGATTCAAAGACCTCATGGGTGTCATGATTAGAAGGGAATTACAATAGTGAAACTAAAGGTTGAAGTCTTTAAATGTGAGGATTGAAGATCCCTATAATGCTAAGGAAGTGCAAAGACCTCTAAAACTATCATTTAATGTAACATCTATGATGAAGATGATTCTCTCAAGATTAACTCTGTGTGTGTGTGTGTTTCCTTGCACTCCTCTTTTCTTTTTTCCTCCCCTTCCTCTCCCTTTTACTAATTCTACTTACTTCTCCTACTATGATAGAATAAAGCATCATGTTTTACATCTTATGTTAAATAATTTATGATTGAAATGTAGAAATCAAAACACATACATCCTAATCATACTACACAAGCATTTTAAACTGGACAACATATGCAACCATTTTATGTGCAAGCTATGATGACACAAAAAGATGAATAAAGGACTAGTGTCAAAACATAGATAATTACATTTAACAAGATAAAGTAAGACAACATCTAAAGTTGAATAAATGAACAAGTGTTGAAGCTTAGACTATTATATTTTGTGACAAGCTACAATGACACCAAAATCCAAATAAATGACCACATGTCAAAGCTTAAACAATTATTCTATGATGTAATGTATGATGACATCAGAAGCTGAATGAATGACCATGTGTCGAAGACTAGTTATTTTCCAAAATATCTACCTAAGAAAACAACATCAAAAGCCAAATAAATGACCAAGTATTGGGATCCTATTACCCATCTAAGAGTCATGAACAACACCTACAGCCAAAGGGTGCAACCAAATATCAAGCTAGTTTCAAGACAAGAGTAAGGAGCCCTTATAACAACATTGAAAGTCGAGCATTACAACCAAGTGTAGAAATGTAGACTTACTTATCTAAATGCATTTATGGCCAAGTGATACAACCCAATGCGGAGAGATAAGCACCATACAAATGCATGGCCCAAAAGATGACTCAAATATTACATGACAAATCAAGCAATCAACGTATTGTGCCAAAATGCCAAATATGACAAAACATAGATATCTAATAGCTATCATATAATATCAAGAACAAAAAGGTACGACATTGACATATTTTTTCAAAATACAACCCTACATCAAACATAACCAAATTTAGAAAAGGAGCATAACGAAGTTTAAAGATCCCTCATAAGTATAGTTCCACACAACTCACCAACAATGCTCTATTTAAATAGCAACATTTTTACTCTTACTAAACTTGCAAACCTTGCAAATACAATCTCTAAAAGAAATCACCACTTCATATATATAACATTAGACCAAACAATGAGAGTTATCATCTGGATGTATGATGCATGTAAGTTTCTTACCTCTTGACATAATTAAGTAATTATTTGTGGCAATATATGCTATAAAATAGATGCATTTTCATTGTTTTAATAATGCTCTTTTACAGTACAAAAAGCATAGTGAAGTATGGTCATATGGAGAACATTTTCACGTGGAACGCATCGATTCAAAGAGAGTCACATATGATTGTGGAGTCATGGCTAACTTCACACAAGATAGCCGAGCAAGTGCTTCGGATACCAATCTTCTCTCCTCACAGTTTGATTATTATGGAACCATACACAAAATCTATGAAGTTGATTTCAAATGATTTACTATTTTCATTCTTGATGTAAAATGGTCTAGAACTATTTACAACGGTCCCCATGTGACAGTGAGAAAAGATAGTATCGGTTTCTTTGCAATAGATTCCACCAAACTTTGGACCGATGAAAGTGATACTTTTGTTCTTCTCGAGCACTGTGAGCAGGTGCATACTAATGATTTAATTAATCGAAGCTTTTGTTTTTAAAGATCCATTAATACATGTACTTAAGCATAATTTCATATATATAATTGATGGCATTTGGCACCCATCTTCAATATTATAGGTGGTTTTTCATCCAGATCGTTCTGATCCAAGATGGTGGTACATGATCCAAGTTGCACCACGAAGTAAGCAAATTTTTGAAGATAGAGATGAGGATATGGAGATGCCACTACCAATGTTGGATCCAATTGATCCAGATGAATCTAGCGAAGAAGATGAAGATCACAATATGAGCCAAGAGGAAGATGCGCATAATGACATCGTACGCGAGGAAGATGGAGATCACGATATTGAGGAAGAAGACGACGATCATCAAGAATCACCACACTTTATTGAAGAAGATGATCAAGTACTCTTACGTGAATGTACGATGCTAGAGTACGATGATGATATAGGAGATCAAATCGGTATAGAGTTAGAGATAGACTTGTTTGGTGGGTTAGACTTGTGAAACCATTGATGTAAATGCTTTTCATTGATTTTTTTCATCTCAAACTTGGACATGAATATATGGGCTTCAAAGGCTTGATATACATGCTCTCGTACTATTATTCTCTCAAAAGCTCAAACATGTATGAAAATTTAAAAAAATTTGTCCTTGGAAAAAACTATCTTTTAAGGTCGGTATGGGAAAAAAAACTCTCTGTAAAACATTGCTATAGAAAATTGTCTCAGTGTCGCTATATAATGACCATTACCAATCTGATAAAAGTTGCTATATAGTGACTTTAGGCAAGCATCGCTATATAGCGATGTTTGACTAAAGTCGCTATATATCGACCCTTAACGAACCCTGCTTCCAATATCGACGATTAGTGCCCCGTGCACGCTAAATGTCGGTACTTAAGCATTGCAATAGGATCCGTGTGTAGTAGTGTCATCATGTGTGTGAATGACACACATGAGCTTTGACTCCAAATGGAACACTCATAAATGGCATCCTTGAGATTTAGCATCTTTATCAAGTTTAAGAATGATTAAAACACAAACTATGATGGAGACAATGTGGACCCCATTATACCTTTAATGAACTTCCCAAATGTATCTTTATTCCATTGAATGTCTTTCACAAACTGTTGTATAGTGCCAAGCACACACAAGATGATAGCAAGGCCATCTCAAAAGTGTCATGACAAAAATTGATCACCTTCCATTTCCATATTCACAAGAGAGACCATCCATGGTTTGACATTGTTATCATTTCAAGTACTTTTATTATCCATTGAACAATATAGTTGATTGTAGCTAGTGAGGATTCAGGTGTTGATCTACTAACTTGTAACTTTTCCTTTAGCAATGTCTCACAACATCCATGAAATATTTGACAAAAAAATGAAGTAATGCCAAAAAATCTTGCAAAGTTAGCCCGTCCCAAAAAAGGGGTTTAAGTATCATGAGGTGAACACTTTTCATAAGGTCCTCTTTAAGTACTTTGTCCTGCTTCATTCCTAGTGCCCTTTAGCCATGTTGGTAACATCCTTGTCTTGTTTGGACTTGATGTGTATAATGTCACCTGACTCTATCTCCCCTTGGAACTTTCTCACACTATCATCATCCAACCCCAATGAGTGTCTCATATATGTTATGGTTGGTTGATGATCTCCCTCCTACATTGATCTCAAAAGTTTGATCCACTTTTCATTTATATCATCCTCATAGGTCACCATATGGATGTCCTTGGTGGTGAATTTGGCACCCATTGCCACATTTGCTATTGACACAGAGTTTTGAAAAAAGACAAGAGAAAATTACTTTTAATAGATGATATCAAATCCAACATCCATAGACAATGATGCCATTCTTCAGGAATTGATGACACTTTGATCATTTTCACTGAAGAGAGTGGCACTATTGCCATTATCCAAAAGAAGTGAGGAAAAAAACTTGAAATGAAAAATATAATTGAAACTTTGATGAACAAATATAGCATTAAAAAAATTAGGAATACTTACATCTTAGTTTTGGAGATCTGCATGACCTTTGACAAGTCTTGGGGCTAGATTAATTGTTTGCCCAAAGGCAATCCATTAATGTATGGCTGGTTCTTGAGAATAGTTTGAGCTTTTATGTTAGCCATCAATGATATCTTGTAGTTCGCATTGACTGAAGCATTAACAACAATACATGCCTTCCTCCTTGTACAGAATCTCCTCCTTGCAGCAAATGCTTCACCTTGTGGTGCATCTCTTATGAAAAATTTCACTGCAAGTATTGAGTGTTCGGCAACAAACATCCAATTATTATATCTCCACAACTTTTCGTTTTGTACCTCATCCTTGCACATCATAGTTTTTGTGTCTATGTGAAATTGCATGAGGCAGGCACATGTTCCTAGATGTTTTGACATTATAGTAGTAAATTTGTGGACCAATATATTTACATAAGTAAGAGTCAAGGTTCTATATTGCATGTATGGACTAGGTGCTTTATGGCAATTCAAAACTGGAATCAACACCTCAAACTCAAGCCCAAATGTGAAAGTACTCTATAGAATCTGTAAACCCTAACAAGCTAGTGTCCTTCTCAAAATTTTTAAATTTCTTTTGAATTGCTTTATAATCAATATACTTCAAGGATTTCTTGTATGGCACTATTCTATCTTCTATTCTAGACACATTCAACTTGTCCTCGGTAGTGCTTGTATTTCCAATTGTATCTTTGTCCATTCTTGTGCCTAACTTCTTCTCTTTAGCCATTCGAGTGCCAGACAATGAACTTGAATCTTTCTCCTTGGTCCTTGTGTCCTTGCTTTGCCTTTGTTAGTTGATACTCCTTTGTCTTTGGTTCTCTTGGATTTCTTTGATCTTATATTACTCTTGGCATTATCTTCCTTTAACGTCTTTAATATTACCAAAAAGGCATTTAAGATTTGAGATTTGTTTAAATTTCCACTGAGCCATCCATGTTGGATATCATCTTGGCATTCTCATAGCAAGTGGGATCCAACAAGTACACAATTCCACCACTGCTATAAACTCTTAAATTACACGGCATAGCAGAACAATATTTTGAAAGGAAGGGAAGGGAGAAATCAAAGTACTAGCTAGGTGGCTTTATAAGAATGAGTGTGTCTCATCAAGGAATAGCCCCCTCCTTTTATAGCCAAGAGAGAGGGTCTCTCCCAGTAAATGTATCCTCCCACATGCATGGTGTGTGTGGAAGAGTCTCCCATGCGGTTACGCACTCTCAATTGTGTGCGATAACGCTTGGCCACATTTTTCCACATATATCAACTCCCATATCCCAAGTCTATGATACTCCCTTGGTCTCTTCCCAATTTTATAATATGTTCAAACATCTAGGAGGACAAGTGGAGGGTTGGCACAAGGAATCTTGCCACCTCATCCTACTTTCCCCATTATTTAACTTGCATCCTAGGACTATATATACCTCCCCCACATGGGCCTATCCTATATGGAGGGAATAACCCAATATAATATCCCTCTCCACCTATTTTATATTACTTCTCCCATGGACTTTGAGCCATATCTCACTAAATGTAGCCTAGGTCGAGGGGTGGCACATGGAGGAGCCATGCCACCTTACATTTTATAATATTACGACCATGGATCACACCTTATGGGTCCTCTTACGTGGAAGGGTGGCACATGGTCATGCCCTACCACCTCAACCTTGGGCCCTATGCACACCATATTTTATTATACTATTGCCACACATACAAACAAACACACATATTAATGCCTTTTTCCTTGGACAAATTTATCCATAATAGTCCCACGACACAATATCAGTCAGGTCCATTGCCGTCTCCTACTCCCACTGCTACTCCTCACTCCGGAAGTGCTCGCACAGCTTCCACTCCTTTTGACTCTGCTAACAAAAAATGCATCTTCTTAAGCCGATGTAGTTACTATTGAATATGTCCAAGTACCATCCCTTTCCAATAGAGAGTCCATCAAAAGGTGTCACCTATGAGACCTTTCTCTTTCACTTGGCCATTCTTACATATTCAATTAGATAGTATTCAATTAATGAATTTGAGAGGAATGGTTCCCATTGCAAAATAAGCAAAATAAAACTCAATAACAAATTAGTGTGTCAATGTTCGCATTGTTTTGGGAGAGATTTGTACTAGTATTATTCTCTAGATTTCAAATTTCTAAGACAATTGTTTGATGTAGAATGGTATTGCTTCCAATCTACATGTGAGTTTGTGGAGAATGGCACCAATCTCCATATGACTAACATGGACAATGGAAGAAGTGCCATTCTCAAAAAATTCACATGGAGATTGGCATCAATACCATTCTATCGGTCCTTATATGAGATTAGGGCCATTCTCTAGCTCATAGCACTGGTGCCATTCTCCTATTGTTCAAATGAGATTGGCAATCATGCCATTACCTCTCTAGGTCCTCATAAGATAGTAGGGAGAATGGCATCAGTGCCACTCTCCAGAATCTACAATCAAAATAGCACTAGTGCCATTCTCCATGTGATTGATATGGAAAATGACACAAGTGCAATTCTACACAAACATGCATGGAGATTGGCACATATGGAGAATGGCAACATTGCCACACTCTAGAATCTGACTTAGAATGGCACTAGTACCTTTCTCCATATGACTGACTTGGACAATGGCATAAGTGCAATTATCTAGAAAATCACAATAGAGATTGGGGGACTAGGGCCTAGATTATTGAGTGCCAATCTAATTTAGATTGTCAAGAATGGCATTGATGTCATTCAAATCGGAAAGGCACCCATTCCATTTTCCACAAAATCACATGGAGATTGGTATTGGTGCCACTCTAATCCATGTGAGTTTGTGGAGAATAGCACTGGTGCCAATATCACTAATGTCCACATGGAGATTGACTACTCCCATTATAATAAATATGAGTTTGTGGAGAATGGCAATGGTGCCGATTTCCATGTGATTGACACCAATGAGATTGGAGCTAGTGCCATCCTCCACAAACTCACATGGAGATTGGCACCCATGCCATTCTACTCCATGTAAGATTGTTGAGAATGGCATTTAAGCACGTCTCCATGTAGTGCCATTCTCCATGTGATAGTGCCATTATCCCACAAACTCACATGGAGATTGGCACCACTGCCATTCTCTAAATCCTCAAATGAGATTGGTACAAGTGCCAATCTAATTTAGATTGTGGAGAATGGCATTGGTGCCATTATCCACAAATTCACATGCACATTGGCACTGGTGCCATTCTAATCCATGTGAGTTTGTATAAAATGCCACTGGTGCCAATCTCCATGTGATTGGCATTATTACTGAGATTGTTACCAATGCCATTATCCATAAAGTCACATGGAGATTGGAACTAGTGCCATTATCCATGTGATAGTTACATTATGCATGTCCACTCTCTAGAATTAGAATTATAATGGCACTGGTGCCATTATCCATGTTCATGGTAAGGACAATAGCACAAGGGATATCCTCTTTAAACTCACATGGAGATCGGCACTAGTGCCATTCTCTAAGTCTTGAAATAAGATTGGTACCAGTTCCAATCTAATTCAAATTAATATGGAGAATCCTTTAATGAGAATGGCACCAATGTCATTCTCCACAAACTCAAATGGAGATTGTGAAGATAGTGGGAGAGAAGGAAGGAGTCTCACTTGCGGCTTTCTCACATACACAATGGGGAAATACACACAAAGGTGGAGGCTGAAAACAGTTTTCCTCTTCTTAGTTGTGAAAGCCAAAAGAACTCTTGTACAAAGAGATAGAAGAACCCTATATGTGGGTCTCAAACCAAACTCAGCTAATTAAGGTGGCATACTAACTAAGCCACGAACTAGAGTACATAAGGGTAGCTGTCATCCAGCTATTATTCATGGGCGATGTACCAACCGCATCTGTAGCTAACAAGTCAGTGACATAAATGCACAATGGTGACCCTGGCATATCACGAGTGGAGCTTGATATCTCAACACTCCCCTTCAAGCTCAATCCCAATTCCTGCACACCAAGCAGGTCTCTGAACTTGCGTAGCTTCTTTGCACCCAATGCCTTTGTGAATATGTCAGCTACTTGATCCTCTGTGCTGACATGACCTAGATCAATAAGACCTAGTAAAACCTTCTCCCGCACATAGTGATAATGCAACTCAATGTGCTTTGTTCTAGCATGATAGACTGGGTTATTTGCCAAGTGTATATTGCTCATGTTGTCACAATAAATGACAACTGGCCCATCTGTAACTGATTCATATCATAAAGTAGCTTATGCAACCAAGCTACCTCACATGCAGCCATTGCTTCACCCCTGTACTCAGCCTCTGTGCTCGACAAGGCAAGTGTAGGTTGTTTTTGGCTACTCCAAGTGACTACAACACTCCCAAAAGAGAACACATATCCACTAGTAGATCATCTATCAGAAATACTACCAGCCCAATCAGCATCAGTGTATCCATGCAACTGTATCTGAACCCCAGTCTCATAAAATAGTCCATACTGCAATGTGGACTTCACATACTTGAGTATGCGTCTAGCCGCATCCAAATGTGGTTTCCTTGGAGCCTGCATAAATAGACTTACCAATCCAACATCATAGCTCAAATCTAGCTTGGTAATAGTCATATAAATCAAAATTCCTACTATGTGTCTGTACATAGTAGGGTCTTCCAGAAGCTCACCTGCATCTGCGCTTAGCTTCACATTCTGCTCCAAAGGAACTGAAATAGGCTTAAAGCCTATCATCCCATATTTGGATAGCATGTCCAATCCATACTGCCTCTGCAAGAGTCGTATCCCACTTGGTGATCTAATCATCTCAATGCCCAAGAAATAATGCAACTCTCCCAAATCCTTCATCTCAAACTTCTGCTTCAATAGCATTTTCACATGAAGGATATCTTCATCACTATCACCTATGATGATCAAATCATTAACATAAATGACAAGCAGCATAATACCTTTCTCTATTTTTCTCACATAAAGTGAGAAATATGCCTTGGAAATCTAAAAGCCAATAGTGACAAGATACTATCCTATCTTGTCAGACCATGCTCTAGGTGCTTGCTTCAAGCTATACAAGGCTTTCTTCAACCTGCAAACAAACTCAGGATGAATAGCATCAACATAACTTGGTGGCTACTCCATGAAGACCTCTTCTTGCAAATCACCATGCAAGAAGGCATTCTTTACATCCATCTGATGTAAAGACCATCCCTTTGATGCAACCATAGCAATGACTACTCTTACGATTACCATCCTTGCAACCGGACTGAATGTTTCTTCATAATCAATGCCATATGTCTGTGCATACCCCTTGGCAACTAATCTTGCCTTGTATCTATTCACAGAACCATCTACATTGTGCTTCACCTTATAAACCCACTTACAGCCAATTGCATTTTTATCTTTAGGCAAAGGCACCAATTCCCATGTAGCATTTGCTTGCAAGGCATCCATTTCTTCATCCATGGCTTTCTCCCATTTTTCTTTTCCCATGGCTTGCTCAAAAGAAGTGGGTTCTGGTTCCTGTATCACTTTGACCATATAGGCATAGTGAGTGGCTGTAAATCCATCATATTTCAGCCTATCCACAGGATACCTAGCTCTAGTAGACTTGCAAAAAGTAGACTCACTTCCAGGTGCTCTCAAAACATCCTTGGCCTTCCTTACTCCAGGTGTAACAACAGAATGAATACCCAACTCATCATCAATGCTCTGTTCTGAGCCACTGGATTCACCATCCACATAAGAGTGACCAGCATTCACATCAAACATGGGCTGATCTACCTTCTCTTTTCCTTTTCGTGATACCTGCATACCCCTATCTGCATTGCTTTGAGGAGATTCTCTTGATCTCAATCTGCCTATCCATGGTGAAGTATGTGAACCACTGCTAGAGGACACTGCAGGTCCACTAATATTTTGTGATTGCTACTGTGAATTCTGTGCAACATTACCATTTTGTGCATCTATATCATCAATCACATTTACTGGTTTATACCAGCTGCTCATCTCATCAAAAACAACATCTCCTCTCACTGTAAACTTACAAGTAGAAGGGTTATAGCATCTATACCCTTTTTGCTGCAGAGAATAACCAATAAAGATGCACTTCTCAACTTTTGGATCCAACTTGGACCTCAACTCATCTGGCACATGAACATAGGCAATGCAATTAAAAATTTTCAAATGAGAAATATCTGGTTTCCTACCAGTATACATCTCCTCTGGCGTCATGCCATGTATTGCTGCAGTGGGAGTCCTGTTCATTATGTAAACTGTTATAGCAACTGCTTTAGCTTCGGGGGGTCACTCATCATATGTAACCCTATCACGTGACTTCAAAAGAAGGATATTTTTTATTCCTAAAATTTACAGAAATAAATATACATAAGGGACTATGTAAAATAGTTTTGGAAAACATTTACAGATTTGTTTAGAAAAGGGGTACATTTTATTAATGAAAAAATTTACAGATAAGGGATTTTAAATATAGGCCTTGAATGCACGTGATATAGAGGGTTTATACATAGTGACCCCCCTGACGCTTCAGCCCAATAATAATCTGGTAGGTCTTTTTCATTTAGCATGGCCTGAGATACCTCTCCAATATGCCGGTTTCCCTTTCTGCAAGTCCATTTTGCTATGCGGTATGACTGCATGAATATTGCTACTTTATGCTATGCTCTTGCAGGAACCTTGCAAACTCATTTGAGAGGTACTCTCCCCCTCCATCTGACCTTAGGCATTTTATTTGCAGGCCTGTTTCTTTTTCAACCATAGCTTTAAAAGCTTTGAAATGCCCAAACATTTCACTTTTCTTTTTCATAAAATACACCCAAACTTTTCTGCTGTAGTCATCAATAAAAGTGACAAAATAATGACAGCCTCCAATAAATGCAGCTTTAGTAGTCCACACATCAGCGTGGATTAATTCCAATGGCTTCTTGCTCTCTTGAACATGTCTAGGAAATGGTTTCCTTGCCTGTTTTCCAAATTGATAGGCTTCACATACCTTATGCATTTTTGCAACCTTGAATTTAGGCAATCCTGCAATAATATTTTGGGCCTGCATTGATTTAAGTTGTTGTACAATGCGTGTATGCCAGATATCAATATCTACAACTACACCGGTCCCATGTGCAAATATTGCTTCACTCAATTCAAGCATGTCCACATCCAATGTAAACATCTTGTGCTTCTTCTTTCCTTTTGCTATCAAGCGACCGTTATTTTTTATATCCTCAACAAAGCATCCATGAGGATTAAATTTGACCTGCAAGCCCTGCTCAACCACTTGACCAACAGAAACCAGGTTCTTGGTGATATTTGGGTGATGAAATACATCAAACAGCTATTTCTTTTTCCCATCCTACATAGACAAAGGAATTTTACCAATCTGCACAATAGGATGTGCAGTATCATCACCAGTCTCCACAAATCCTAGTCTTTCCATTTTCCTTGCATCCTGCATCCATTTTGCATGACCTGTCATGTGGTTTGATGCACCTGAGCCAACATACCACACATCATTACTTTCTTCTACACTTGTCACAGAATTGGTCATGTGCTGCACCATAAACAAATGCTCATTTTTGTCATCACCCTTTCTACTAGAGGATGCATAATTGCCTTGCTGCAATTTTCCATTCATAATGTCATTCTGCTTTTTGTAGCATTCTTTAGCCATATGACCCATTTTACCACAATAGTAGCACTCTATATTGCTGTTTGCATTTTGGCCTCTCTGCCATCCACCACGACCTCTTTGGCTCCCCCTGCCTCTAGAGTTACCTAGTCCTCCTCCAAAGGACTGGTTTTCTTGAGTTTGTTGCATATTCTCATTTCTACCACGGCCTCCAGATCAGCCTCCTCTACCTCTACCTATACCTCTTCCAGCATTTGAGTAGAACATTTGAGTAGAAGACAGTTTCTTTTGAAGTTCCTCCTGAAGAAGATGGACCACCATTTCTCTGCTCTTCAGAAATTAGAAGAGCAATCAACTCCTCAAAATCAGAAAATTTTTCACGGACGGCAATGGATGTCCGGAACTGTGCATAATCCTTTCCTAGACCATTCAAGGTCACAGAAACTAGATCATCATCTTCCACTGGCGGAAGCAAGTGCATCTGCAATTTTCTTCACCTTCATTTGGTAGTCATTGATGCTCATATTTTCTCTCTGCACATTGTGCAACTCCTACTTGAGCTCCATTTTCCTAGCTTGTGTATTTGTGCTATACATTTTTGCCAAAGTATCCCATGCCTCCTTTGGCGTACTTGCATCCTGAATATGCACAATCATAGAATTTGAAATACTGATAGACAACCAGTACATAACTTTTCTGGCTCTCTCATGCCATCCTTTAAATGCCTGCATTTCTTGTTGTTTGGGAACATTAGGAAGAACTGGTTCTTCTTCATTTCCTATAATGAACTCCCAATAGCCTTTTCCCATAAGGAAATTCGTCATTCTAAATTTCCATGCTTGGAAGTTGTTCTTGTCAAGCTTTTCAGTGACAATCTATGAAAGAGAATTAGACACCATTACAAAACACTGCAAAATATTATGTCACTGCAAAAAGCACACCTTCTGCCTCACACAGGAAAATCTGCAAAACTACCAAAAGTGGTATTTGACCACACGGTCACTTCCTAGTGACAATTTTGCATCAACACACAATAAGTATGATTCTGTAACTCCTAGTATCTCTATGCATAGGCATACGATGCAATTTCTACGACAACTTTTCACCGACCTGCAGAGCAGTGGTCGCAGAGCAAAAACAGGGCCTTTTTCTTAGTGCTTGCGGAGAACTTCCGCCTCCAAAAGAGGCTCGAAATGGCCTCGAATCAAAAAAATAAAGTCACGCTGGGTTTTGCCCTTTCCCACAGCATATATTGCCCTCTCACCACACTGCAAAGGGTGTCTCAATCTGAGACAATGCACTCTTGCACTTTGCGGTTGTGCTACCTGTAGAGATTTGCTCCCAAACTCGAAAAAGGAAAGCAACACTGGTCCTCTTACCAGGACACCACGAACTTGGTTTGCTTGCTTGAGCTCCTTACCACAAACCAGGCTGTGATACCATGTGAAGATAGTGGGAGAGAAGGAAGGAGTCTCACTTGTGGCTTTCTCACATACACAATGGGGAAATACACACAAAGGTGGAGGCTGAAAACAGTTTTCCTCTTCTTAGTTGTGAAAACCAAAAGAACTCTTGTACAAAGAAATAGAAGAACCCTATATGTGGGTCTCAAACCAAACTCAGCTAACTAAGGTGGCATACTGATTGAGCCACGAACTAGAGTACATAAGGATAGCTGTCATCCAGCTATTATTCATGGGCGGTGTACCAACCGCATCTACAGCTAACAAGTCAGTGACATAAATGCACAATGGTCACTCTGGCATATCACGAGTGGAGCTCGATATCTCAATAGAGATTGAATTTGGTGTCATTCTAATCCATGTGAGTTTTTGGAGAATGGCAGTGGTGCCAATCTACATGTTTCTATACTTAGTGTGATTAGCACTTGTGCCATTCTTCATAAACTCACCTGAGAATTGGCACCGGCGCGTTTGTCCATGTGATAGTGACATTATCCATGTCCACTATTTAGAATGTGAATGAGAATGGCATCGATGGAATTCTTCATGTGACTAATAAGGACAATTGTACAAGTGATATTCTCCATAAACTAACATGGAGATTGGCACCAATGCCATTCTGTAGGTCCTCATATGAGATTGATACTAGTGCCAATCTAATTCAAATTGTGGCGAATTTTGAACTTGCTTGGTGTGCAGGAATTGGGATTGAGCTCGAGGGGGAGTGTTGAGACATCGAGCTCCACTCGTGATATGCCAAGGTGACCGTTGTGCATTTATGTCACCGACTTGTTAGCTGCAGATGTGGTTGGTACACCGCCCATGAATAATAGCTGGATGACAGCTATCTTTATGTACTCTAGTTAGCGGTTCAGTTAGTATGCCACCTAGGTTAGCTGAGTTTGGTTTGAGACCCACATATACGGTTCACCTATTCCTTTTGTACTTAGAGAGAGTTCTTTTGGCTTTCACAACTAAGAAGAGGAAAACTATTTTCAACCTCCACCTTTGTGTATATTCCCCCATTGTGTATGTGAGAAAGCTGCAAGTGAGACTCCTTACTTCTTTCCCACTCTCTTCACATGCCAAACAAGTAGTAAAGGCTTGAACTTTGCTTCTACTCCCATCTTATCTGGTCTGTACTATACTTTTTCTCCTAGATGTATGTAGCATTTTTCCTATCACCACACCATTAAAATATGTAATTTTTTCCCTACATGACAATGTAGACGCTCAATGATTGCCACTGTCAAAGTTCTCAAATAAAGTGTCACTGTCAAAGTTCTCAAATAAAGTGTCAAGAAATTGTATGCAGCCCACCTGAAGTACCAACCATTGTTTTCCCATCCGTATACTTTCACAATTTGTTGACTTCAAGAAGCAACGTTGTAAAATAAGTCCATTGAGATCCAATACAATAGACAATCTGGTCAAGTTTCTAACCAAGGATATATTGGGTATATGGACTTCCTATGTTTGATTTGTTACACACCCACATGTAGACATCTTTCAGTATCGAGAGAGAGAGAGAGAGAGAGAGAGAGAGAGAGAGAGGGCAAGGGAGGGAGATGATTGGTGGAAATTTTCAATACCAAGCATTACAAAGAGTTTAGGCCATGAGGTCAAATTGTTGTGTCTAGAACTTTATCTAGGAATGCTCAAAATGTTAAGAAAACATGACAACTCTAGAGAAGATTAAAGATACCTAAGAACACTATAAAAAAGCAGTAAGTTGGACATGTGTTCAAAGTTTTATGCTAAAACTATTAAATATAGCTAAGAACTCAAGAAAACATGAATATGTCATTTCTTGTATAGAAAGTATTGATCTTCAAGCACCTTAGAAAATTGGATCAAATAAATTTTGCTCAATCAAGATCCTAACTCCAAGAAGATGGAGGAAAGCTCCTTCAAGAAGAAGATTCTATGCAGCTGGTTGTTTTAGTTACCAATGCCATTTTGATTCAAATTCTAAAAATTGATAATTGCACCATTTTTCAAGAATTGCATATGTGCCAATTACCATATGGTTTTGTGTAAAATGGAACTTGTGCCATTGTCCATATCAGTCACATGGAGAATGGCACGAGTTCCATTCTAATTTAGATTCTAGAGGTGCCAATCTCCATGAAATTTATGAGTACTTGTAGAATGCATATGTGTCAATCTCCATAGTCCCATATGAGCTTCATACAGATTTGCACTATGACAATCTGATGTGAAGATGAGATGAATGGCACTAGTGCCCAACTCATACTAGGACCTAGATATTGGCACTTGTGGAGAACCTAATCTTGTGGAGAATGGAAAATGTGCCATTGTCCTAATCAGTCACATGGATCATGACACTAGTTCCATTCTAATTTAGATTCTAGAGAGTGGCACTATTGCCATTCTCCTAGAATTGCATATGTGTCAATCTCCAATTTGGTTGTATCTAGAATGTAACTTGTGCCATTGTCAATATTAATCACATCGAGAATGGCACAAGTGCCATTCTAATTTGGATTCTAAAGAGTGGCGCATGTGCCACTCTCCCTAACCTCTTATGGGGACATGGAGAGGGAATGGTGCTATTTTCAATCATTCAAAGACCAAGAGAATGGCAGTGGTGCCAAACTCATACTAGGACCTAGAGAATGGCACTAGAGCCAATTTCCACAACCCCATATATGGCACTATCACTAAACTCATTTGAGGACCTAAAGAAGGGCCCTAGTGCCATTCTCCATGTTATTTTTTAGACAATGCCAATCTTCACAATCAATCTCATGTAATAACCTAGCAAATAGCATGAGGACTTGGAGAATGACATTGAATCCAATCTAATAAAGAGAATGCCACTAATGCCAATGTCATATTAGACATCAACTATTGTTATGGCTGTGGTGCCAATCTCCACAACCCCATATGAGACCTAGATAATGGCACTAGTGGCAATCTCCATAGTTAAATCAGAACCACATCTGAGGAGTTGGAGAAGGGCATTGGTGCTAATATCGTATGAGAATGTATTTATGCTAACATCCACAGCCCCCATATGAGGATTTGGAGAATGGCACTAGTACAACCTCATCTCAATACCTCTTTGTATTAGTCACATCATGTAGAATGGCACCAGTGCTATTAATTTAGATTCTAGGGCTTCCAATCTCTAAGATCTCTTATGATTACTTGCAAAATGCATATTTGCCAATCTCCATCGTCCCATATGAGGACCTTCAAACATAATTGCACTATTGGCAATCCAATGTAAAGACTAATAGAATGCCACTACTCCCAAAATCATGCTAGGACCTAGAGCATGACACTTGTGGAGAACATGGATAATGGAACATCACATGCACAATGGCACTGATGCCAATGTCCATGTGAGTTTATGGAGAATGGCATTGGTGCCAATCTCACTGATGTCAATCACAAGGATTTTGGCAGCAATTCCCTTATCCACAAACTCGCATGGATTAGAATGGCAATAGTGCCAATATCCATTGAGTTTGTTAAGAATGGCACCATTGTTTGCCATTCTCATCTAAATGGAACCAGTCTATGGATAATGGCACTGGTGCAAATCTCACTAATGTCAATCACATGGAGATTGGCACTAGTTCCATTCTCCACAAACTCACATGGATTAGAATGCTAGTAGTGCCAATCTCCATTGTGTTATCCATATACAGGATCCAAATGGCTTTTGTGTTATCCTTGCCAATTTGGATGATCTCAGTGCTTACCTCTATCTTAAGCCATTTGAGGCTCAAAACTTGTAGGACTAGGTCGATGTTGAGCCATTTGCGGCTCTAACTCCATCGGGCCAGCTTGATGTTGAGCCATTTGTAGCTCAAAACCCATATGGCAGGATCCATCACCATGCTCCATGGCTATGGCTACTATTAACATGCCCCCCTTCCTCTGAGTGGAGAATGGCAATCATGATTTGAGGACTTAAAGAATGGGACTAATGCCAATCTCCATGTGAGTCTATGAAGAATGGCATTGGTGCCAATCTCACTGGTGTTAGTCACATGAAGATTGGAACCACTGCCATTTTCCACAAACTCGCACTTGTGTTAGAATGGCATTAGTGTCATTCTCATATGAATGGCACCAATGCCATTCTCCACAATCTAAATTAGATTGGAACTGGTACCAATCTCATTTGAGGATCTGGAGAATGGCACTGGTGCCAATCTCTGTGTGAGTTTGCAGAGAATATCACTTGTGCCATTGTCCTTTTTGTCAATCACATAGAAAATTACACCAGTGCCATTCTAATTTAGATGTTAGAGAGTGTACATGGATAATGACAATATCACATGGAGAATGGCACTGGTGCCATTAAGATTTTAGAGAGTGGACATGGAGAATGGAACTCGTGCCAATCTTCATCTGAGTTTGTGGAGAATGGCACTGCTGCCAATCTCACTAATGTTAGTGACATGGAGATTGACACCAGTGCCATTCTCCACAAACAAAAATGGCTTAGAATGGCACTAGAGCCAATCTCCATGTGAGTTTCTAGTGAATGGCACCGGTGCCATTCTAATTTGAATAGCACCAATATGCCTTCCTGAATATGTCAGCTACCTTATCCCCTATGTTGACATAAACTAGATCAATAAAACCTACTAGAACCTTCTCCTGCACATAGTGATAATGCACCTCAATGTGCTTTGTTCTAGCATGATAGACTGGGTTATTTGCCAAGTGTATACTGCTCATGTTGTCACAATAAATGACAATTGGCCCCTGATGCATATCATAAAGTAGCTTACGCAACCAAGCTACCTCACATGCAGCCATTGCTGCACCCCTGTACTCAGCCTCTGTGCTCGATAAGGCAATTGTAGGCTGTATCTTGCTGCTCCAAATGACTGTAGCAGTCCCAAAAGACAACACATGTCCACTAGTAGATCATCTATCAGAAATACGACTAGCGCATTCAGCATCAATGTATCCATGCAATTGTATCTGAACCCCACTATCATAAAATAGTCCATACTGCAATGTGGACTTCACATACCTCAGTATGCATCTAGTCGCATCCAAATGCAGTTTCCATGGAGCCTGCATAAACTGACTTACCAACCCAACATCGTAGCTCAAATCTGGCCTGGTAATAGTCATATAAATCAAACTTCCTACTATGCGTCTATACATAGTAGGTCTTCCAGAAGCTCACCTACATCTGCACTCAACTTCACATTTTGCTCCAAAGGAATTGAAATAGTCTTACAGCCTGTCATCCCATATTTGGACAGCATGTCCAAATCCATACTGCCTCTGCAAGAGCCATATCCTACTTGTGGATCTAATCACCTCAATGCCCAAGAAGTAATGCAGCTCTCCCAAATCCTTCATCTCAAACTTCTGCTTCAATAGCATTTTCACATGAAAGATATCTTCATCACTATCACATGTGATGATCAAATCATCAACATAAATGACAAGCAGCATAACCTTTCTCTGTTTTTCTCACATAAAGTGAGAAATCTGCCTTGGAAATCTGAAAGCCAATAGTGACAAGATACTATCCTATCTTGTCAGACCATGCTCTGGGTACTTGCTTTAATCCATACAAGGCTTCTTTCAACCTGCAAACAAACTCAGGATGAAGAGCATGCACATAACCTGGTGGCTGCTCCATATAGACCTCTTCTTGCAAATCACCATGCAAGAAGGCATTCTTTACATCCATTTGATGTAAAGACCATCCCTTTGATGCAGCCATAGCAATGACTACTCTTACGGTTGCCATCCTTGCAACTGGACTGAATGTTTCTTCATAATCAATGCCATATGTCTATGCATACCCCTTGACAACTAATCTTGCCTTGTATCTATTCACATAACCATCTGCATTGTGCTTCATCTTATAAACCCACTTGCAGCCAATTGCATTCTTGTCTTTAGGCAAAGGCACCAATTCCCATGTAGCATTTGCTTCCAAGGCATCCATTTCTTCATCCATGGCTTTTCTCCCATTTTTCTTTTCCCATGGCTTGCTCAAAAGAAGTGGGTTCTAGTTCATGTATCAGTTTGACCATATAGGCATAGTGAATGGCTGTAAATCCATCATATTTCAGTCTATCCACAGGATACTTAACTCTGGTAGACCTATGCAAAATAGGCTCACTACTAGGTGCTCTCAAAACATCCCTTGTCTTCCTTACTATAGGTGTAACAATGGAAGGAATACCCAACTCATCATCAAGGCTCTGTACTGAGCCACTGGATTCACCATCCACATAAGAGTGACCTGCATTCACATCAAACATAGGCTGATCTAATTTCTCTTTTATTTTTTGTGATACTTGCATACCACTATTTGCATTGCTTTGAGGAGATCCTCCTGATCTCAATCTGCCTGTCCATGGCGAAGTATGTGAACCACTGCTAGAGGACACTACAGGTCCACTAATATTTTGTGATTGCTATTGTGAATTCCATGCAGCATTACCATTTTGTGCATCTACATCATCAATCACATTTATTGGTTTATACCAGCTACTCATCTCATCAAAAACAACATCTCTACTTACTATAAACTTACGAGTAGAAGGGTTATAGCATCTATACCCTTTCTGCTACAGAGAATAACCAATAAAGATGCACTTCTTAGCTTTTGGATCCAACTTGGGTCTCAACTCATCTGGCACATGAACATAGGCAATGCAACAAAAAATCTTCAAATGAGAAATATCTGGTTTCCTACCAGTATACCTCTCCTTTGGCATTATGCCATGTATTGCTATAGTGGAAGTCCTGTTCATTATGTAGACTACTGTAGCAACTGCTTCAGCCCAATAATAATCTGGCAGGTCTTTTTCGTTGAGCATGGCATGAGATACCTCTCCAATATGCCTGTTTTTCCTTTTTGCAAGTCCATTTTGCTATGGGGTATGATTGCATGAATATTATTGCTTTATGCCATGCTCCTGTAGGAACCTTACAAACTCATTTGAGAGGTACTCTTCCCCTCCATCTGACCTTAGGCATTTTATTTGCAGGCCTGTTTCTTTCTCAACCATAGCTTTGAAAGCTTTGAAATGCCCAAACACTTCAATTTTCTTTTTCATAAAATACACCCAAACTTTTTTGCTGCAATCATCAATAAAAGTGACAAAATAATGACAGCCTCCAATAGATGCAGCTTTAGTAGTCCACACCTCAAAGTGGATTAATTCCAATGGCCTCTTACTCTCTTGAACATGTCTAGGAAATGGTTTCCTTGCCTGTTTTCCAAAGTGATAGGCTTCACACACCTTATGCATTTATGCAACCTTGAACTTAGGCAATCCTGCAACAATATTTTGGGCTTGCATTAATTTAAGTCACTATACATTAACATGACCAATGCGTTTATGCTAGATATCAATATATGCAACTACACCGGTCACAGGTGCAAACATTGCTACACTCAACTCAAGCATGTCCACATCCAATGTAAACATCCAGCCCTTCTTATTCCCTTTTGCTATCAAGCGACCTTTATTTTTCATATCCTCAACAAAGCATCCATGAGAATTAAATCTGACCTGCAAGCCCTGCTCAACAATTTGACCAACAGAAACTAGGTTCTTGGTGATATTCGGGACACGAAATACATCAGACAAGTATTTATTTTTCCCATCCTACATAGACAAAGAAATTTTACCAATCTGCACAATAGGATGTGTAGTATCATCACCAGTCTCCACAAATCCTAGTCTTTCCATTTTCCTTGCATCCTACATCCATTCTGCATGACCTGTCATGTGGTTTGACGCACTTGAGTCAACATACCACACATCATTGCTGTCATCTGCACTTGTCACAGAATTGATCATGTGCTGCACCATAAACAAATGCTCATTTTTGTCATCACCCTGTCTACTAGAGGATGCATAATTGCCTTGTTGCAATTTTCTAGGCATGATGTCATTCTGCTTTTTATAGCACTCTTTAACCATATGACCCATTTGACCATAGTAGTAGCATTCAACATTGCTGTTTGCATTTTGGCCTGCACCATGACCTCTTTGGCTCCCTTTGCCTCTAAGGTTATCACATCCTAATCCATAGGACTGGTTTTCTTGAATTTGCTGCATATTCTAATGTTTGCCATGGCCTCCAGATCAGCGTGCCCTACCTCTACCTCTACCTCTTCCAACATTTGAGTAGAAGACAGTTTCTTTTGAAGTTCCTCCTAAAGAAGATGCAGCACCATTTCTGTGCTCTTCAGAAATTAGAAGAGCAATCAACTCCTCAAAATCAAGAAAATTCTCACAGACAGCAATGGATGTATGGGATTGTGCATAATCCTTTCCTCGACCATTCAAGGTCACAGAAACTAAATCATCATCTTCCACTGGCGACCCAATAGAAGCAAGTGCATCTACAATCTTCTTCACCTTCATGTGGTAGTCATTGATGCTCATATTTTCTCTCTGCACATTATGCAACTCTTGCTTGAGCTACATTTTCTTGGCTTGCGTATTTGTGCTATACATTTTTGTCAAAGTATTCCATGCCTCCTTCGGCATGCTTGCATCCTGAATATGCACAATCATAGAATCTGAAATACTGATAGACAGCCAGTACATAACTTTTTTGGCTCTCTCATGCTAGCCTTTAAATGCTTGCAGCTCTTGTTGATTGGGAACATTAGGAATAACTGGTTCTTGTTTAGCTCCAGTAATGAACTCCCAATAGCCTTTTCCCTTAAGGAAACTCGTCATTCTAAACTTCCATGCTTGGAAGTTGTTCTTGTCAAGCTTTTCAATGACTATCTGTGAAAGAGCATCAGACGCCACTACAAAACACGGCAAAAATATTTTTTCAATGCAAAAAACACAACTTCTGCCTCACAAGGGCAAATCTGCAAAACTGACGAAAGTGGTATTTGACCACATAGTCACTTCCTAGTGATGATTTTGCATCAACAGGCAATAAGAATGATTCTGTCAC
Organism: Dipteris shenzhenensis; assembly: GCF_047967505.1. Taxonomy (NCBI): domain Eukaryota; kingdom Viridiplantae; phylum Streptophyta; class Polypodiopsida; order Gleicheniales; family Dipteridaceae; genus Dipteris; species Dipteris shenzhenensis. The sequence goes on along the minus strand of NC_141608.1, from coordinate 31,126,879 downwards.
TCCCAATATCTCTACGCACAGGCATACAATGCAATTTCTACGGCAACTTTTCACCGACCTACAGAACAATGGTCGCAGAGCAAAAACAGGGCCTTTTTCTTAGTGCTTGCGGAGAACTTTTCACCGACCTACGGAACAGTGGTCGCAGAGCAAAAAATAGGACACTTTTTTGAGTGCCTATGGAAAACTTCCACCACCAAAACAGGCCCCGAAATGGCCTCTAATAAAAATAATAATGTCATGGCATAGCAAAAATAGGGCACTTTTTTGAGTGCCTACGGAAAACTTCTGCCATCAAAACGGGCCCCAAAATGGCCCCGAAATACCCTCTCGCCACATCGTGAAGGGTGTCCCAATCTGAGAATGCACTCTTGCACTTTTCGGCTATGCTACCTACAGAGATTTGCTCCTAAACTCGAAAAAGGAAAGCAACACTAATCCTCTTACCAAGACGCTATGAACTTGGTTTGCTTTCTTGAGCTCCTTACCACAAACCGAGTTCTGATGCCATGTGAAGAGAGTGGGAGAGAAGGAGTCTCACTTGCAACTTTCTCACATACACAATGGGGGAAATACACACAAAGGTGGAGGCTAAAAATAGTTTTCCTCTTCTTAGTTGTGAAAGCCAAAAGAACTCTCTCTAAGTATAAAAGGAATAGGTAAACCCTATATGTGGGTCTCAAACCAAACTCAGCTAACCTAGGTGGAGAGAGCTAGGTGCAAGGTTGAGAGTGGTAAAATACTCTTGAAGATTGCAATGAAATTGACATGTCTTGGGGAAATGCGTTTTATCTGAATATATGGATCCTTGGGGGGGTCACTCATCATATATAACCCTATCACATGAGTTCAACAGAAGGATATTTTTTATTTCTAAAATTTACAGAAATAAATATACATAAGGGACTATTTTAAATAGTTTTGGAAAAAATTTACAGATTTGTATAGAAAAGGGGTACATTTTATTAATGAAAAGTTTATAGATAAGGGATTTTAGAAATATGCCTTGAATGCACGTGGTATAGAGGGTTTATACATAGTGACCCCCCCGAATATGGATCCTGCTCATATCAAAACCTATGCAAAGTATCATATCAATTAGACACAAAGACATGATGGTAGACACACATATGAATGTCTTATCACATAATCAATTATAGCTAAATCATAGAAAAATTTGTAAGCACATGTATCTCACTTATGTAACTAATACCTGTGAAAAGTATTCGTTACACACATACACATGATGATATAATTGTTGTATGTGGAGCCTCATCCTTTTCTTAGAGTTATTTTGAGCCATTCTTTGGAACCGGGCATGTTTATACCCACTTTATGAAAGGGGGGTGTGGGGGGGGACAATGCTCCCCTTACTATTGTCACCAGGGGGGTTCTAAGGGAGGCCAAGCAACAATTCTTTATACCTCCCTTAGTAGCAGTTTGGGGGCAACATCCCCAAAGCCAAAAATACAAAAAATTGGCACGTGAGTTGTGTGGTCAAAAATTGTAAAAAGTATTTTGCTCACATAGCATGAGAGCAGTGGATATACTACATGTATCTTGTATCTTCTCATTGGTTGGAGAATAAAAACACAGCACTGGCTATTTTTGTGTTGGGCATAGCCCATACTGGGTGAACCACATATATTGGTATCTCTTTTTCTCTTCCATTTTGTGTACTTTTTTAATTGTGTATTTTATGCATTTATCTTTTCGCATTTTTTCTCCATTATTGTGTTGCTCCTAACAAGAAGTAAAATAATGCATATTTTTTGGAGCACTCATGCATGGTGCATGATAAAAGCACATAAATATACATGTCTTATCATTGAAATGATATCAAAATCACACCAAATTTTGTAAACCCATGGATGTTACTCATATAAATATCTTCTTTAAAGACACATCCACACTAGATGAGCAGACATGGTGCAGCTTCCAAGAGTGAATATTTTGCAAGTGCACCATGTAGGTTTTATGCTACCAATTCACATTCTCTTACCAAGTTCTTGCTTCAATGGATGTATTTGCTTAATTTTTGAAGAACTGATTGAGGAATATTTTTGAAGAGGAAAAGAGGGCAGAGAGGATTCATGAAAGGGAGAAGAGAAGAAGAGGGGGAGGAACATTCTTAAAGAGGAGGAAGAGGAAATTATAATTAGCTCTCAAGGGGTTCAGAAGTTTCAGGACCTCCTGAGTCCATCGGAACTGACAGATCTGCAAATGGTTGCTCCAAACTTGAGTTCCAACACCCAGGCAGAAAAACGCAGAAACTGACACAGTGAGTCAGAAATCCAATGAAATGATCCCAGATTCAAGAATGAAGGTGTTTCCAAGCTCCTAAAGTGAAGTGGATACCAAAAGCAAGCAATAGTTGCCTCTACAAGTCAATACGAAGTCTCTGTCATCGAACAGAATAGGAAAAAGCTCAAAAAACGACTTTTTCTTTGAAAACACTTAACAGGCTCTCAAAACCACTTTGCAAAACCGAAGTGACTTTTGCAAAGGTTCCTTCAAGGTCTCTGTACACTCGGATGCGAGTAAAGTCACCCACAAAGCTTCCCACAGAGCTTCTCCTTCCTCGCACAGAGCTGCTGAGCTTCTAAGCATTCATGCATGCTCAGCTAGATCACCTGGGCTCTGATATCAGTTGAGAGTGCTCACAACGGAAGCAAGAACGGAAGAGGGAGAGAGAGAGATACAGAGAGCCACACAAGTTTTGGTGGGTGTAGAACACCCTAATATTCTTTTTCATTCATTTGTATATGTGTTTGAGTATTGTACATAACCGGGGTAAAGGCACAGTGACCTTTAACCCCCACAATGCATGCCCTCTTTCTTTATCTTGCCCTCATACTTTAGTCCAATTTTCCTCTTTCTTGGACCCGCCCTCATGCAATCACTTATTTCCATCATTCATGCAATCCTTTATTTCCTCACAAATGCTTAAGGGAAAGAGAAGGGGAAGGGGAAGAACACACATGAAAAACTATCATACCGCATCTATAGACGCGTCTAATAGCACTACAGGTGCAGCTATCTATTTTTTCAAAAATGAGATGCGCTATTAGATGCGCTATTTGACGCATCTATAGATGCACTCCAACAGATGCCTTTTTAAACATGCTAAAAATAAAGAAAAAGAATTGACAATGGAGATAGGCGTGCTCATCATCACCAACAATTTCAACTAAACTAGTCGCTCTCTTTTGCAAAGATCTTGCATAATAGGAGAACAAAAATGTGGAAGAGGCCCATCACCTTCTATTTTTTGTGAGGTTCAGGGACTACTCTATATATAGGTATCTTGCATGACCCATAACTTATGCATTGCTCAACAGAATTTGGTAAACTTTTGCTTCAAGTTGTAGTACACATTCCAACTTGAACATGAGAGCAAAAAATTATGGAATAAGGATATGTAATGAGACCGTTAAAGATTACAAGTGCTATGTTGCATGTGAAGCATGCATCCTAGAGACTTGAGGATATAGCAATTTATTCAAAAACATCAAAATTTTGTTCTATACATACATGCAACCAAGTAATCATTCAAAAGTACACTACGTGAGCTTCTCCTCAACCTAAGGATACACCTAAATAAGATCATTATGCATGGATTAATGGGCCTCCAATGTTGTGCTAAAGTGATGCATACCCATTTGAGGGCATGCTCCGTAAATTTTTTTTAATTTGTTGAAAACCAAAACGGATTGAAAATTTGGAACCCAAACTATTGGGACTAGTGCATGGTGGTCTTAAAACATTGATAGTTACTCGGGGGGGTCACTCATCATATGTAACCCTATCACGTGAGTTCAACAGAAGGATATTTTTTATTTCTAAAATTTACAGAAAAAAATATACATAAGGGACTATTTAAAATAGTTTTGGGAAAAATTTACAGATTTGTATAGAAAAGGGGTACATTTTATTAATGAAAAATTTACAGATAAGGGAATTTAGAAATAGGCCTTGAACGCACGTGGTATAGAGGGTTTATACATAGTGACCCCCCTGAGGATAGTTATTGGTATTGGTATCTGGATCCACCCTAAAATGGAAGAAGTTGAAAAAGTAAAATTTGTACATCTGCAAAAATATTTTAATAAATCCAACACTATTTACAATTTAGAATTATTTCTTTTTCCATGCACTTGCTTGCTATATGGCTCATAAGCATGCCAAAGGTCATTGCATTTAATAATACACAGCATCAAACTTGATAGTGTGCCCTTTGTCCTATTTGTGTTTTGAAGCATTTTAGGCCACATTGCACTTGTTTGGAATATCCAATTCTACTGACGTGTATCGCCGGAGTGGGGAAAACCGACGGGCAGAAATTTTGCTACTCTCGTGAATTTCAAATTTTCACACCTCCTGCCTACCAAATCTTGGAAGACTAAGTACTTACAACCCGTCCCCACCCTGTAAATGCCCTGCAAACCTCAACCTACTGACCTTGTGCAGACTTTGGTTTGCCATTGTCTTCTTTCATGTAAGTTGTCTTCTATTCTTTGCTTGCCTCACTAGCTAGCTTCTCTAGGTCTATTTTGGACTGATTGTGGCCATGACATCAATGGCAACATGTAGCTCACCATGGCTTGCAAGAGAAGTAGACAAAGGTTGCGAGATAGGAAAGCCAAAAAGCCAGGTCAAGGCATAAGGAACAGAGTGTGGATCAAGGAAAGCATTGGCACAGTATCGATTGGCAACAAAAGACACTTTTGCAACATCTGCAAAAGGAGAAAAAAATGGGAAAAAAGAAGACTCCTTGCAGAGCAACAGCAAGAAGCGGTTGCAGATGCATGCATTTGATCATTGCCATCAGAGCGAAGAACACGAGATGTGGTATCATGATTTGGTGGGAGCATTCGAGGAAGTAACATCAGGCCATTCAGGTGATTACCAGTCTTGAGTCTTCACAAGCTTTAGCTTTCACCCTAAAGTTTGTAGAGTAATAACCCTATCAACACATCAGGAGATGCATGCCCAACAGGCGATGCTCTCTAACATGAGAAATGGCCTACAGAAACTGAAAGGGATGCATAGCTTAGATCAACTAGTTGCAAAGTGGGTGATATTAGCTACGTTGGTGTCCCCTGAAACAAAGGAGAAATGGCTTGGGCACACAATGTTGAATATGTTGTCAATCAGAAGGACCAATGTGGCACTAGCAGTTGAACATAGAGCAAAAATAATGCATGATCATCCTGATCCGAGAAGTCTGTGGGCTTCAATAGAATAGAAGAAAAGGAGAGACAGCCTAAGTGCAGAAGTCATTGCTACAGTGATGATGTTTTGGCATAAAAATATGAGAGTTTCTCCAAATAGAAAGGACATTTGTAAGAAGTGGACAGGAGGCAAGGTGTTTGATGAGCACATCATATGCATGATAGATACAATGCAGGTCAGTGGTGCCTAGCCCAGCCCATTGGTTGTTTGTGATTGAGCTTTAGGATAGTTTACTTGTTTCATTTCTTAAACCAAGCTTGGACTAAATGTGATTGTCTTAAACTAACCTGCTGCTTGGAACATCATGCAATCGTAGGTTGGTTTAGCTTAATCGCTAGTTATGTGATTGTCTTGAACCAGCATGGTTGAATAGACATTAGTTGTTGTCCAGCCTGGTGGCATGGTTGAGTAGAAATTAACAACTATATATCTCGCAATATATTGTTATTTTACTAAACCAGCCTGATGGTTGGAACCTCATGCAACCATGGCTGCTTCAGCTCGATCACCAATTATGTGATTGTCTTAAACTAGCATTGTTAAATAGACATTAGTTATTGACCAGCCCGATGGTTGAAATAATGTATTTCTTAGTACTTAAATTCGTTAAATTTCATTTCCTGCTATTCGTGTCATATACCACTGTTAAATTGTGAAATTCAGAAATGAATATTGTTATTTTCTAATGGTGAAATTCAGAAATGAAAAGTAATATACTTGCTATTGTCTAATATGTGAAGTTGAGACCATCAAGCTAAACCATCCTAGTGGTTGAAACTGTGACAGTGTCTTGAACCATCCCAGTGGTTGAAACTGTGACTGTCCTAAATGTGTCCTAAACCAGCCCGGTGGTTGAATGTCCTAAACGTGTCCTAAACTAGCCTATTGATTGAAATTGTGATTGTCCTAAACCAGTGCGGTGGTTGAAATTTGTTTTGCTTCATTATATACTTTAATTAGACTGTATTTTGTATTCTTTTAGTAGTACCAAAAAGGGGGCTCATTGTTCTGTTGCTCTCGAGATGTTCAATTGGTTTTCTTGATGTTTACTTGTTAGGACTCTAAAGTCTAAAAAGGAAAAGGCAGTAGAACTTGCGAAAGCAGTTTACATTGTATCAAAGAATAGAAGGAATTGCATTTGGAAGGCATCCACAAGGAGCTGAGGAGTCAAACATTGGTGGAAAAGTAGAGTTAGACAAAGGAGAAGATGGGTACAAAGAGAATTTTAAGCTATGTTGTAATAGTATACTACTCTACAATAAATAAATTGCATGTTTGGACCACAATTTCAAGATGTGCACATGGAGCTATGTCTGTGTTTGGAAGTTATGGGTCAAGGGCAGGGTGGGGAGGTGGGGGTTGGGTGAGGCAGGGTTTGGGGGAGGTGGGGGTGTGAGGTGGGGAGCTGGTGGGGAGGGACACACTTGCAAAATCCTAATTAGAGAGGCCTAAAAAAGGTGTTGGGCTAAGAAAAGATTTTAGAAAGCCAAATAAAATGGTTTTAAAGCCCTAACTCTCATATTTCAATGGCAAGAGTGAGGAACACTACCAAGCCCATATGCCATTAACTTAGGACTCCTCGACCCAAGATTCCTCCTCAAGCTCCATGACCTCCTTGCGCTCCACATCCTACTCTGAATGCACAAATCCCTCCAATGACACGAATCCCTCTAGGGACACAAATCCTTTCAAGGACATGAATCTTAACACCTCTTGTGAGCCCTCATGTGAGCCCTCCCATGAGACTCGCTTGATCACTCCCATGATCCCTTTCTTGACTCTCATAAAAAATCCCATGAGCCCTCCCCAAACCACTTCTATGATCCCTCCCCTAACTCTTAATAGACCTCCCATGAGCCCTTCCTTGATTCCTAAGACACCCTTGTCAGCCCTTTCTTGACTCCCATGCTCCCAACCCTTCCCATTGGAAATCACCTCAATCCTCCCATCCCATGAGAAAGCCACTCGGCCCTTTCAACACCTATGTCATTAATTTTGGACTTTTTGTGTTGTTTTTGGATGAAGCCCAAAAATCATTCCCAAATGAAAACTTTACTTTGTGAAAATATCCTTCCCAAATCAAAATTTTACTTTTTGAAAATATTCTTCCCAAATCAAAAGTTCACTTTGTGGCACTATCATATTCACATAAAAATATTGTTTTTTCAATCTATACTTTTGCACCAACATGCAAGAATTTGAAATAATCCTATATTAGAAATTCTAGCTATATCTAAGTTATTTGTTAATTTAATTATTTTTAATATTTTTCCTTGACGTTTTTCCTTCCCAAATCAAAAGTTCACTTTGTGGCACTATCATATTCACATAAAAATATTGTTTTTTCAATCTATACTTTTGCACCAACATGCAAGAATTTGAAATAATCCTATATTAGAAATTCTAGCTATATCTAAGTTATTTGTTAATTTAATTATTTTTAATATTTTTCCTTGACGTTTTTCGTTGACATGATAAATTTATAAATCCATGAAAGGAGACTTAAATATTTCATGAAAATAACATTGTCACTCGGCAATATGCACAAAATTTAGCAAAACTTTTAATAAATAGAAAGAAGACATGATGCCATAAGACCCAAGTTTTGTATTGAACGAAAGAGGTATAATAGCAATTATAGCTATTATTATATGATTACATTGAGAGACATTGCTCTCAGCTAGAGTCTTTATATCCAAAATGATATAGATTGAACATATGTTTACAATTTAAATTGTTGCTCTTAAAGAGCCTCAATTCATGCCATCTGCATAATTTGACTCCCCATTGTCTTATTGCTCAATGTCACGACAGTCCCTTGCTAGGTGCCATCTGCATAATTTGACTCCCACTTATCTTGCCAAGCCTTGCCCCTTGGGCGCATTGACTCCCCATTGTCTTATTGCTCAATGCGATAGTCCCTTGCCAGGTGCCATCTGCATTAACTCCCTATTGTCTTGCCAAGCCTTGACCCTTGGGTGACATCCAGTGCAAAATATAGGTGCCATCTGCATTAACTCCCACAAGTTATCTTGCCAAGCCTTGCCCCTTGGGTACATTGACTCCCCATTGTCTTATTGCTCAATGTGATAGTCCCTTGCCAGGTGCCATCTACATTAACTCCCTATTGTCTTGGCAAGCCTTGATCCTTGGGTGACATCCAGTGCATATTTTGACTCTCATTTGACATAGGAGGTGATGACTCTGATTATAATTGTCTTGGATTGGATCCTTGCCTAGTACCCAAATAAAATCCTTCAATGGACTTCAATACAAAGCTTTTAATCATGGACATTCTTCATTTGCGTTGTCTCCTTTTACTTCCTCCATGGCGAGCATCCTTAAAAATTCGTGTATATGCAAAATAGTTTGCTGTGGTATTCTTATTTTTCCTTCTACCTCATATCCCATGTGCTTCTTTGATTTCTTTGCCCTTGAATGCCAAGACACTATGATTGTCTCCGTCAAAACTTGAGAGACCGCTTCATCATTTGGGACCCACTCCTTCATTATACAATTAGTATATAATGTGTTGTTATCCATATTCTCCTTCCTGCCCTTTGGCTCATACCATACCGCTGTAAATTTTGTAGCTCTCCCTTGGTCATCTCTTTGCACATACTTTTGCAACCCAAAACTTCACATTCTCATATTCATCATCCGATGGGCGAACCACAAAAAAACAATCGACCTCTATATCTACTTGTGGCATCAACTCTCTCTTCTTTGGTCCACAATATGGACGTGGGAGTAATGATATAAATTCATTTTCAAAGACTGGAGCTGGGCGCAAATCGTTATGAACATTTGGCCAAAACATATTGCATTCTTCCTTGACATCCTTTGAGCCTCGCATTCTCTCAAGGTCCTTTATTAAATTTTGTGTCTTGTTAATTACAGTGGTAGTGTGTTCTCTCCAAGTATGCTTCGAATCAGGATATCTCCGAAGCATTTCCTCTTTGTATGTAATAAATGCTTTTAATCCATCTATTTCACAATTAGACCTCTCATTAAATTCTTGTATAGGAGCCCATGTTGGATACCTTTCCTTGCTGGGAATTGAAGTTAAGAGACTGTAAGGTTCTTCAGTTTCCCATTTTGTATCATGAGAATACTATTGCCATTGCATTACAGGTTTTTCATCTTTAAAAAAAAAATGAAAGTAGTGTGGATTGGTATGACCTGTCAATGTATCACCACCCGTTTGTATGAAAGGTAGAATGAAGCTCTTCCAATCATACATTCTTTTGAGCCTCTCACATACTGTAATTTCCTTATGACCACCAACTTGCCTGCCACATCTTCTTACCAAGTCATCTATTGTCTTCACATCCTTGCATTTAAGCTCCCTTGAGACTCTGCTAAAAACCTGATCGATATCCTCATGTGTATGCCCAACATACAAAAATCCACATTCGACCTCAGTGAAGATTTGATGAGCAACTAGCATGGAGCAGAATGCAAACATGAGTACATTCTTATTTTCTCACCAGCAATTATCAGCTTGTATTCTCAAAGTCGATGCCAGGTGACCTTTTTCTGCATGTACATTGCGAATTGCCTTCATAATAGATGTTACAACTTGATTGCTATCATGTAGATGCAAGGAATCAATCCATATATCTGCAAAGAACTTAATTCCATGCACTAACACTCCACATAGATGTGTCTTTAGAAAGTGCTTTCCTTGTAATTTAGGTGGAGTGGCAACAAAACGAGGCAATGTTGTTGTATTCTGATCCATGCCATCTACAATAAGGCATATGTAGTCATCAGGATGCGAAATAGCTTGCTCCTTCCAAAATGCATATTTTTGTCTGGAATGTCGAATAAGGTCATGATGAGATTTTCGGTTTTTTTTGTATAATTCCCTTTGATTTGGACATGTTGCACTCTCAATCGCTCGCTTTAAATCATCACAGACATTGCACTTTGACATTTTTTGCCTCCTTGGGATTTTAACATATCCAAAGTTCTTCTTCCAAAGAGTATACAAAGTATGAGAAGAAGCTACGGCATCCCGTCTTTGCCTTTGCTTTTCTGCAATAGAGTCAAATACTTCGAGCTTTGTCAAGCCCATTGGAAGGTGCATTTCAGTGATCGCGTCACCGTTAGGGAGTTTGGTAGATATATGGGGTTGAGGTAAAGAATTTTCATGTATGAAGTCTTGCAAAATTGTTGCTGCCCTGACAGTTGAGATTCTTGATTTGGACCTTCCTCTATTACCGTGAATGCTAAATTTGTTGCCACCCTTTGCCTTGGTGACTAAATCCCAATATGTACCATGGGATAATCCAGTAATATTGCGATATGCCTTATTACAAATCCTTTTTCCATTTACGAGAGGTTTTACCTTTTGTGTTGAACTTAGCCTTTTATTGCCATTCTGAAGAAAGCAAGAGAGACTTGTGAGAAGGTATTCATTTCTTATGCTTCCTCTTCTTTGCCACACGTGTCCTCTACATTCCTTGATGTCTGCAAGATCAATGAAGTGCATACATCTTCGCTTGCAGCATAGATATCCCAATGCATTTAACATGTTCTCCTCCTTCATTACTCTCTTCCTCTTTGGTTGCTTTTGTGGATCTGCCTGGATTCGCTTTCTCTTCATGCATATGTATGACCGTTTTCGTTCCTCATGCACGTTGTTATCTGTATTTATGCACTTCTTCTCCTCACATTTGTTTGTAACCAAGCATCCATGATTGGTCATTGCATCCTTGTCCATATCACAATCAAAGTTAAATATTGAATAATCCTAGACTGTTGATCTCATCCTCATTTTTAACATACTCTTAGGACCATTCAATGAATTCAATATTCTACGAGAGTATTGAGAACCTTGAAACTCTTCCACTCCTGAGAGAACATCACTCATTGGGACATCTTGCATGGCTTTCACAAATCCACAACCTCGATTGACACCAGGTTTGTTAATATGCATGAACTCATCCACACATATCTTGATTTTTACATGGACCTACGCTCTCACTGGAAATTTTCCCGATGTCATGTAGGCACACTGTTGTAATCATGAGACGCAATCTATTTGTTCTGAACACCACATAGCTCGACACATGGCATCTCTACACTACTTCGCATAGTGGAGTCTCTAGCCTATGCTGCCTGATCACTTATCATCGTACAACCTTTTGTCGTAGCTTTGCCACCTGTCCACTGGGCACCACACCCATGCATTAAAATTGAAGGTTGGCTTGGAGAGACCACCACACTGGTTCTTAGCATAATAATTAGATGCAATCTATCATTCTAAACACCGCCATAGCATATAGTCTCTAGCTTGACAACCTGTCATCATGCAGCCTTTTACCGCATCTTTGCCTGCAGCCCATGCAAATCTCAGGCTGGGTTGGAGAGACCACCGTGCTAGTTTTTGGCACAATAATGAGACGCAATATATCATTCTGAGCATCGCCTCAGTGCAGTCTCTAGCCTGACAACTTGTCATTTCCCAGAATTCAAGGTTGTCTTGGAGAGACCATCGTGCTGGTTCTTGGAGTTTTAGCTCTGTTACCTATTTTTACGTATTACAAGATGTCTATGATGACCAACGCACTAGCAAATAGGAGATCTATGAAATCCACCACGCTAGTTCTTTGAGTTATATATTTGTGTACCAAGGAAAATGTATTCCGTTGTGCAACCCAACAAAATGCAATTGATGATATAGCCCTTGAGAGTCCTCTTTAGGGGCAAGGGCCATATCGACATGCCATTTATGTCGAGTGGCATCCTGGATGTTGTATAATGCACGTCGATATGGTCCTTGTCCCTAGAGGGGACCCGGGCCATATCGTCAATTGCATTTTTTGAAAGTTTAATTGTATTTTTCTAGATGTATCTCCATGGAACCACAACGGTGGTGTCATTGGAGTTATTTTAGTGCTATTTTGGTCATAAACCAACGAAATTATAGTCCTTCTTTCTTGGTATTTTAGTCCTTGTTGTAGTAAATGTAAATGAGGAAAAAAGTACAATTTATTGAGTGAAAATTGAGCAAAAAAGATTACAATGTACATCTACGTCAAATAACAAGTTATATAAAATTATCAACTTATGTCGAGCAAAAATTGAATAGAGGGACTTCTATTTATAAAAAATCTGCAATTGCTGAGAGCCTTAAAGACCAAAAGATTACAGCAAGTGACCATAACCATTCAAATATAAAAGTTAACAACAGTGCATACTAAGAGTCTCAAATTGAATAAAAAGAGATTACATAAATGCCTTAGAGACCAAAACATTACATCCAGTGAGCCAAAAGATTGTTGAGAGCCTTAGAGGCCAAAAGATTATATCCAGCCATTGCTGAGTACATCGTCTAAGCAAGAGGGAATTTGTACAACTCATTTTTTTGCCAATCTAGCTTGTTGCATTAAAATTTTGTAGGGAGCCAAAGAAGGATATGATGGAGAGGCCGAAGACCATGAACATTGCTAGGACTCAGATTATAGCCCCCCCAACAAGTTGAGAGTACTCTGCTCCAAAAATACTGAGGCCTTTGTTGACATCTAGGGGGAACCCATATAGCATAGCCATAAAGAGGCCCTCTGTGAGCATGTCATCTAAGGTGGTGACATGCAGATGTGTGGGGAATCGACTTTGGGAACGAAGGGTCTCCACTAGTGCTAGCATTTCTACTCTAGGAGAGTGCAATGCAATCACCTTATATGAGAAGGTAGATAACATTGGGATCACATAGGGGGGTGGTAGTAGGCATGCTAAAGATGAGTGGGTGAGTAGCAGACTCGGGGGGGTCACTCATCATATGTAACCCTATCACGTGAGTTCAACAGAAGGATTTTTTTTATTTCTAAAATTTACAGAAATAAATATACATAAGGGACTATTTAAAATAGGTTTGGAAAAAATTTACAGATTTGTATAGAAAAGGGGTACATTTTATTAATGAAAATTTTTACAGATAAGGGACTTTAAATATAGGCCTTGAACGCACGTGATATAGAGGGTTTATACATAGTGACCCCCCTGAGGTAGCAGATGAGCAGGGGAGCAGATGAGTGATGAGAGTTGGAGGGAGCATGGAGCAAAGTAGAGCAGGGGTGGAAAAGAGCTAGAGGAGGAGTGTGGAGCAAAGTAGTAGAGCATGTGGAGCAAAGTAGCAGAGCATGGGTGGATCAGAGCAACGTAGTAAAATGCCAAATGCCACAGATCTTATATATATTATAAAGTTCGAGCCACCATGGTGGCTAGAGCCCGAGGTCCCATCCATATTAATTATAAAACACAACGGTGGAATCATGAAGAAGATGCCATGTGGTGCACTCTGGTGGTGGGTAATTAACTGCTAGCCTGACGATGGAATCATAGCCATGACAGACGTGGCTGATGAGAGCCACCACCACCGGGCAATAATTCCCACAAAGGTGAATCATGAAGCTCTAATCACTCATTACCATGCACTCTAGTTCTCTATTGAGCATGCAAGCCACGGATCTCTTATATATTATAAAATTCAAGCCACCGTGGTGGTGGCTGAAGCCCAAGGTTCCATCCATATTAATTGGAGGCACTCTAGTTCTCTATTGAGCATGCAAGCCACGGATCTTTTATATATTATAAAATTCAAGCCACCGTGGTGGTGGCTGAAGCCTAAGGTTCCATCCATATTAATTGGAGGCCATCGCGGTGGATTCTTAAGCACCACCCCAGACGGGCTAGTAATCGTGAAAAAGACACCATGTGGTGCCCCTCTGATGTCTGGTAATTAACTTCCAGCTCAGTGGAATCTTAGCCACGATAGATGTGGCTGATGAGAGCCACCACCACTGAAAACACCTATTTCATTAATTTTGGACTTTTTTTGTTGTTTTTGGACGAAGCCGAAAAATCCTTCCCAAATGAAAAGTTTACTTTGTGAAAATATTCTTCCCAAATCAAAATTTTACTTTCTAAAAATATTCTTCCCAAATCAAAAGTTCACTTTGTGGCACTATCATATTCACATAAAAATATTGTTTTTTCAATCTATACTTTTGCACCAACATGCAAGAATTTGAAATAATCCTATATTAGAAATTCTAGCTATATCTAAGTTATTTGTTAATTTAATTATTTTTAATATTTTTCCATGACGTGATAAATTTATAAATCCACGAAAGGAGACTTAAATATTTCATGAAAATAACATTGTCACTCGCAATATGCACAAAATTTTTAAAACTTTTAATAAATAGAAAAAAGACATGATGCCATAAGACCCAAGTTTTGTATTGAACCAAAGACGTATAATAGCAATTATAGCTATTATTATATGATTACATTGAGAGACGTTGCTCTCAGCTAGAGTCTTTATATCCAAAATGATACAGATTGAACATATGTTTACAATTTAAATTGTTGCTCTTAAAGAGCCTCAATTCGTGCCATATTGTCTTATTGCTCAATGTCAAGATAGTCCCTTCCAGGTGCCATCTGCATTAACTCCCACTTGTCTTGCCAAGCCTTGCCCCTTGGGTGCATTGACTCCCCATTGTCTTATTGCTCAATGTGATAGTCCCTTGCCAGGTGCCATCTGCATTAACTCCCTATTGTCTTGCCAAGCCTTGACCCTTGGGTGACATCCAGTGCAAAATACAGGTGCCATATCTGCATTAACTCCCACTTATTTTGCCAAGCCTTGCCCCTTGGGTGCATTGAATCCCCATTGTCTTATTGCTCAATGTGATAGTCCCTTGCTCAGGGGGGTCACTATGTATAAACCCTCTATATCACGTGCGTTCAAGGCCTATATTTAAAATCCCTTATCTGTAAATTTTTTCATTAATAAAATGTACCCCTTTTCTATACAAATCTGTAAATTTTTTCCAAAACTATTTTAAATAGTCCCTTATGTATATTTATTTCTGTAAATTTTAGGAATAAAAAATATCCTTCTGTTGAACTCACGTGATAGGGTTACATATGATGAGTGACCCCCCCGAGGTCCCTTGCCAGGTGCCATCTGCATTAACTCCCTATTGTCTTGCCAAGCCTTGACCCTTGGGTGACATCCAGTGCAAAATACAGGTGCCATCTGCATTAACTCCCACTTATTTTGCCAAGCCTTGCCCCTTGGGTGCATTGACTCCCCATTGTCTTATTGCTCAATGTGATAGTCCCTTGCCAGGTGCCATCTGCATTAACTCCCTATTATCTTGCCAAGCCTTGACCCTTGGGTGACATCCAATGCATATTTTGACTCTCATTTGATATAAGAGGTGATGACTCTGATTATAATTGCCTTGAATTGGCTTCTTGCCTAGTACCCAAATAAAATCCTTCAATGGACTTCAATACAAAGCTTTAATCATGGACATTCTTCATTTGCGCTATCTCCTTCTACTTCCTCCATGGCGAGCATCCTTAAAAATTCGTGTATATGCAAAATACTTTGCTGTGGTATTTTTATTTTTCCTTCTACCTCATATCCCATGTGCTTCTTTGATTTCTTTGCCCTTGAATGCCAAGACACTATGATTGTCTCCGTCAAAACTTGAGAGACCGCTTCATCATTTGGGACCCACTCCTTCATTATACAATTAGTATACATTGTGTTGTTATCCATATTCTCCTTCCTGCCCTTTGGCTTATACCATACCGCTGTAAATGTTGTAGCTCTCCCTTGGTCATCTCTTTGCACATCAACTACTTTGGCAACCCAAAACTTCACATTCTCATATTCATCATCCGATGGCCGAACCACAACAAAACAATCGACCTCTATATCTACTTGTGGCATAAACTCTCTCTTCTTCAGTCCACAATATGGATGTGGGAGTAATGAAACAAATTCATTTTCAAAGACTGGAGCTGGGCGCAAGTCGTTATGAACATTTGGCCAAAACATATTGCATTCTTCCTTGACATCCTTTGAGCCTCGCATTCTCTCAAGGTCCTTTATTAAATTTCGTGTCTTGTTAATTACAGTGGTAGTGTGTTCTCTCCAAGTAGGCTTCGAATCACGATATCTCTGGAGCATTTCCTCTTTGTATATAATAAATGCTTTTAATCCTTCTATTTCATAGTTAGACCTCTCATTGAATTCTTGTATAGGAGCCCATGTTGGATACCTTTCCTTGCTGGGAATTAACGTTAAGAGACTGTAAGGTTTTTCAGGTTCCCACTTTGTATCATGAGAATATTGTTGCCATTGCATTACAGGTTTTTCATCTTAAAAAAAAAAATGAAAGTAGTGTGGATTGGTATGACCTGTCAATGCATCACCACCTGTTTGTATGAAAGGTAGGATGAAGCTCTTCCAATCATACATTCTTTCGAGCCTCTCACATACTGTACTTTCCTTATGACCACCAACTTGCCTGCCACATCTTCTTACCAAGTCATCTATTGTCTCCACATCCTTGCATTTAGGCTCCCTTGAGACTGTGCTAAAAACCTGATCGATATCCTCATGTGTATGCCCAACATACAAAAATCCACATTCGACCTCATTGAAGATTTGATGAGCAAGTAGAATGGAGCAGAATGCAAACATGAGTACATTCTTATTTTCTCGCCAGTAATTATTAGCTTGTATTCTCAAAGTCAGTGGTAGGCGACCTTTTTCTGCATGTACATTGCGAATTGCCTTCATAATAGATGTTACAACTTGATTTCTATCATGTAGATCCAAGGAATCAATCCATATATCTGCAAAGAACTTAATTCCATGCACTAACTCTCCACATAGATGTGTCTTTAGAAAGTGCTTTCCTTGTAATTTAGGTGGAGTGGCAATAAAACGAGGCAATGTTGTTGTATTCTGATCCATGCCATCAGGCACATGTAGTCATTGGGATGCAAAATAGCTTGCTCCTTCCAAAATGCATATTTTTGTCTGGAATGTCGAATAAGGTCATGATGAGATTTTTGGTTTTTTTTGTATAATTCCCTTTGATTTAGACATGTTGCACTCTCAATCGCTCGCTTTAAATCATCACAGACATTGCACTTTGACATTTTTTGCCTCCTTGGGATTTTAACATATCCAAAGTTCTTCTTCCAAAGAGTATACAAAGTATGAGAAGAAGCTACAGCATCCCCTCTTTGCCTTTGCTTTTCTGCAATAGAGTCAAATACTTTGAGCTTTGTCAAGCCCATTGGAAGGTGCATTTCAATGATCGCGTCACCGTTAGGGAGTTTGGTAGATATATGGGGTTGAGGTAAAGCATTTTCATGTATGAAGTCTTGCAAAATTGCTGCTGCCCTGACAGTTGAGATTCTTGATTTGGACCTTCCTCTATTATCGTGAATGCTAAATTTGTTGCCGCCCTTTGCCTTGGTGACTAAATCCCAATATGTACCATGGGATAATCCAGTAATATTGCGATATGCCTTATTGCAAATCTTTTGTCCATTTACGAGAGGTTTTACCTTTTGTCTTGAACTTAGCCTTTTGTTGCCATTCTGAAGAAAGCAAGAGAGACTTGTGAGAAGGTATTCATTTCTTTCGCTTCCTATTCTTTGCCACACGTGTCCTCTACATTCCCTAATGTCTGCAAGATCAATGAAGCGCATACATCTTTGCTTGAAACATAGATATACCAATGCATTTAACATGTTCTCCTCCTTCATTACTCTCTTCCTCTTTAGTTGCTTTTGTGGATTTGCCTAGATTCACTTTCTCTTCATGCATATGTATGACCATTTTCGTTCCTCATGCATGTTGTTATCTGTATTTATGCACTTCTTCTCCTCACATTTGTTTGTAACCAAGCATCCATGATTGGTCGTTGCATCCTTGGCCATATCACAATCAAAGTTAAATATTGAATAATCCTCTGTTGATCTCATCCTCATTTTTAACATACTCTTAGGACCATTCAATGAATTCAATATTCTACGAGAGTATTGAGAACCTTGAAACTCTTCCACTCCTGAGAGAACATCACTCATTGGGACATCTTGCATGGCTTTCACAAATCCACAAGCTTGATTGACACCAGGTTTGTTAATATGCATGAACTCATCCACACTTGACAAGACATTGCTATTGAAACCTTTGCCCTTCTCACTGTGCAAGAATTCATCCACCCCAGATAAGGCTTCGCTTCTAAAATCATTTTGTTTCTCGGAACCAATGAACTCATCCACTCTAGATACTTGATGTCACTTCTATAATTGAGTACATTGAAATCATCCACATTTGAAGTGATAGAGCCTGGCACATGGGCACGCTTTTTAGGTCCTTTGATATTGTAGTATACCTTGTCTTTATCATTGAAAACCACGTGCCTCTTTCTCATGTTTAAATATTGCATGCTCCATCTCATATTCTTGCCTACCTCATAGTAGGGATCACATAAGGATGTTATGTTATCAACCATACCATCATCAGTGACTTTTAGAATCCTCATCTGTGCAAATGACCATTGCTCCACTTGTTCAAATCCCAATACTTCACCTTCTGCTACAGTCTTATTTGCAAATGATCTCATTTGTAAAATGTCCCCTATAGTAAAATCCAAGGTGGTGCACTTTGTATTCTTGATAATGTCTGTTGTATAAGTCTCATCTTTGTCCCATGCTATAAATGATTTGTTGGATGTATTGTAGGGCATAACATCTCCAAGTGTTTCCATATCTCCACATTTATACTTTAGCTCAACATGTGCACTAAGAATCTTTGATACAGTAATTGCCACCTTATCTTCGTCAAGTCTTCGAAAGTGGCAAACTGAATTGGGATCACTATCATGGATTGTAGCAAATCCAGCTACTTCTCTTTTGCTACATAAAATCACATCCATCCCTGGAACAAAATCTATAGCCATCTCCTTTGTGAGAGTCCTTCGCAAGCAAGCTGCAGTAGCAACAATTACATAAATATTAGTCTCTTTTTAATAATCTACATTTATTATAATTTATAATTAGTACTTAATTTATTGGTGGGAGAATTTATTCGATCAATTACTCATCAGATGGACACGCCAAGTTATCCTTTGCATGGTCGATCGAGCATTAAATACTATTTTTGCTATAGTGTCATGCACATCCATAAAAAAACACGATGCTAGGTCTGTTATCCGATCAAGTACTTATGGGATGGGTGCATCACTTTGCATCTAAGTCAATTCCACCTAGTTGAAGGTGCTTTGCATGGTCGATCGAGCATTAAATACCATTTTTGCCTGTGTCATGCACATCCATAAAAAAACACGTTGCTAGGTGTGTTATCCGATCAAGTACTTATGCAATGGGAATGCCACTTTGCATGTAAGTCAATTCCACCTAGTTGAAGGTGTGTGTAAAGTATTGTGCCCATCGGGTATGCTTTGCATTGTCGATCAAGCATAAAACGCTGTTTTTGCCTTAGTGTCATGCACAATCATAAATTAACACGGTCCTAGGTATCTTATTCAAACAAGTACTTATCGGATGGGGGCTCCACTTTGCACGCAAGTCCGATTCAAGTAGGTTGAGATGCGTGCAAAGTATTGTAACCATCGGATATGCTTTGCATGGTCTATCGAGCATTAAATACCATTTTTACCTTAGTGTCATGCACATCTGTAAAAAAACACGCTGCTAGGTGTGTTATCCAATCAAGTACTTATGCGATGGGAATGCCACTTTGCATGTAAGTCAGTTTCACCTAGTTGAAGGTGTGTTTAAATTATTGTGCCCATCGGATATGCTCATTGTCAATCAAGCATAAAACACTGCTTTTGCCTTAGCATCCTGCACAACCATATAAAAACACGGCCCTAGGTGTGTTATTCAAACAAGTACTTGTCGGGTGGGGGCTCCACTTTGCACGTAAGTCTGTTTCAACTATGTTGAAGTGTGTGCAAAGTATTATCACCATCAGATATGCTTTGCATGGTCGATCACGCATTATACACCATTTTTTCCCTAGTGATATGCACATCCGCAAAAAAACATACCCTTAGGTGTGTTATCTGACCAAGTACTTATCGGATGGGTGTGCCTCTTTGAGAACATTTCAATACCACCTAGGTTGAGGTGTAAAAAAAGTATTGTGCCCATCGGATATCCTTTGCATGGTCGATCGAGCATTAAATACTATTTTTGCTCTAGTGTCATGCACATCTGTAAAAAAACACGCTGCTAGGTATGTTATCCAATCAAGAACTTATGGGATGGGATTGACACTTTGCATGTAAGTCAATTCCACCTAGTTGAAGGTGTGTCCAAAGTATTGTGCCCATCGGATATGCTTTGCATTGTCAATCAAGCATAAAACACCATTTTTTTAGTGTCATGCACAACCATGAAAAAACACGGTCCTAGGTGTGTTAATCAAACAAGTACTTATTGGATGGGGGCTCCACTTTGCACACAAGGCCGTTTCAACTAGGTTGAGATGTGTGCAAAGTATTGTCACCATCGGATATGCTCTGCATGGTCGATTACACATTATACAACGTTTTTCCGGTAGTGATATGCACATCGGCAAAAAAACACGCCCTTAGGTATGTTATCTGACCAAGTACTTATCGGATGGGTGTGCCTCTTTGAGAAAATTTCAATACCACCTAGATTAAGGCATAGGAAAAGTATTGTGCCCATGGGATATGCTTTGCATGGTTGATCGAGCATTAAATACCATTTTTGCCTTAGTGTCATGCACATCCGTAAAAAAACACGCTGCTAGGTGTGTTATCCGATCAAGTACTTATGCGATGGGAATGCGACTTTGCATGTAATTCAATTCCACCTAGTTGAAGGTGTGTGCAAAGTATTGTGCCCATCGAATATGCTCTGCATTGTGGATCAAGCATGGATATGCTTTGCATTGTGCATCAAGCATAAAACACCGTTTTTGCCTTAGTGTAATGCACAACCATAAAAAAACAGGGTCCTAGGTGTGTTATTCAAACAAGCACTTATCAGATGGGGGCTTCACTTTGCACGCAAGTATATTTCAACTAGATTGAGGTGCATGCAAAGTATTGTGACCATCGGATATGCTTTGCATGGCCGATCATGCATTATACATCATTTTTTTCCTAGTGATATGCACATCCAAAAAAAACACGCCCTTAGGTGTGTTATCTGACCAAGTACTTATCGGATGGGTGTGCCTCTTTGAGAACATTTTAATACCACCTAGGTTGAGGCATAGGAAAAGTGTTGTGCCCATCGGATATCCTTTGCATGGTTGATCGAGCATTAAATACTATTTTTGCTCTAGTGTCATGCACATCCGTAAAAAAACACGCTGCTAGGTATGTTATACAATCAAGCACTCATGGGATGGGCATGCCACTTTGCATGTAAGTCAATTCCACCTAGTTTAAAATGTGTGCAAAGTATTGTGCCCATCGGATATGCTTTGCATTGTTGATCAAGCATAAAACACCATTTTTGGCTTAGTGTCATGCACAACCATGAAAAAACACGATCCTAAGTGCGTTAATCAAACAAGTACTTATCGGATGGGGGCTCCACTTTGCACACAAGTCCGTTTCAACTAGGTTGAGATGTGTGCAAAGTATTTTCACCATCCGATATTCTCTCCATGGTCGATTACGCATTATACAATGTTTTTCCGGTAGTGATATGCACATCGGTAAAGAAACACGCCCTTAGGTATGTTATCTGACCAAGTACTTATCGGATGGGTGTGCCTCTTTGAGAACATTTCAATACCACTTAGGTTAAGGTGTAGGAAAAGTATAGTGCCCATCGGATATGCTTTGCATGGTCGATCGAGCATTAAATACCATTTTTGCCTTAGTGTCATGCACATCTGTAAAAAAACACGCTGCTAGGTGTGTTATCCGATCAAGTACTTAGGTGATGGGAATGCGACTTTGCATGTAACTCAATTGCACCTAGTTGAAGGTGTGTGCAAAGTATTGTGCCCATTAGATATGCTTTGCATTGTGGATCAAGCATAAAACACCGTTTTTGCTTGAGTCATGCACAACCTTATAAAAACACAGCCCTAGGTGTGTTATTCAAACAAGTACTTATCGGATGGGGGCTCCACTTTGCACATAAGTCCGTTTCAACTACGTTGAGGTGTGTGCAAAGTATTGTCACCATCAAATATGCTTTGCATGGTCGGTCACGCATTATACACCATTTTTTCCCTAGTGATATGCACATCCGCAAAAAAACACGCCCTTAGGTGTCTTATCTGAGCAAGTACTTATTGGATGGGTGTGCCTCTTTGAGAACATTTCAATACCACCTAGGTTGAGGCATAGGAAAAGTGTTGTGCCCATCGGATGTCATTTGCATGGTCGATAGAGCATTAAATACTATTTTTGCCTTGGGGGGGTCACTCATCATATGTAACCCTATCACGTGAGTTCAACAGAAGGATATTTTTTATTTCTAAAATTTACAGAAATAAATATACATAAGGGACTATTTAAAATTGTTTTGGGAAAAATTTATAGATTTGTATAGAAAAGGGGTACATTTTATTAATGAAAAATTTACAGATAAGGGATTTTAGAAATAGGCCTTGAACGCACGTGGTATAGAGGGTTTATACATAGTGACCCCCCCGAGATTTTTGCTCTAGTGTCATGCACATCCGTAAAAAAACACGCTGCTAGGTATGTTATCCAATCAAGCACTTATGGGATGGGAGTGCCACTTTGCATGTAAGTCAATTCCACCTAGTTGAAGGTGTGTGTAAAGTATTGTGACCATCGGTTATGCTTTGCATTGTCGATCAAGCATAAAACACCGCTTTTGCCTTAGTGTCATGTACAACCATGAAAAACCACGGTCCTAGCTGTGTTAATCAAACAAGTACTTATCGGATGGGGGCTCCACTTTGCACACAAGTCTGTTCCAACTAGGTTGAGATGCATGCAAAGTATTGTCACCATCGGATATGCTCTGCATGGTCGATTATGCATGATACAACGTTATTCCAGTAGTGATATGCACATTGGCAAAAAAACACGCCCTTAGGTATGTTATCTGACCAAGTACTTATCAGATAGGTGTGTAACTTTGAGAACATTTCAATACCACCTAGGTTAAGGTGTAGCAACTAGGTGTGTACAAAGTATTGTGCCCATCGGATATGCTTTGCATTGTCGATCAAGCATAAAACACCGTTTTTGCCTTAGTGTAATGCACAACCATAAAAAAACACGGTCCTAGGTGTGTTATTCGAACAAGTACTTATAAAATGGGCGCTCCACTTTGCACGCAAGTATCTTTCAACTAGGTTGAGGTGTGTGCAAAGTATTGTGACCATCGGATATGCTTTGCATGGCCGATCACGCATTATACATCGTTTTTCCCCTAGTGATATGCACATCCGTAAAAAAAATGCCCTTAGGTCTGTTATCTGACCAAGTACTTATCGGATGGGTGTGCCTCTTTGAGAACATTTCAATACCACCTAGGTTGAGCCGTAGGAAAAGTGTTGTGCCCATCGGATATCCTTTGCATGGTCGATCGAGCATGAAATCCTATTTTTGCTCTAGTGTCATGCACATTCGTAAAAATCACTCTACTAGGTATGTTATTCGGTCAAACACTTATGGGATGGGCCTGCCACTTTTCATGTAAGTCAATTCCACCTAGTTGAAGGTGGAATTGACTTACATGGTCCTTTGCATGGTCGATCGAGCATGAAATCCTATTTTTGCTCTAGTGTCATGCACATTCGTAAAAATCACCCTACTAGGTATGTTATTCGGTCAAGCACTTATGGGATGGGCGTGCCACTTTGCATGTAAGTCAATTCCACCTAGTTGAAGGTGTATGAAAAGTATTGTGCCCATCGGATATGCTTTGCATTGTGGATCAAGCATAAAACACCGTTTTTGCCTTAGTGTCATGCACAACCATATAAAAACACAGCCCTAGGTGTGTTATTCAAACAAGTACTTATCGGATGGGGGCTCCACTTTGCACGCAAGTCCATTTTAACTATGTTGAGGTGTGTGCAAAGTATTGTCACCATAGGATATGCTTTGCATGGTCGATCATGCATTATACACCGCTTTTTCCCTAGTGATATGCACATCCACAAAAAAAGACGCCCTTAGGTGTGTTATCTGACCAAGTACTTATCGAATGGGTGTGCCTCTTTGAGAACATCTCAATACCACCTAGGTTGAGGTGTAAAAAAAGTGTTGTGCCCATCGGATATCCTTTGCATGGTCGATCGAGCATTAAATACTATTTTTGCTCGTGTCATGCACATCCGTAAGAAAACATGCTGCTAGGTATGTTATCCGATCAAGCACTTATGGGATGGGTGAGCCACTTTGCATGTAAGTCAATTCCACCTAGTTGAAGGTGTGTGCAAAGTATTGTGCCCATCGGATATGCTTTGCATTGTCGATCAAGCATAAAACACCGTTTTTGGCTTAGTGTCATGCACAACCATGAAAAAACACGGTCCTAAGTGTGTTAATCAAACAAGTACTTATCGGATGGGGGCTCCAGTTTGCACGCAAGTCCATGTCAACTAGGTTGAGATGTGTGCAAAGTATTTTCACCATCGGATATGCTATGAATGGTCGATTACGCATTATACAACGTTTTTCCCGTAGTGATATGCACATCCGAAAAAAACACGCCCTTAGGTATGTTATCTGACCAAGTACTTATCGGATGGGTGTGCCTCTTTGAGAACATTTCAATACAACCTAGGTTAAGGCATAGGAAAAGTATTGTGCCCATCTGATATGCTTTGCATGGTCGATCGAGCATTAAATACCATTTTTGCCTTAGTGTCATGCACATCCATAAAAAAACATGCTGCTAGGTGTGTTATCCGATCAAGTACTTATGCGATGGGAATGCCACTTTGCATGTAATTCAATTCCACCTAGTTGAAGGTGTGTGCAAATTATTGTGCCCATTAGATATGCTTTGCATTGTCGATCAAGCATAAAACACCGTTTTTGCCTTAGTGTCATGCACAACCATAAAAAGTTATTCTAACAAGTAGTTATCGGATGGGGGCTCCACTTTGCACGCAAGTCCGTTTCAACTACGTTGAGTTGCGTGCAAAGTATTGTTACCATCGGATATGCCTTGCATGGTCGATCACGCATTATACACCATTTTCAATGGGGGAGGAAGAAGAAATGGATGGGGGGAGGGCAAATGGAAGATTGGGATGAGGGATGGGGGTCCAATGGGAGAGGGGGAGTAATGGGAGCCAATGGGAGAGGGGAGAAATGAAAAGCGAATAGGAGAGAGGGGAGGAATGGAAAGCCAATAGGAGAGGAGGAGGAAAACCTAATTTTTCTTATATAGTCTCTTCCTTCATTCATTCATTCTCCACTCATTTCATTCATTGAAGCAAGAAAGCAAGGACGAGCAAGAAAGCAAGGAAGGAAGAGCAAGAAAGCAAGAAAGAGTAAACTTACAAACTTTCCAGGTACTTGCAAATTTTTTTGATTAATTCTTTATCTAGATTTTTTTTTTAAAATTTGAAGAGAGAGAAAGAAAGAAATAGAGAGAGGAACGAGAGAGAGAGAGAGAGAAAGTTTAGAGAGAAGGAGAGAAGCCTTGGAGGCCGCGGCCTCCAGGAGGAAGAGGGAAGTGGAGGGGGATGAGAGGGAGGAGCCAAGGAGGGAGGGAGGAGCCTGAGGGGGGGGGGTCGAGGGAAGGAGGGGATGGAGGGGCGGGGGGGGGGTCGAGGGAGGGAGCGGATGGAGGGGGGGTTCCTGGCGGCCGCGGCCGCCAAGACGGGAGGGAAGGGGGGGGTCGAGGGAGGGAGGGAATGGACGAGGGGCGGGGAAGGAGGGGAGGGAGGGGCAGGGAGGGGAGGGAGGGGCGGGGGGTGGGGTCGAGGGAGGGAGGGGACGGGGGGGTTTTGGCGGCCCTTGCCGCCAGGACCCCAGGGAGGGGAAGGAGGGGATGGAGGGGGCCAGGGGAGGGAGGGGCGCGGGGCTGGGTCAAGGGAGGGAGGGGGCAGGGGGGGTTCTGGCGGTCCCGGCCGCCAGGACACCAGGGAGGGAGCAGGGTCGAGGGACGGAGGGGGGTTCTGGGGGCCATAGCCGCCAACACCCCAGGAAGGGGAAGGAGGGGATGGAGGGGGGGGAGGGGAGGAAGGGGCGAGGGGCGGGGTCGAGGGAGGGAGGGGGCGGGGGGGGTTCTGGCGGCCGCGGCCACCAGGACCCCAAGGAGGGGAAGGAGGGGATGGAGGGGGGGGGAGGGGACGGAGGGGCAGGGGGCGGGGTCGAGGGAGGGAGGGGGCAGGGGGGGTTCTGGCGACCATGGCCGCTACGACCCCAGGGAGGGGAAGGAGGGGATGGAGGGGAGATGGAGGGGGTGGAGGGGAGGGAGGGGCAGGGGGCGGGGTCAAGGGAGGGAGGGGGGGGTCGAGGGAGGGAGGGGGGGGTTTCTAGCGACCGCGGCCACCAGGACCCTAGGGAGGGGAAGGAGGGGATGGAGGGGGGGGAGGGGAGGGAGGGGCAGGGGGCGGGGTCGAGGGAGGGAGGGGGGGTTTTGGCAGCCACAGCCACCAGGACCCCAGGGAGGGGAAGGAGGGGATGGAGGGGGGGGAGAGGCGGGGAGCGGGGTCGAGGGAGGGAGGGGGCGGGGGGGGTTCTGGCAGCCACGGCTACCAAGACCCCAGGGAGGGGGCGGGGTCGAGGGAGAGAAGGGGGGGTTCTGGCGGCCGCCGCCAGGACCCCAGATAGGGGAAGGAGGGGATGGAGGGAAAGAGGGGAGGGAGGGGCGGGGGGCGAGGTCGAGGGAGGGAGGGGGGTCCTGGCGGCCGCGGCCACCAGGACCCCAGGGAGGGGAAGGACGGGATGGAGGGGGGGAGGGGAGGGAGGGGTGGGGGCCGGGTAGAGGGAGGGAGGGGGAATTCTGGTGACCGCGGCCGCCAGGACCCCATGGAGGGGAAGGAGGGGATGGAGGGGGGGGAGGGGAGGGAGGGGCAGGGGCGGGGTCGAGGGAGGGAGGGGGCGGGGGGGGACGGAGGGAGGGAGGGGATGGAGAGGGGGGGGCATCCTGGCGACCGCGCACTAGGACGGGAGGGAGGGGAGGCGAGGGAGAGAGAGAGGGGAGGGGAGGGAGAAAGATAGGGAGAGGAGGGAGCGGAAGGAGAGAGAGGGGAGAGGAGGGAGGGGAGGGAGAGAGAGAGAGAGAGAGGTAGGGGAGAGGAGGGAGCGGAAGGAGATAGATAGATAGATAGTTTTTTTAACGTCATAGGAACAATCCCAAGGAGCCAATTCTGACTCATCTGACGTCGATCCCTGAGGATCGAACACACAACACCCAACGACAAAAACCAGAGCCTCAACCACCAAGACCCACGCGGGTTTTACAAAACTTGGTGGGGAAGGATGGCCTCTATACACCAGGATAGATAGTTTTTTTAACGTCGTAGGAACAATCCCAAGGAGCCAATTCTGACTCATCCGACGTCGATCCCTGAGGATCGAACACACAACACCCAACGACAAAAACCAGAGCCTCAACCACCAAGACCCACGCGGGTTTTACAAAACTTGGTGGGGAAGGATGGCCTTTATACACCAGGATAGATAGTTTTTTTAACGTCGTAGGGACAATCCCAAGGAGCCAATTTTGACTCATTCGACGTCGATCCCTGAGGATCGAACACACAACACCCAATGACAGAAACCAGAGCCTCAACCACCAAGACCCACGCGGGTTTTACAAAACTTGGTGGGGAAGGATGGCCTTTATACACCAGGAGAGAGAGGGGAGAGGAGGGAGGGGAGGGAGAGAGAGAGTGAGGGGAGGGAGAGAGAAAGCGAGAGAGAGAGTGAGGGGGGGAAGATATGGGAGCGAGAGAGAGTGAGGGAGAGAGAAAAGCGAGGGAGTAGAGGTAGTAGAGGGAGAGAGGTCGAATTCTTACAAGAGTGACAAATAAGATTTGACTTAGGAAAAGAATGAAAGGGACTTACGAGAAGAAAGTATCAAGAAGAATGTTGAACACAAATTTGAATTCTTACAACTAAGAGTAGAAGTATCACGAGCTCTTCAACACAAATTTGAATTCTTACAACTAAAAGTAGAACTATTACGAGCAAGAGCGACAAGTAAGATTCTTGCTCAAATAAGATTTGACTTACTATCACGAGCAAGAGCGACAAATAAGATTTGTCTTACTATCACGAGCAAGAGCAAGAGCAACAAATAAGATTTGACTTACTATCATGAGCAAGAGCGACAAATAAGATTTGACTTATGAGAAGAATGAAAGGCACTTACGAGAAGAAAGTATCAAGAAGAATGTTGAACACAAATTTGAATTCAAAAGGAACGTACGAGAAGAAAGTATAAGAAGAATGTTGAACACAAATTTGAATTCAAATTTCCCTCTCTTTTTTAAAAATTCAAATTTATGCGTGGGAGGAGTGGGCTAGTTTTTCTTATATATACTCTTCTTTCCATTCATTTATTC